>NC_041226.1:72928810-73014683 GCF_002837175.3 Physeter macrocephalus
GGCAGGCGGACTCTCAACCACTGCGCCACCAGGGAAGCCCAAGAATGTTTAATATAAGGATACGGAGGGATCACGAATCAAACCAAACGCAGCAGCTCGGTGCGCCGGGGCTTGTTTGAGAACAGAGCAGTTCTGGATTAAAGAGAGCTCTCAGCCCCCCAGCAGCGGGCCCCAAGGATCCAGCTTTCAAGAACCTCACTCAAACGCTCCACCGCACACTACATTGTGCCCATGGGCTTCTTTCATCTGCCTCAGGACAAGAACCACTCCTGGTCCCATCACCTATGGCCAGAAAGGAGGTGGGGTATATCCTTCCTGCCCACTTAGCAGGGACTGGGGGCTGAAGTCCTCCAAGGATAGGAGTGAGACTTCTATAGCTATGCATGGAAATTTGACTTTGTCAGAACTAAAGGAACTGAAGATTTTTTTACATTTTTTTAATTGGCGTATAGTTGCTTTACAATGTTGTGTTAGTTTCTGCTGTACAGCAGAGTGAATCAGCTCTACGAATACATATATCCCCTCCTTTTTGGATTTCCTTCCCATTTAGGTCACCACAGAACACTGAGTAGAGTTCCCTGTGCTATATAGCAGGTTCTCATTAGTTCTCTATTTTATACATAGTAGTGTATATATGTCAATCCCAATCTCCCAACACATCCCACCCCCCTGAAGATTTTTACGGCCTGAAACGTTTACATTTTAGAAACAATTGTACTGGCAAGAAGTACCCATTTCCAATTTCAAAAACAAGAGATTTAAAAACTAACTTACTTGGGACTTCCCTGGTGGCGCAGTGGTTAAGAATCTGCCTGCCAATGCAAGGGACACGGGTTCGAGCCCTGGTCCAGGAAGATCCCACATGCCGTGGAGCAACTAAGCTCGTGTGCCACAACTACTGAGCCTGCGCTCTAGAGCCTGAGAGCCGCAACTACTGAGCCCGCGCGCCTAGAGCCCGTGCTCTGCAACAAGAGAAGCCACCGCAATGAGAAGAAGCCCACGCACCGCAGTGAAGAGTAGCCCCTGCTCGCCACAACTAGAGAAAGCCCGCACGCAGCAAGGACCCGAGGCAGCCAAAAATAAAAAATAAAATTAACTCACATGTTAAATAAGTGATGACACAAGCAAAGGAATAGTATGAAGCTATTAAGAAGAAAGAAATAATTCTCTGTACTAATATTCATCAGGAAATAGTGTAAAATGAAAAAAAAAACAAGGTACAGGACAGTGCAGTATGTTACCATTTACATAAAAAAGGAGAGAGGAATCATATATTTTTTCACACACATTTACACATTTATGTATGCATACATACATATGTATACAGAGTCATAGAGTATATGTACACATACATACACACATACATACGCATTCTTTCTATGCATGCAACGTTTCTGCAAAGATACACAATACAAAGAAGTCTAGAGAATTTTACACTCTTCAAGTTGAGATATTTCTTGGGCATTCCTATTTATCCATAGCAGTAGAAACCATAAGGTTACTCTATTTTTCTATTATTTCTTTTCTCACTTATCAGAACCAAAAAACAAATAGAGCCCGAGAGACAATGCAATCAGTAATAACCAAATAGTGTGCAAACTTGAAGATTAAATTAGGCTAATACACAAAGGTTGAGAACTTATTCTGTATTAGAAGCCATGGAAGAAGCAATTGGCTATTTCAGAACAATTCTTTACCCACGGAGGACCTGGTGTAGTTTAACTATTTATCGAGCACTCCTGTGCTAGGTGGTATGTAGTTGAAAGGATAGAACCATCCGAGCTTAGCAGTCATAATCTACCCCTTCTATTTCTTTTTTTTTAAACTTTTTATTTTATATTGGAGTATCGTTGACTAACAATGTTGTGTTAGTTTCAGGTGTACAGCAAAGTGATTCAGTTCTACATATACATATATCTATTCTTTTTCAAATTCTTTTCCCATTTGGATTATTACAGAGTATTGAGCAGAGTTCCCTGTGCTATACAGTAGGTCCTTGTTGGCTATCCATTTTAAATATAGCAGTGTGTACCTGTCAATCCCAAACTCCCTCACTGAGTGTTCTATTTCCGAACCCTAAGATGTATTTCTAGCTCCCCTGAGACGACCTGGAGTATTTGCCATCCTGTGCCTCCCCCTAGGTGGTCATCCAGGAATAGATGTCCTCACTGTCTGTCTGGCAGTTCATACAGGATACTGACCATGGGGGAAAGGAGCACTTCTGTTTTGGGTATCACATAACCAATCTTTCACTGCAGTGAAAACGTCTTGAACATCAATGAGGTTCTGGTAGTAATTAGGACAATTCAAATATCCCAGTTATTGTTCCCTTGGGCCCATGATAGAACTGCGTTTCTCTGCCCCCTTGCACGTGGCCGTGACCCTGGCATTTGCCGTAGCCGGTGGAGGGTGAACAGAGTGACGGAAGCTTTAAGATCAAGTGCACGTTTCCGCACGTTCTCATTTTCCCGCTATGGTGACCAGGAACATTCCAGAGACTGCCGGCTCTTCCAGCCTGACTCCAAGACTGGGTGGAACTTGGAGCAGAGCCCGCAGTGGAGCTGGAGCGGAGACGGAGCACAGGTGAAAACTGTCTTTAAACCACTGAAATGTGGGCTTCCATGCTGCCACAGCACAGCCTGGACTGACAATCAGGTGTCTGGCAATCGGTGTTTTACTGAAGGTGGCAGAAAGGGGCACGGACTTGCGCCTGTGGCCACCCATGGCTGAGCTCCTCATCTGCTTGTGCTCTGCATGGAGGGCAGCCTCTCTGCCTAAGCCCTCCCCACGCTTATCCCAGGACACACCATCCTGACCTACACAAATAACCAAGCCCCATCCACCACGTTTTTCGTGTGTCTGTAAGTCTACTAGTTCCAATGTCCTCTGGAAGCCAATGGATTTGCTATTCTGTCCGCTTTCTACGGATTCTGTAGAAGGAAGGGATGGCCTCTGCTCCTAAGGATAGCCGGTCAGAGCTGTCAGGAAGGGAGAAAGGGCAGCTCTGGTCCCACAGATGAGAGGAAAGCGGTGAGAGAGTTTTACTGTGGCTTGTGAGGCACCTATCTTTCCTGTGTGAAAAATTCACACTTCTCCTATTTATATAACATTGACTGTATTTCTCGTGAACTGACAACCCTAGCCTTAGTATGCTAAGAGCACATGACCTTTCTCTGCCCTGGGGGATATTTTGAAACTTTTTTTATATTAACTGACCATAAAACATACTGTTTTGAAATTGATTCAAATCCTTCCCCCACCCCCCGTAGCTACCAAAGAAGTTCCATTAACGCTTTCCCATGCAAACAAGGAAACTGAGGTCCAGAGAGGTTCACTGACTTGTCTAAAAATGACAAACCAAGAGAGAGCTAGGACTAAAGCTCAGATCTCCGGATTCCTAAAGCCAGCTCTCATCCACCTGCCAATACCAACTTTTGCACTGGTTAGACATGAATGGCCATCTGATAAGGCCCACCTCACTGGCTCACGGCCTTCACTTTTTTATTTTTTTATTGGAGTATAGTTGCTTTACAAAGTTGTGTTAGTTTCTGTTGTACAGCAAAGTGAATCAGCTATACGTATACATATGTCCCCTCTTTTTTGGATTTCCTTCCCATTTAGGTCAAAAATATGGAACACTTCACGAATTTGTGTGTCATCCTTGCACAGGGGCCATGCTAATCTTCTCTGTATCATTCCAATTTTAGTTTATGTGCTGCTGAAGTGAGCACTGGCCTTCACTTTTCTAATTTTTCAGGATTTTCTCCCCACTTCCCTTTGCCCTGAAAGGCAAGGCTGTCCTAAATGTTAGGCTCAAGTTTCTGAGTTTACATCCGCTCCAGAAATTCTTCACCACACTGTTGGCCCTCTTTTGCCGATGAGTATACTTTTTCATGTGTTGTCCAGTTTTTCTGAATACTCTCAGCAGGAGTCTTGGTCCAAATTGCCTAGTTTATCATTTTATTATTGAAGGTTCAAGGACCTGGAACTGTGTTATAATGCTTAATTTAGTTTGGAGGTAGAAAGAATAGAAAGTGAGAGGATAGCAAGCATAATCTAAAGTATTTAGAATCATGTAAGTCTTAAGGCTAAATGGATATATTATAGATATATATATGTTGGCAAAGTGGCTATTTGGTATAATTAACATCTTTTGAATTAAGAGGCATCCTTTGAAAGGCCTTTCTATGTTTATAGAATTTCCCACATTATCAGTCCTGCCTACCCATGCAAAAAGTCAGAACTTAATCTCCCAGCCTCCTTTACAGCTACACGCAGGCATGTGATTTAAGCGTTGCCAAATACCGTTGTCCATCTGGCTTTGCACTGGAGAATGTCTAGGAAGCAGGCATATTCGATAGGAATGGTAATAACGGCCTTGGCCTCCAGGGGGCAGCAGTGGTGAAGTTTGAAGGACCTGAATCTCAGTTTGCTGTGAGCTAGTTTAGTCCGGGTCCTCCGAGAAGCAAGTGCCAAGACTGGCTTAAAGGAGCAAGGATTCTATAGGGGGAAATGCCTGTGTAAGGTAAAATAGTCAAGGGTCCACCAAAGGCTGGGAGGGCCATCAGGCCGCGAGGCAAGTTAGACCCTGAGAAAAGAAGAGAAAAGCAAAGGCTGGGTGCCACGCAGCCTAGGGGAGGCTTGGCAAAGCCGGAGGGGAGTCCTCCAGCCCAAATCTGCTGTCACGGAAGTTTCTCATTTCCCAGGAACGGCCCGGCCCTAGCGTTTCTACTTCCCTCCATCACCGCCTGGGAGCCGCCACGGGAGGAATGGCCTCGGTGCTAACGCTGCGCAGGATTTCTACGCCCGGCATCTGGGACACGATGACGCTTTCACAATCTCTGCGCAGTTTCGGATACTTGATTAAAGAATATTCTCTAAATGATACGGTGCCGCAATAGCTACCAACAAAGTGACTCATGGGAAGCGATGCCTTTGCCCGCACCTCTGCACTGGCGCGCAGCCTCCCACCCGGCAGGTGATGGCGAAGGGAGGTGGCCCTCGGGGGGAACACCCTGCTCTGCCCTTCCCGCTCCGAACAATGCTGTGTGGGAGGGTGCGTGCGACCAGCCTATTACTTTACCCCACATAGGATGCCCCGGTCTGCTGTCCCTGTTGTGTCCTGACATCCCCTTCCTCCTCCTCCCCCCCATTCCTAAGCCCTGGTTGTATTTATCTATATCTTCATTGTTTTCTTCTTAAAGCCAATGAACTGTCAAACTGTTTGTCAAGTTGCGCAAACGGACTTGGCATTGAGAGCTTTCCCTTAGCTGGCAATGTCATTAAATCCAGAGAGGAGGAGGTGTAAACGCAGAATGTGGAGAATACTGTGGTTTGAAGACAAAGAGTAAATGACTTCTTATTGAGTTAAAGTGATTTCAGGGGTTTTATAAAACAGTGGTCTTCAAACTGTGGTTTAAAGTCATGGATAATTTCAATATGATCAATTTCCAGAGGCTTACATGTCCTATCTACTCTTTTCCAAACTTATCTGCTTGAAGACGTGCCTGTGATGGGAGGACATACCGCCTCCCCTTCGCACCTGTTTCACAGCTGGGTCTCCAGCTTTCTAGAAAAAAAAAAGGCATCTTACTATCGTGCATCACCTTCAGGTGAAATAGCTTCTTGGGCATCAAATAAAGGGACGATTTGAAAAACTGTCAGTAAAACTTTTCATCAAAGCCCCGAAACATGCATCTCATGCATCTTTTTAAGAACTGCATTTTCAATAAAAATTTTCTTTTTGTTCTGTAATTTTTATCTTAATCAAATATTTATCAAAGCTTAAGATTTATTTATGTCCTTTTGATCAACTTTCCAGTAATTGAAAGATAATCCAAAAGGAAAATTTTAACACTTTGATCCCAGGAAAAAATTTTAAATTAAATATTAACATACATATTTTTGTTGCAGATAATAATAAATGATCAATAGGACTTTCCATCATAAATGTAAATTACATTAGGATAAAATTCTGTGTAGAATGTTAATAAAATTTCAAGAAGAAATAGTGATGTCAAATATCTGATTTTAAATGGAATATGTTCAGGTATATAAATAGAATGGCAGATATCAAAGAGTAACATTCAACTGGCTATATTTAAATGAATGATGTGGAAGCTTCATTAAAGAATGTCAATATTTATAAAATGCCAGATATCACATCCTTTATAATTTCTTGAACGTATGATGACAAATTTCAAAAGTTATATTAAAACTATACAAGAGGGTACGTAATTTTTCTAAAACATTTTTATGGGAGCCGTAAGAAAAAAAAAAAATTTTTTTTTAAAGAACATTGTTATAGGAGTCTAATAAAAAGTCTGCCACTTTGGTTTCACAATGAACAGTTCATTCACCATCCATTCATTGGGTGACACTGGTCGGAGAGCACAACAGTTGTGGTAGAAAATACTGGGGGCAGACTATGAGAACAGAAATCCAGCTTTTTCCCATTATGAAACTCCATTTCATAACCCGTGGCTGTCAGTAAACCTGTCCACCTTTGCTCCTCATCTGTAAAATGAAGCAACTGGACTACCGGTTCCTTAGAAACTGGAAGCTATTCCATTCTGTCACTACATGTTCTATTTGAATATCTTCTGAGTGTGTCTTTTCTTTACCATTAATTTCAAGCCCTTTTCTAGAGGTAACATAAACACAGTTGGGAGTAAGAAAGAAGACATTAACTATTCTCCATTTCCTCTCCACTAAAGAGAACATGCTTCTCTAAATTTATGGAATAGAAGAAATGGACAAGTAATCAATTCAAAGAAATTGCACAGCCATTACAGTAATTTTTGAGATTTAGTGGAGAATCTCCCAATCCTATGGATTGGAAACTGGTGTACATAGGATTTCCCTTTACACCAAGCATTCTTAACCTGGAGTCCATGATAGAATCTGAGGGGTTCAAAAACTTGAGTAGGAAAAAAAAAATACATCCTTACTGCCACTAACCTTTTAATTAAATATTTCCTTCAATTACAGATGTAGGTAATAACCAGAGTGGTATCAGCAGTTACTGTTTGTTACTGTTTTACCAATAAAAATGTTTATCACAGTACATTACAGGTGTGTCAAAATACTATTTATGCTCTTTACTATTGTGATATTATGGGAGCTTATTAGATTTGGCGCTAGCTCCTGTTGTTTCATGCAAAGAAGCATACATATAACTATATGTATAAAACTTGCTATATAATAAAGTTGGTTTTCATATTTTGATAACTATTTCAACATAATTTCCGGAGTAATTCTATATATTAAATTTTATGAGTTTAAAATTGTTCTGAGGTGTCCATAAGCCCCGCCAGATTGCCAAAGGGGTCGCTGGCACACCCACACAAAACACTAAGATTACCCTGACAAGAATACAGACAGAAAGATCAGTAAGGGCCACTAATGCAGCACGGAGCAATTGATAGCTGCCACTGTTAATCTGAAAAACTGCAAATTATGGCTCGATAATTTAGTGGAGAACCTTCAGGACCAACCAGGAACATCAATTTAAAGAGAGAGTGAAAAAAAAAATGTTTTTCAGAAATCCCGGAAGCCCAGGGTGAGCAATGAGCAGAGGAGGGGCCCACTTCAGGCTGGTATTTGTTACTGGCTACGAGGCCCACTGAACGGCCAACAACCCACTTCCTGTTGATTGCAGCTCTGGCCCATCCCCACCCTATACGCCCCCCCCCCGCCCCCGCATCAAAGGGACACACTCGAGAAAGGGGAACACAATCCCTACACCACTGAATCAAAGAACTCCCTCTCAAAATTTTTTGTACCGGCATTTCGCCAAAATCCGACACTCCTAGGGGTTTAGCGAGCCTGAGTTGGCTCCCTTTCCTCGGGTCAACCGGGGTTCCTGCAGCAGCTGACCGAAAAGTTTAGTCCACAACCACAAGTTCGGAAACCACCGCTTGCCAGCGGGAGGTACCTGCTACAACAGACTGGCAGCCCATTTCCTTTCCCGTTCCCGGAGGAGTGTTTCGGCCCGGGACACGCGGACCCTTTGCTTGGGAGCCGGCCGTCCCCTAAAAATCCCAAACTCGAGTCTCTTTAAGACCCCAAGTTCGAGAACTGAAGCCTCCGACTCCGCCTCCTTCTCTGCGGCCCGGGCAACACTCGGGCCCAGCTCCAGAGAGCGGCACCGTTGGCTTACGTAGCAGCGAGTGATTGGCCGCCTCTCCCTGGCGGGCCTGGATTGGCCGGCGGCTGGCCCCGCCCGTCGCCCCCGCCCAGGCCCGCGGCCGTCCGGGTGTCCTCGCGCAGCTCGTCCGCGCGCAGCCTGGCAGTTTTCCTCTTCTTCGCCCTCCAGCTTGCGTCCATGGCCACCGCAGCGAACGAGGAGCCCTTCCCTTTCCACGGCCTCCTCCCGAAGAAAGAGACTGGGGCCGCGTCCTTCCTCTGCCGCTACCCGGAGTATGACGGTCGGGGGGTGCTCATCGCCGTCCTGGACACGGGGGTCGACCCCGGGGCTCCGGGCATGCAGGTGCGGCAGCCGCCGAGGGCCCGGGCGCGGGGGCGCGGGCGGCCGGCCACCGGGCCGGGGACGCGGAGGGGACGCGGCGTCGGAGCCTTGCAGGCCGAAGCCCGCTCTGCGGCGGAGGGGGAGCCACCGGGAGGAGGCGGAGGGCCCGGCGGGGGGCGGAGGGCGAGGGGCCGGCGGCCGGGCGCCCCGGCTGGGCCCGGATCCCGGCCCAGACAAAAGCGGCTGGTCGGGGCGCCCGGGGCCGCCGGTCGCCCAGGAAGCTGCTTCCTATCCAGGCGCCTCCAGGCCCGGGCCCTCGGGCTCCTGCCCAGCACACCGCCGTCTTCCGCGGGTGCCTCGTGTCTTGGGCACCAACCGGCCGGTGCCTGTTATTTGCAAACGAGGATTTTACTGTTTTGTTATTCATGGGGCGGGGGGGTGGAAAGGAAACAGGGGAGGGGCAAATGACCAATCAGAACTTCATTTTTATTGCTGTCGTTCGGGAGGTTTGGTTTGGGGAGGAATAGTTTATCTTGAAACACGAAAGCCGGCTTTCAAGAAGATAACTCGGTCAACTTCCGGAATTGTTTCCTCTGGTAGTTTTTATGTATTCTATTTTTAATCCTCTTCCGCAATGTATTTGTTAGGGTCAGTGAAACGCATGGCTTAGTCTTTGATAAAAAGAAGAACGCAACTTTGTTTTTGGCGAACTCTTCAGACTGCATTAAATTATGCTTCCGTATTTTTTTTTCAGCTTCAAAATGTAAGATAACATACTTCATGATTTTTTAAAGTTATTTTGTTTTGCCTTAGCCACCTTTGAAATCGTTAGATCAAGGTACCATGCCGAAAGGTAATTTTTTAAAATGCGTCTCTCTGTTGAAAGCAGTCTCATTAAAGTCTCAAAGTTGACTTTTCTAAATTTAGTAGCCTGATCCTTACACCGAAACCCAGCAATAAACAGAATTTCACAGCTGTTCAAGACTCATCTCCCAAATGTCTAACCTGGCTAATCCTCCTGTATGCTGAGCTCGTCCTTGTTATCAGTCTTTCCCCTGTATTTCTTAAAACCCTGAAGTTTAATAATTCTCCTCCTCCACCATGCCTCTCCCTCCTCTGCATCTCTTATTGTGCTGTCGTCTAACTGAGGTATCATTTTGGAAGTTAGGATGTAATGCCGGGGGAAAAGGGAACCACTTTGGTTCCCAGTCTGGCCGACTCTGTAGAGAATCCCTCTGGGAATGTTGCTTCCTCCTGTTCGTTCTTCAGCAGCCCTCTGAAGCGCAACAACCCTCATGGCGGCCCTGCCAGGCAACCTTGGTGCATCGGAAGAGGAGCAGGTGATGCGTTCCCTCCTGGTAGCTCTGGTGGTCCAGTTTTCTTAAGAACTCCGAAGATTTACAGCAGTGACAGCTATCACCTCACTGAGGCTTCATTACAGGGCAGTAATGGTTTCCATTCTGGTGTGGTGTGTGTTTACTTTTTATAGGGATAAGTGGGAGGAGAACAGCTGGGGTAAGTGGTCACTGGCTCTTTTGTCAGGATAATAAGGGGATCAGAAGAGTTTGGAGGAGTAGTGTCTCAGGAAAAATGCTTTTGTAGAATTTCCCAGACCTGCTTATCAAATAATTCCATTACTCTCTCTATAAAGTAGCAGTAATTCTCATCCCCCAGTGTTGCTCTGAAAATTGAGGCGATTAATTACATGTGACTTCTTAAAGTGCTCATGAAAAGTGTTAAACAAACACTGATTTTTTTAAGCAAGGCTATTTAATAGAGGGAGTTTTTGCTGGATCTTGAATCACCATTTCTCTGAAGGATAAATACACATTAGATATTATGTGCATGTAATAGTAAATGTTTGAGCAACAACATGTTTGAAGTAAAATGAAAACATAACTCTTATCTTTTAACAACTTGAACTCTGAGAGATTGACCTAAACATGGCCATATGAAAGAAGCTCACTAAGGTGGCTTGCAAACATGAGTGAATTTTTTAAGGGTTTTTTCCCCCCTTTACCTTTAACAAATGTATTTTGTAGATCTGTGTATACATCATTAAGATAAGAAGGTGGATAGAAATAAAGTGGAAGGAAAGAGTGAAATAGGAAGAGGAGGTTGAACTGGACATTTGGAAAGGCAGGTGGTGTCTGAGTAGGGGGCTGGGGGTGCAAGGGAGAGTTTTCAGGAACACAGTGGGGAGTCCCGTTCTAGTCCCATTCTTTGGTGACGGCCTTGGGCCCAGTCCTCTTTTGTGATAGAGTGTAGACTTCGTTAAATGTAGAGGGTGGCCAGCATGAGAGGAGGAGTAATTAAATGATTGAGTCTTTTCCTCAGCAAATATTCAGGCACCTGCCAGGTCCCTAACATGCTGCGTTAAGAGATGATGTCGTCCTGCAGATAACTGTTAACAGAGGTTGATCAGGGGACCAGTGAGAGCTGGAGCAGTCAGGCTTCGCGGACAAGAGATGGGGCTTGGACTGGCCCTGGAAATAAACCCACGGTAGCCAGCGGGTCTCCTGGGTGCCATTGGTCACCCTTCACATTGCCAAAGTTACTTTCCTTAAAAAAAACAAAACCAAAAAACCACCCATCACACCTTTGCGTAGAGTATAAGGCAGAGCTCTTTGGGTGTCCCCGTTGTCTTTGCGATCAAACCCCAGGTTTGAACTTTGCACGGCTCTTTGCCGTTCAGCTCCAGCTCTCTGCGTAGCCTGGGTTCTCATCCACCCCTTCTTCTGTCCACGTCCGCTCCGCCCCACCATTGAAGCCCCCCGCCTGTGCTTCCACCGACAGCATTTCACAGCTTTCCTCTCACCCAGATGTTCCAGGTCTTTCCCCAACACATGCCTTTGCATGTGGGGTTTAATCTGCCTGCAGGCCTTCCACAGTCACCTGTAAATGCCCAATTAATCCCTTAAGACCAGCTGGGCCTTCACCTGTTACCTTTGGGGTTCTCCAGTGATATAAATTCAGGCCCCCGCTGTGTATTTATGTGTATGTGCCAACCTCTGTGTTAGGACCTGGGGGTTCAAAGAGGAGTAAGGCCCAGTCCCTGGTGACAGTCATTTAGTTTGCTCTCATAGCAATTTTTTCATATCCTATAGCGCTTAAAATTTCTTTTTTTTTTGGCCGCACTCAGGCCCTCAGCAGTGAAAGCACGGAGTCCTAACCACTGGACTGCCAGGGAATTCCCTAAAATGTTTCATTTTAGTATATCGGCTTATATACCTTTTTGCTGGTTCAGTTAAAATTCCTAGAAAGCATATATCCAAATTCATTTTGTATGAAATGTGCTTGTAACAATTTGTGTTGAATGGAAAAAAAATGTATATATGTGATAATGTCCGCAATTTCCTCATGGGGAAAAAATAGTTTGGGAAGGAGGAAGTAGTCCTGCAAAAGTCTTTCTAATTTTACATTCACTAAAATATAATGGAGTACAGTAAGGACGTTATCATAGGCATGTACTTGGTTACTAATAGTGGGTGCTCTCCATTAATTTAAGTTTTATTACCTCCCTTTCAGTTAGCCTTTCCTGATTCCCCCAAGCTGGCTTTTGTGTTCTTACATGCTTTCCTAGACACTGTCCTTATCATTATTATTTATTGTTCTATATTGCTGTTCTCTCTTTTTTTAAAAAAAAATAAAATTATTTATTTATTTGGCTGCGTTGGGTCTTCGTTGCTGCGTGCAGGCTTTCTCTAGTTGTGACGAGCGGCGGCTACTCTTCGTTGCGGTGCATGGGCTTCTCATTGTGGTGGCTTCTCGTTGTGGAGCATGGGCTCTGGGTACGTGGGCTTCAGTAGTTGCAGCACGTGGGCTCAGTAGTTGCGGTGCACGGGCTTAGTTGCTCCACCGCATGTGGGATCTTCCCGGACCAGGGCTCGAACCTGTGTCGCCTGCTTTGGCAGGCGGATTCTAAACCACTGTGCCACCAGGAAAGTCCTGTTCTCTTTTCTCATTTGTCTTCCCAACTGGATTGTAAGCTTTCTGAAAGCAAAGCCTGTCTTATTCATTCATCATTATGTTCTTAGAATAACAGTCATTTAATAGTGTTTGTTTATGACATACCATTCTTTGCTTAAAGGAGTATTTTCAGTATCTTCCCTGAAATTTCAGGTAGATGCTTATACGTTCACTTTGGTTTGTGCAGGATACTTTGTGAACTTCCCCCTTTTGTTCCAATCCTCTACAAACCCTCACCAACTTCACTGTAACTGTTTCAGTGGAGACACAAAGTAACTTAGATTCTTGATGTTTGGGGAGAACCTTTGGGCCATTTCTGTTCTGTTTGGCCAGCGGCGCCCAGTAAGCATCTCTCAGTCTCCCACCCCCGTTCCCAGGGCTTATCACCTTAGCTCTCCTCATAGTAACTGTGCCTTCAGGCCCATGTTACCCCTCCCCATCCTCAAAGATTAGGGATAGAGTTCCAGTGTTAGCAGTTCAGTTTCTGTCCTCCTCCCAGCGTGCCTCTGCAAAGTTCTCAGCTGATTTGCCTTTTTAAAACCTCTCCTTCCTAACCCTAAACTCCCTCTTGTATCTTCTTATCTCCAGTGGAGTGGTTCCCTTTACCTAATGGTTGAAGGAAGGAGTAACTGCATGTATAAGAATTTTTAATGAGAGAGAGAGATCCTAGTGAGTAAAGCTTTTGGCAGTAGTAGATGGTAAATAAGCCACTAAATCCCGTTAGGCTTTCTTCCTTTGCTCACACACTCATAATGAGGTTTCTAATGAGAGGGATCCGTGTCTGACTTGTTAGTGATCTCTTGTGATTCTTGATCTCAAGTCACTGAAGTTGTTTGGTCATTGAACGAGAAAACGAAGACAAATGGTTTGTGTTCTTAGTGCTATGGTGTAACTTTCAAATTATGTGCTTATTTGGAATACATTTTAAAATAGATTATTTGCTTATGGTCTTAATACATGATCTGGCTAGTTTTAACTTTAGAGGAAAGTATTAACTTCCTCTTAGTGGTTTCTATTTTTGTTAGATTTTCTTACATTTTTCTTCATTGCTTTATTTTCATTTTATTTTATTCTTAAAGATACTAGCCAGTCCCTTCAAAATCAGTGTCTGATTTGTTTTTTTTTTTTAAATAAATTTATTTATATATTTATTTATTTTTGGCTGCGTTGGGTCTTCATTGCTGTGTGCAGACTTTCTCTAATTGTGGCGACTGGGGGCTGCTCTTCATTGTGGAGCACGGGCTCTAGGTGCACGGGCTTCAGTAGTTGTGGCATGTGGGCTTCAGTAGTTGTGGCACGTGGGCTTCAGTAGTTGTGGCTCGCAGGCTCAGTAGTTGTGGCACTTGGGCTTAGTTGCTCCGTGGCATGTGGGATCTTCCTGGACCAGGGCTCGAACCCATGTCCCCTGCATTAGCAGGCAGATTCTTAACCACGTGCCTCCAGGGAAGCCCCAGATTTAAGTTTTATCATAATTTTATCAGGCTTTGGTATGATTTCTACAGTGATTTTTGTTTAATTATGATTTTTTCTTTTTTTTTTTTTTTTTTTTTTTTTTTGCGGTATGCAGGCCTCTCTCGTTGTTGTGGCCTCTCCCGTTGCAGAGCACAGGCTCCAGATGTGCAGGCCCAGCGGCCATGGCTCACTGGCCCAGCCGCTTCACGGCATGTGGGGTCCTCCCAGACCGGGGCACGAACCCGTGTCCCCTGCATCGGGAGGCGGACTCTCAACCACCGCGCCACCAGGGAAGCCCCTAATTATGAATTTGAGCCTTCTCAGTATATTAGAATACTTGTTACTAGTATAGACAGCCCCCCCAGAAATAAACATCCAGCTGATGAGTTACCATACATAAAAATAACAGCTGTGTGGCCCCTGACAGAGCTGTCAGCCCCCAGTTGGTCGATGATTGGAGTGAGATCTGGAATCCACCAGCCACCCCCTTGTTTTGCCTTTTGTCAAAAAAAAAAAAAAACGTGTGTTTGTTTCCTCCACATAGTGAATTCCCCCGCCTGCTTTCGGGTACACCTTAACTGCAGAGCTCTGAGGACACTGCAGTTGGTGTTGGGGAGGTGGGCGTGAGACCAGAAAGACTCCTAGTGATGGACACTACACTTCGTCTTAAAGAGGGTGAATTCTCTGGGTGGAAAAGGAATCTGAAGGCTGTACTCTTGTCACACTAGAGGCATTTCTTTACATTCTTGTTTGTCTCTTGAGGGTGGGGGGGGGGTCTTCATTTTTCTGTGTTTTTTGTATCTCCACACCTGATTCCTGCTGGTAACTCAGCAGGTATATCTTGAATGCTGCAAATTCCCTTTGCAAAGCTAGCCCAGAAACAGCCCCAAAATAGTTTTTCCCACAAAGGCAATAAGGATATTCAGTATTACTGTTAGCTGTAGCAGTCAGCATGGCCCCGATGAAAGTCTGGGGCTGGCCAGGATACCACAGCTGAGGAAAATCCATCTTAATGCTAAGTAACTCGTGTCAGGCCGTCCAGCAATCCCATGTGCCTCGAGTAGCTAACAGGCACTGCTGGGTTTGGGGTGGTTTGGTGAATAAAGTAGACATAGCCGTTGCCCTTATGGAGCTTACCTTCTGATATTGCAAACGGGTAAAGAGTCACAAACTGTAATTACGAATTGAGTTAAGCTCCGTGAAGGAAACAGGTACAGTGAGAGAGAGTAATCAGGCTTAGGATGAGGAGCGCTTAAATGAGATCATCAGGGAGGCCTTTCTGAAGGGGGCGGTATTTGACTAGAAAATGGAAAGGTGAAACTGGGATGCCTGTGGAACAACTGAAGAAACAAGAGAATTCCCAGCAGAAGGACCTGGCGCAGAAAGTCATGAGGCAGGAGGAAGGTGGCCACGTCCAAGGAGTTGAAAGGAGACCAAGTGGTCAGAGGCGGGAGTGACTGGCACCCTGGGCGGGGTCCGGTCCCGTCTCTGTGAGCCCCCTGAGGGTGTTCCCTGGAGGGCCGGCACCACCCGACTCGCTTTACTGTTGCTCGAGGAGGGCCTCCTGGGAGCCAGCATCGCGTTCTGAGCAGGAAGTGATGGTGGTGGAGAGGTTCAGGACACCAGTAGTGAAAAATCAAGGGAAGGTGGGTCTGAACTGTACTTTCGAGGTGGAAGGAAGAGGACTTCCTGAGAGATTTGCTGTGAGGAGTAAACTAAAGACTCTGAGGACTCTATAAGTTTCTGGCTCGAGCAACTGGGTGTGTGTTGGCTTCCTGAGATGGCCAGGCCTGGGGAGAGACAAGTTTGAGTGCTAAATTTGAACTCGATTTGAGAAGTTTGAGTGTTAGTGTGGCCTCCAATAATGAAATGTTATTAAACATTTTCCCCTTAATGCTTTGTCCAACCAAAAACTCACCTCCTTCAGACCTTATCTCAGATGTTACCTTCTCAGTGGTACCTTTCTTGACCAGCCTAATTAGTATTGAAAGCCCCATACCGCCTGTCTCCCTTCCCTGCTTGATTTTCTTCACAGCGGTGATTGCCATCTGACATGTTATATATTTGACTTGTTTATTGAGTCCGTGTAACACAGAGTGTGTGAAGTCAGGAATTTGGTGTACTGATCATTGCTGTACTCCTGACACCTATCAGAGTGTGGCCTGTGGTAAGTGCTCAAGAAGTATCTACCTGAACACATGAAACCATTTGAAGGATTCTGTGCTGTTTTCTGTGACTGAATCTTCTTGTTAGTATCTGTCAGGCTTTTGGCTTGAAACTTCAGTTCTCTTTTTAAAATGAATGCAGATTTTATAGGGTATTTTAGGTATGGGTACATGTGCATATGCACACACACACATATGGGAGCTGGCATTGCTTCAAGGATAAAAACTAAAATCTATAATTCATATTTTAATTGTCTCTTAATTTTCAGGTTACAACTGATGGAAGACCGAAAATCATTGATATCATTGACACAACAGGAAGTGGTGATGTGAACACTGCTACAGTGGTAGAGCCAAAAGATGGTGAAATTATTGGTCTTTCAGGAAGAGTGCTTAAGGTTGGAGCTTTCATCTTTTTATTGAATTTTTTTCTCTTTTTTTGTACTATCACCTCAAAGCATTTTACGTTTTTACCTTGCATTTCATGGTATGGTATTAGTTACCTATTGCCGTATAACAGATCGCCTCAAAACTTCATGCGTTAAAACAACAAACATTTGTTATTTTACAGTTTCTGTGAGTCGGGAATCTGGGTGTGACTTAGCTGGGTGCCTCTGTTCAAGATCTCTCCTGAGCTTACTAACTGTCGGCCAGGGCTGTGATTTCACCTGAAGCCTCGATGTGGCTGGGGAAGGGGAATTTGTGGTCATTGGCAGGCTTGGTTCCTCAGCACATGGGCCTCTCCATGTGCTCCATGCTGCTTCACAGCATTCAGCTGCCTTCCCCGGGGCGAGCAGTCAGAGAGAGCCCAGGTGGAGGCTCTGGTCCCTTTATAAAATAATGTTGGAAGTGATGCCTGTTACCTCTGCCATGTTCTTTTCATTCGAAGTGAGTCAGTAGATCCAGCACACTTACAGAGAGGGGATTTTACAAGGGCATGGGTACCAGGTGGTATGGACCCTTAGGGTCCATCTTAGTGGAAGTTATTGTTTTTGTTGTTTGATAGTGGGCTTGGAATTGGGATTTGTTCTTTTTTCCAGTATGGCTGCTGAATTCTAAAAATTTTAAGATTTAAGCGGAAAGATGGGAAAAGTGATGAGAATGTAGTTTTGCCTTCCACTTTTCCCTTCTGGGAACTTGAACTTGAAATATTTAGGCTTTAATATTTGTGGACTTAAATATCTGACCTTGTGTTATCCCATGTACTTGGTAGAAAGGCTGGGGTAAGCTAACATGAAAGATGATTAGGAAACAAACATAAAGCAGTTCATGAGATATTAGCTGATGGGTTTGTTAGATGGCAAGAATTTGATTGTGTTTCAGTACTCTTATCTTTTCAAACAAGCAGAATTAGTTTGGAAGGTAAATTTGTGGTTATTTAGATATCTAAAGAGCTATATTTACCTTCCCATCTTTTACCATCTATCTGAATCATGTTTAGACCTTGTCTCTCGGGTAAGATCGTCACGGCAGTGTATTAGTTTTCTGTGCTGCACAACAAGGTAACACAAACGACAGCTTACCACACGTGTTCCTACATTTACTATCTCACAGTTTCTGTGGGCCAGGAGTCCGGGCACGACTTTTTGTGGTTCTCTGCTCAGGGTTCCACAAGACCTCAGTCAGGTATTGGTTGGGACTGTGGTCTCAACTGAGGCTCAAGATCATCTTCCAGGTTTACCTTGTTGTTGGGAGAATTCATTCATGACAGCATGTTTCTTCAAGGCCAGCAGGAGAATCTCTGCGGCCTCGGGGGTGGCCCCAGTCTCTCTTTTAAAGAGCTTGCCTGATTAGGTCAGGCCCACCAGGGCACTCTCCTTTTGATGAACTCAGTCACCTGATTAGGGACCTTAATTGCATCTGAAAAATCCCTTCACCTTTGCCATATTACTTCCCATAACATAATCACAGGAGTAATATCTCCTTACGTTCACAGTTCCGCCTTCTCTAAGGCGGAATCTGCCTGTCACAGGCAGATGGCAGGCATTCATATCCCAGTTTTGCTTCTTTTTCCGTGTGTTGTGTACTGCATGTGTGACCTCTGAATTCGTATGTTGAGCCCTAACACCCCATGTGATGGTAGTAGGAGGTGGGACCTTTGGGAGGTGATTAGTGTTAGTTAGATGAGGTCATGAGGGAGGGGCCCTCATGATGGGATTAGAGCCTTGATAAGTGCCCTTCCAAGGGAGAGCTTGCTTGCTCTCTTCTCTGTGAGGACACCTTGAGAAAGCCATGCCTGCAGGCCAGGAAGGGCGTCTTACCAGAATCTGACCATGCTAGCACCCTGATCTCGTGCTCCTTCAGAACTGTGAGAAAACAGATGTCTGTTATTAAACCACCCAGTCTATGGTATTTTCTTACGGCAGCCCAAGCTGACAAAGGCACCACGTGCTTTAAAAAGAAATACTGCAGGGAAATGACTTTCTGCACATCTGAATTGCTCTAGTTTTGCCTGTCTTTCCCAAGTCAACCTTGTTATTTAGAGTATGTTTCAAAGAGAAACATGGGATTCTTGTGAGTTACAGTACTCTGGGAAACTAGAGAGCGTTCCTAGTAAGTCAGGCAGATTTAGAATCATATAAAGTATCAATAGTATCCTCAAAAATCTATTTTTGAATAGTTGTAGCCCATGCTCTAGATAAACCATCCACACTTGTAATGTTACTAGTGCTTAAAGGTAGAATTAGTGTATTGTATACATGGCTGTGAAGTAAGATCAGAAAATTGATAGATTGGTATTTACATCCTTTCTCAACTTGGTGATATATTTCTTTAGCTGTGCTGTTAACTGTTCTCAGCCCATCAGTATAGTGAGTTTTTTTAATTTAATTTTTAATTATATCCAATATGTCTACATAGTTTAAAGAACCTTCTACAAGGCTTCTAAAGAAAAGTTCAGTCCCCTTTCCATGGATCACCACCAATTCCTGCTCAACCAGGGTTAAGGCTTTGATATATTATCTTCAGAGTTTTAAATGACAGGCTAAAATTCTTTTTATTCTTAATTTTTACCCCCTAGTTTTAGACTTTATCTGTAGAATTAAAAGTGGAAGAAGAGGGTTTAACTCTCTGGTCCTTCATTTCTGAGAAATTTTCTTGCATTGTCTCTTGGGTTACTTCCTCCCACTTTTTTGCTGTTCTTTTATCTGGGACTCCTGTAAAGTGGATGCTGACCTCTTTAGTTGATACTCCAGTTTTCTTATGTTTTTCTACCTTTTCTTCATTGCTTTTGTTTGATTTTTTTTCCTTCCTGAGAGAGTTCCAAGATGTTCTCAACATTTTCTTCTAACTCATGTATTGAATTTTGCCAGTTTTTAATTGCAGAAGTCTGTTCATGTTCCCTCAGAGCACATTTCTGTATCATGTATACAGCATTTTATCTGTGAGAATATCATTGTCTTGAAAAGTTTTGTCTCGTTACTTCTTCTGTTCCTCGTCTTTTTACTCTCCTCCGGCTTCCTCCCATTCTCCCTCCTCCTCCTGAGCTTGCTCTCCTTTTTTCTTCACCTCCTCCTGACCCTCGTCCTCCTTCCCCTGCCTCTTCTTCCTCGTGCTTTGCTTTTGACGTGAGCGCTTTTCCTCGCGTGTCCCCTCACCGCAGCTGTCTCTGATTTAGTGGCACATGAAAGGTGATTGGAAGTTCTCTGCTTGTGGAGAGTCTGTGGTGTGGGTCTCACCGTAGGGTCACGATACTATCATGGGAGGCCCCAGGATCTCCGTATATGGTGTATTTTTTCCATTGAGATGCCCAGTTACCTCAAAGAGGACCTTCGCCTGTTTGGCCTGGAGTTTGGGGGCGGAGGCGTGAGAGAGAAGCCTGGCCGTCAGCATCTGGGGACCTGAGCCTTGAAAGGCGCCCAGGGAGATTTCTTGCAGACTCTTCACTGTGCCTCATCTCTCCCCTCTGCTCCATAGACCTCTCTAGAGAGTTCGCATCCCAACTGTCTCTCATCAGCTTCCTGCAGGACGTGGGGTAGGCAGCGGGGGACTAACTGGTCCTCATACCAACCTTCCACCCGTCCTCTTGGTTACAGTTCCCTTCTCCAGCCATACACAGACCATAGCTACACACATGTTCAGTTAATTTTTTTTCAAGCATGTGCAGGTGTTCAGATATTTTGCAGTCGTCATTAAAAAGAATAATGTTGTTAGTCACTGGGATTCTAGCTAGTGGGATCTCTCAGAACTCTTTAGTACAGTTTTCAGAAAGCAACACAGTAAAGTTTTCAAGTTTCTTTGATGTAACCATGCTTTAAAGTGAGTTAAATACCTGTATTCTACTTCTGCTTCTTCCAAATAGCCCGTAAACGCTGACGGTTAATGTCTAATTCTTCTGCCAGTTTAAGATCAACGACACTTAGGTGCTTTGAAGATTCCTGCCGTCTCATTCTCTAAGGATGCTGTTCCTACGCTGTCTTGAGAAACTGGCAGTCTGTTACTTATGGCCAGAGGTACTCGTAGGAGCAGGTAGAAGCAAAAGAGTGAATAGAAGGATAACACCTTTCATGGTAAATTGTACAGGCAAGAAGAAAAGTGCACAAAACACACATGTTCAGTTTAATGAGTAATTTAAACGGACGCCATTTTATCCACCCAGATAAGACCGAGAGCATTGCCAGGCCTCAGAAGCTTTCTGTGTTCTCCAGATCACAATGCATTTTGACTTTTGTGATAATCTCTTCTTTGCTTTCCTTTACACTTTTACCACCTCTGTGTGGATACATGGAATATATTTGTTAGTTTTGCCTACTGTTACCTTTATATGAATGGCCTCATTTGTGTGTCATTTCATGTCTTCTCTTCCTGGGTGTTTGCAAGATGCACGAGATTCAGCCATGATTTGCATGGAGCGATGATGTGTTGGGTTTCATTGCTGTGCCTGTGACATAGTTTGTATGTACCGCATTCTGTCCATTCTGCTGGGGAACACTTGAGTTGTTTCCACTTTGGAGCTGTCACTAACAATTGCTTAGAGAACATTCTTGCAAACGAATCCTGTGCACACATGTACAGATAGCTCTAGGATGTGTACCTCTAGGAGTGGAATTGCTGAGTCATAGAGATACACCTTTACTAGGTGATGCCAAACAGTTTTTCCAAGTGTTTGTACTAAAATACATTTCCCCCAGCTGTATATAGGAGTTTTAATAGTTGCACTGCTAACACTTGGTGTTTTTAGGCGTTTAAAATTTTGCTTATAGGCTGGGAATCTAGCTGTATCACGTTGTGGTTTTAATTAGCACTCCTCTAATTACTAATAAGATTGAGCACCTTTTCACATGTTGCTTAGACATTTAGATTTCCTCTTTTGTGAAGTGCCCTTTGAGTTCATTTGCCCTTTGTTTTTGTTTTTTTGTGATATGCGGGCCTTCCTCTGTTGTGGCCTCTCCCTTTGCGGAACACAGGCTCCGGACGCGCAGGCTCAGCGGCCATGGCTCACGGGCCCAGCCGCTCCGCGGCATGTGGGATCTTCCCGGACCGGGGCACTTCTCGGACCGGGGCGTGAACCCGGTTCCCCTGCATCGGCAGGCGGACGCGCAACCACTGCGCCACCAGGGAAGCCCCATGCCCTTTGTTTTTAATACTGAGTTGTTATGATTTGTGGGATTACCTATCCTTGGGTTATACATGTGTTTCAGGTGTCTTCTCCACTCTGTACTCGTATTTTCACTTTCCAGATGATGTCTTTTGATGAGTAGGAGTTCTTAAATTTGATGTAGTTGGATATCAATCTTTTGCCTTTTTGTTTGGGGCTTTTTGTGTCCTAAGAAGTCCTTCCTCCAGATGACAACCAGTGAGAATCAGTGGCCCTCAGTCTCACAGACAGAGGGAAGCGAAATCCACCAAACCCATCACGAGTCAAGTGCCAGATGAGAGTAGGGCCCTGGCCAGCACCTCGGTTGAAGCCAAGTCGAGGATCCAGCTAAGCTGTGCCAGCTTCTGATTGATGGAATGTGTAAGATTGTAAATAGTGTGTTCTCTTAAGTCACAAAGTTTGTTGTATTTATAACACAGCAATAACTAATATACTCAGCAAAGATATAGAAACTGTAAAGACACTCACATGGATATTTTAGAACTGAAATTTACAATGACTGAAATTTTAAGAAAGCATCACTGGGTGGATATAGTAGCAGAATGGAGATGACGGAGGAGTCTGAGTCAGTGGACTTGAAGATCAACCAATGGAGAATATCCATTCCGAATAATGAAGAGAAAAGCACTGAAAAATTACTAACTTAGCTTTGGGAACTTGTAGCTCAATAACAAATGGTCAGATATTTGCATCATCAGACCCCAAGAAAGAGGAAAAGGAGTGTGCTGCTGAAAAAAAAGTATTTGAAAAAATAGTGGCAGAGAATCTCCCAAGTGTGGCAAAGATATAAACCTACCAATTCTAGAAGCTGAGTGAACCTCAGGTAAGATAAACCAAAAGAAATTCATGCCCAGAAACATTCTAATCAGATTGCCAAAAATGAAAGACAAAGAAAAAAATCTTGAAAATTGCCAGAGAGAAGGGACCCATTGTATAGATGGCAAAGATAAGATACTCAAATAACTTTAGCTTTCTCATCAGAAACCCTGGGGTCCAGAAGGATGTGGTACAACATTTTTCCAGTGCAGAAAGAAAAGATCTGTCGATTGCAAATTCTATATCCAGTGAAAATATGTTCGGGGAAAAGGTGAAATAAAGACATTCCCAGATAAGGTAAATCTAAGGGTATTTATAGCCAGCAGATACACTTGAAAAATAGTAAAAAGAGGCTTTTCAGACAGGAAGAAAACATGGAGCCGCAGAAATGAAGGACTAGCAAAAGAAGCAAAATGTCTGAGTGACTATGATGGACTCCTTTGAGTTTTTTAAGATCGTATTTGATAGCAAAAAAAAAATCCTTCCTGTCCCCAAATCATGAAGATATTCTCCCATATTTATTTTCTGAAAACTTTCATCATTCTTCTTTTCATATTTGTTCTTAGAAGTCACCTGGGATTGCTTTAATGCTTAGTTTGAAATAGGAGTCCTGTGTCCTTTTTTCCATCTGAAGACCCACTTGTCCCAACACCGTGTATTAAAATTCTACAGTTGCCCCACTAATTTTCAGTGCCTTCTTTTTATGCAACTTTCAAAATGTGGTGACTTTTGGCTTCTAAAGCCTCATTGCCCATTCTTTGTCCTTTGGGTTTTTGGTTTTTTCCTTTTCCTTATTCTGATTTTAGTAGCATTTGGAAGGGAGCACAGTGCTTTCTAAAATTTTACCACATTTAACTTTAAGTCATTTTTAAAAATCATCAATATTTAGCCTTACATGGTAAAAAAACAGTTAGTCCAGAGACCGTGAATGCCTTGGCCAGGTTTAGCGCTGTAGTTAGATGCAGTGGTAGCTGAAGGAAAGAGGGTCCATGTGTCCTGGCAGAACCATGAGGCTGACAAGTCTGAAGTACAGTTCTGGGGCAGAAACTCAGATTTTCCTGCATGGAACGTTAACAACTCATGATGACACTTGTCTCGTGAAGAAAACCTTCAATTCGTTAAGCATTCTCTCTTTAAAAAAGAGTCAGGGAAAGGAGGTGTAATTAGAAATTAAAGAGATTCTGTTTCTCTTTTGAAAATCGGTCTTACCACATTGTGGTTACCACGTAATTAAAACTCCTTTTAAAGAGAGCAGCTTAAAATGGTCAAAATAAGCACTCTGATTCTTAAAAGAGACCCAAAGTAACTTCATATTACGAAATACTCAAATATGTAAAATGACGTAATTGCCTCAGAGTGAAGTTAGCTTCCCTCTAACTTGGTGACGGTTATTAGCTGGCAGAACCATGATTATACATAATTTCTATTTTCTCATTTTTTTTTTTTAGCTCAATTTTTGTAAGTAGCTAGTCAGTCTGCCTTTACTTTGAGGAAAATATATAGTAGTGATTTGAGAAGTATCTGGTTCATGGACCCTGCAGAATTTGGTCTCATTTTAATTAAATATAAATTATGTCTATTGGATTATTTTTATTGTATTATATACATATTTTTAAGTAATTGTGATTGTCTTAACACCTGATAATTTTGCAGTCATTTAAATTAGTTATTCCATTTAATCCTTTGGCATTTCACAGCCTTTTGTAATCTCTTTGCACAAAGAAGTTGTCGCTGTAGGGTTACAAAGCCACCTGTGTCGTGAGACACCTGTGATGAAATAGTCTTTGGATTTGCCAGCTAGTGACTACTTACCTTTTTGTTGTTGCAGCGCTTTATTTATTGTTGTTGTTATGTCACGGGCTGTTGCGGGAATGTTAGAGTTAAGAATCTCTATTCTCTAAAGAAGGCTGATAAGCTTTGAATGAAAAGCACTAGTTTGTGTGCCAACATATTTGAAATTTCACAAAGTCCAGACATCCAGTTGATTCAGAAAAGATAACTGATATGCATGCTTTTTAAAGTCAGCAGATCTTTGAAGTTCTGGGAATGATTGTCTTCCTCTGTTTAGTTGTGAGAAAATTTCCTTCAGAGGCGTCGTCGTACCTGGGGAATAATTTGACGAAGAGGGACTTGGGGACTTGGGGACGAGTCGGTTACAGACCCTGCGCGAGTAAGAATCACTAGTCAGTCCACCAGCCCTGAGTGGCTGATGGTTCAACTGCATGATCTGTACGCATTTAAAAGCTGTTTTTGGTGATCGTGGGTCCTGTGATGACAGAGAGTATGAAGGGTCCCCATTGTCTTGATTGACATTTCCAGTTGGTTGATGTTCATGCATCCTATTATTCATGCAAATCGGGAGGTAAAGATTATTTTCTTCCCTTTGCACATGAAGAAGCAGAAGCCTGTAGGTCCCACCTGGTTAGTGGCAGAGTTTGGGCACACTGCCAGGTTTATCTGACTTTCAATTCCATATCCCTTACACCAAGTTTTTGTCTCTGTGATAGAACAAGATTCCAGTTTTCTTTTCAACCTTTCTGTTGTTTGGGCCAGCAGTTTAATTTTTTTTTGCTTCTTTGCTTTCTCTGTTTGTAAACTGGGCATACTCTTTACATCATTCTGTTAATTAAAAGCTGGAAGTGTTTTAAATACTTTGAGATAGTGGAAAAAACTATTGTAAGATGTTATATGTAATTAACATGATTTTATAGAGCTTTTTTCTTAAGAACTCAAAGAGCTCTTTTTTTTTTTTTTTAGTATCTGGGCATATCCCTATAGTATTGTAGAGAAGAGAGTGAAGTTCTTTTTCTTAATGGGAAATCTAAGGGTGGAGAGGTTCTGTAAGCTGCTTCCCTCCCCCCTGGTTGGTGGGCAGTGGAGTGGTGAAGGGGGAGGTGAGGCGTCCTTGATGCTTGGGAATTGAAGGTCTTAGTGGTTTAATGTGATGTTGAAAGCACTTTATAAAGCATTGTGTAAATGAAAGATATTCTCCTTAAACCATCTCACTGATGAAAAAAAAGAGCCAGAGAGATATTAAGTGGCAACTTAGAATATTAAAAATGTTGCTCTAACATGTGAGCCCGCTCATCCAAATTGAGCCATTCGAATACCTTTTTCCCCAGTGCTATATTATTAGAATTGGGAAGCATTTAGTGAGTGAGAAATTTACTTTTTATTTTTTATAGATTCCTGCGAGCTGGACAAATCCCTCAGGCAGATACCACATTGGCATAAAAAACGGCTATGATTTCTATCCAAAGGCTCTCAAGGAAAGAATACAGGTAACGTGCAATCTAGTATCAGTGACTTCTTTTCTTCCTCAAATTTTTTTCATACTGAAGAAAAACATTTCCTAAAATCTCACTAACTTAATTGTTTGGGGGGTCTGGGGGGCTTTCAAGTGGTGACTGCTTAAAGCAAGATTCTGTTCAATGGAATGTCACCCATTCATGGTTCTTAATGTTGGATACATGGGTAAGTTTAGGGAATCTGTGAGTACCCTGAAATTATATTCAGATGTTGTGTATTTGTGTTTTTCTGGGAGATGGGATATGCTTTCATTGGATTTTTGAGGGACTTTTTTTTAACTTCAGAGAAGTTAAAGACAGTCGATTTAAAGTGGATTGCCTTATTTAGCCCCGTTCCTGTTGTTTCTGTGGTAATTTGTCCCATTTTCTTAGTCTTTTCCTAGCTCTCTTGATCGCAGTCATCATTCAGTATTAGGGAAAGAATTACTCAGACCTAAAGCAGCTGAAGGATAGGAAACACAGTCTGTCATTAGAGAGATAAGAACTGTGAATTGAAAGAGAAGGAGGCTGCTTTAAGACAGCTCAATAGACCTTTCAGTGATGATGGAAAGGTTTGAAATGTTCATTATCCGTCCATCATGGTGGCCGTGAGCCACAAGCAGCTGTTGAGAACTTGAAATGTGGCTAGTATGATTAAGGAAATGAAATTTTAATTTTATGTACTATTTTAAAACTTAAGTTTTAGTAGCAACACGTGGCTAGTGGCTGCCGTATTTGACAGTGCTGCTTTAGAGGACTGCTGACACTAGTAGCCCATACAGGTTTCAACTATAAAACAAGATGTGATCCTTGCAAAGGGGCCTCACGGGTAAGACCTGTGGGCCCTTTTATCTAATCTAGTATTGTGATTTGCTTCTCCAGGGGTCAGGAAGTTACTCAGTACTTTACATATATCACCTTTACTTATTTGTCAGATTCCAATCATTCTGGAAAAAAAAAATACAAAAAATAAATGCACTTAACTCAACTTTTATTGGATACTATTTTATTTTAAAATTTCAGGCTGAAATGCATGGTATTTTTATGCACTATATTAAATTTAATCAACCAAGTTAAGGTACAAATTAACATACAAATAGAGTGGTTAAATTAAAGCGGATCCCCTTCCTTAGCTCAGTGGAGTTGATTATTTTACTGGAAAGGATTTCTTTAATTAGCAGACTTCCATTGGGAGGCACTAGAGATGAGAATTGTAAGACCAATTTCAGTAGCAAAGAACCCTATCAAGTCAACGAGGGTGGGGAAAAAAAACAGGCTAGAGAGGAAGGAGATTGAGGAAGCCGGCAGGTCCATCAAAATGCAGCTGCACGCACTCTTACTCCTGTCTTCTGCTTGCTCTTGGCTGAAGGCATTTCCCAATTCTGTAAGGGTTCAAAATAAACTTTTTCTTCAGATGACTGGGATTTCAGTCAGTTACCTGACATGGTATTAGTTATTCCTGGAGAAGGGAAGGATTCAAATTGGGACATATGATGTGTAAAAAGACATTTGGTTGTGCCTTGGTAAACTTGTTCTCTTAAAACCTAGATGTGGTGAGTTAGCTAATCAATTTTTTATAATGGATCATTGCTTTATCAGCTTGATTATAAATTTTTTTTTTTTTTTTTTTTTTGTGGTATGCGGGCCTTCCTCTGTTGTGGCCTCTCCCGTTGCGGGGCACAGGCTCCGGACGCGCAGGCTCAGCGGCCATGGCCCACGGGCCCAGCCGCTGCGCGGCATGTGGGATCCTCCCAGACCGGGGCGCGAACCCGGTTCCCCTGCATCGGCAGGCGGACGCGCAACCACTGCGCCACCAGGGAGGCCCATAAATTATTTTTTTAACCTTTATAGGAGAATTGTATAGCATCACAGCTCATAACAACTATAAATGACTATCTAGGTTTACCTGAATATTTGTCAGCCTCAAGGAAGGTCATTTTTCTGTCTTTGCAGAAAGAACGGAAGGAAAAAATTTGGGACCCTGTTCACAGAGTCGCCCTTGCAGAAGCCTGTCGAAAGCAGGAAGAATTCGACGTTGCCAACAATTGCCCTTCACAAGTTGGTGCTAGTCGCTCTTATTTAAACGTTACCATGTTCTCAGAGAATTAAGAGTTCTTAGAGAATTAATAGACTCTTTTTCACAAGTTTTAAGTTGTTTACTTCTACTAATTTTTCTTTGCTTATTTTTCCTGAAGTCAGTTTACATATGTGTCTATCAGTTGTTTAAAAGTTCTTAACAAACATAGAATACACACACGTAAAAGTGCGTAACTCCTAAGTGTATTGACATGAATTGTCACAAAGTGAGCACCCCGTATATGCAGCACCCCAGCCCCTCTCTTGCCTCTTCCTACTCACTGCTGCTTCCTCCCCAAAGCAGCCACCATCCTGATTTCCGACACTTATCGAACGACTTTAACCTGTTTTGAATTTTGTAAAGTGGAATCATACGGTGTGTGTTCTTCTATGCGTAGCTGCTTTCATTCGATGTTTTTTGTGAGATTCCTCCATGGGTGGGGTGTTGCAGTAGTTTACTTTCCTTGCTATATAACTGATGGGCCACGATTTATGTATCCATTCTGCAGATTGATACTTGCTTTGTTTTCAGTTTTTGGCTATTATGAAAAATCCTATTTTGAAAATTCTTGTGCCTGTCTTTTGATGGGTTATAAAGTGATCGTACCAATTCCACAGGCAGCATACGCGAGCTCCCAGTGTTCAACGTCCTTGCTGTTACGCTTTTGTGAATCAGTTTATAAAATGAAAATAATTCTTGGTTTATTATGAAAATAATGAGTGCTAGCTGCAGAAACTTTCGGGCAACACAGGTTTGTAAAGTTTAGCAAGTGAAAGCCTCTGAAATGCCACCGCCCAGGGATGGTAACAGCAACTTGACATTCGTTCTTCTGAATTTTTCTTTTAATGCATGCATTTCTTTTCTTCTAATGAATTTTTGTATTGAAGTATAGTTGATTTACAATGTTTTAGGTGTACAGCAAAGTGATTCAGTTACACATACATATATATATTCTTTTTCAGATTCTTTCCCATTATAGATTATTACAAGATATTGAATATAGTTCCCTGTGCTATACAGTAGGTCCTTGTTTATCTATTTAATGTGTAATAGTGTGTATCTGTTAATCCCAAATTCCTAATTTATCCCTCCTGCCTTCCGCCTTTGGTAACCATAAGTTTGTTTTCTGTGTCTGTGAGTCTTTTCTGTTATGTCAGTAAGTTCATTTGTATCATTTGTTTAGATTCCATATGTAAGTATATCATATGGTATTTGTCTTTCTCTTTCGGATTTACTTCACTTAGTATGATAATCTCTAGGTTCATCCATGTTGCTGCAGATGACATTATTTCATTCCTTTTTATGGCTGAGTAATATTCCATTGTATATATGTATCACATTTTGTTTATCCATTCATCTGTTGATGGACATTTAGGTTGCTTCCTTGTCTTGGCTATTGTAAATAGTGCTGCTATGACCTCTGGGGTGCATGTATCTTTTCGAATTGGAGTTTTCGTCTTTTCCAGGTATATGCCCTGGAGCGGGATTGCTGGATCATATGGTAGCTCTATTTTTAGTTTTTTAAGGGATCTCCATACTGTTTTCCATAGTGGCTGCACCAGTTTACATTCCCACCAACAGTGTAAGAGGGTTCCCTTTTCTCCGCATCCTCTCCAGCATTTATTATTTGTAGACTTTTTGATGATGGCCATTCTGACCAGTGTGAGGTGATACCTCTTTGTAGTTTTGATTTACATTTCTCTAATAATTAGTGATACTAAGCATCTTTTCACATGCCTGTTGGCCATCCGTGTGTCTTCTTTGGAGAAATGTCTATTTAGGCTTCTAATGGCATGCATTTCTTAATCAGAAATGGAATTGTATTAGTGGTTCTCAGCTCTAGCTGCATATTAGAGTCACATCAGGAGCTTTAAAAACTGTCAGTGCTTGTGCCCTAGAGAGGAATTAAATCAAAACCTTGCAGGGGAGGCAAGCATTTTGAAAACTCTTCAAGAGCTTTAATTAACATGCAGCTTGGGTCAAGGACCACTGGCCTGTAAAGATCTACGTACACATTTAACTTTTATTAATCTGTGTACATCATCCTTTTTTAACAGCTGTATAATCTTCTATTAGATCAAGATTTGTTCTTCAGCCTCCTATTGGAGACGTGAAATGTAGTATTTCAGGTGCTACATATAGACAGCTAACTTTATAGAAGAGGGATCTGAATTTAATTATCCTTTTTATATTGTATGCCAGAATTGTTTATATAATTGTCTTTTTCCTTAAGGAGGAGTAAATGTTGAATATATTGGATAAATAAAAATGAAGCACGACTTCAGATTTTGGGAACATGTGAAACTTAAATTTTTATTCATGAGGACTAGTCAGGTGAATGTAGGGCAGTCTAATATAGTATGTAGTTTAAAAAAGTGCCTAGGTTGAAGCATATGAATTTCCCGTTTTTGTAGATCAAAGTGGTTGAATAGCAGCTTGTATGTACTTGGTCATGAACATAGTATGTACTTAGCGAATTCTAAAAGAGGTAAGACTATTCATGGTTCCTGTTATTTATTTGGGTTCTTAAGAAACAAATTTGAAATGGAAATGTTCCTGATATAAAAATCTAAAAGTCGATAGAGAAACTGTTTTATAACAATTTTAGCATTACTTTTGGAAATGAATTATACAATTATAGGTATGTGACCAACACCCTTGGCCAAATGATAGCACCACCGTGTAGCACTGTGTCTTTCCCAAAGCAGATGTAGGGAGTGACTGAATATGATAGTGAGTAAAAGAAATATTTTTTACTGTTTAATATTTTAATTGTTACTGCCACTAAACTGGACTACACGTTGCACAGATATAAAGAGAAAATTTTCTTACATTTTTCCAGGGTAAAATGACTTTACTGTTGGGTCACACTGTGTCTTTGGCGTCTTTGGTTGTATGTTAATACCACTTTTCAAGAGCACAAAATGTGCTAATATTAACATTTGTTCTAATTTTAGGCAAATAAGCTAATCAAGGAGGAGCTTCAGAGTCAAGTGGAATTGCTTAACTCTTTTGAGAAAAAATACAGTGATCCTGGCCCTGTATATGACTGCTTGGTGTGGCATGATGGTGAGACCTGGGGGTAAGCCGTGTGTTTCCAGTTCTTCATTTAAAAATCATTTTATCTGCTCTGAAGAACATTAAACCCTCAGAACTGCCCAGAGATTTGGTTTATGTGACATTAATATCTCCAAACACAGCTACTTGAGGGCCAGATTGGCTTTTGGGTAGTTTTAGATAAGCCTTTTGAACCTCTTAGTATTTTAGACACGGAAGCTGACCCTTATCTGTTTTAAAGAATCTTATTTCATTAACCAGATAGTAGTCATTAAACAGATACTATTAGCAGGTTGATGATTGTTGTATGTAGAAATGTTCCTGATTGAAGCTGGGCAGGTTGGAAAGTAAGTGCACGAGGATGTTGCAAAGCATCTACTATAAATGTTTTAAGGGCAGAGGAGGAAAGTTGGGTAAAGATTTACCAACAGAGACCTAGTAGCTAAGTTGAAGCGAGGCAGCGTGATGCGGGCGGCAGCGTAGAGCTCAGATCTGAGACGGAATCCTAGCATGTGAGCTTGAATGCTTTATCTGTACCTCTCTAGGCCTATTTCCTCATCTGTTAATTGGGATAATAATAGTACCTCCTTAGAGGGTTTTGTAAATTTGATGTTTCTAGACATAGTAGGTACTGGATAAGTGTAAGCTGTATCTGCTGCTTCTACTACTACTAATAATGATGATTTATACCAAGTTACCTATCATGTACATTTTCTACTTTCTTTCTTAGTGAATCATACACTGCAGTTGTGTTTCTTTATGTCAGCTAGTATGTCTTCTTGAATTACTATCTGTGTAGAAGCAGGAATATGTTCCTAATGCAGATATTTAGGCATATACACGTTTCAGGGTCGCTGCAATAAACCAGGGACCCTTCCAGAAATTGTTTTGTAGTTTGAGTCCCTGCTCATATTGCAAAGAATTGTTTCCCGAGGTGTGGCAAACAGAACAAGATACGGTGATTTGATTGCTGTCTCTTGTTATTTAGCTTATAATGCACTGACTTAAAAGGGGGCTTTCCTCTCACAGATGTGGGTACTAACTCATCTTTGATAATGGGTATATAAAATTGTCAGTTGAATGGGAAATCTCTACTCCATTTGGACCTGAAAGTGGTAATAAAATATTTGCATATAACAATATTGCAATCTAGATGATAGTTAATATTCATGCAACTTTTCCATGTATTGTAGTATGTTTTGGTGTGTGTATATGTGCAGGTGTGCACACATTGTGAACAGTTTTGTTCCAAAAGCTTTGCAGAAGCTTTGATCAAGTGTTTGTAATATTAAAAAGTTGTTCAGACATATGGTTTAGTAAATTTTGGGACATCTACCCCATGGTATAACACGATACAGTCATTCCCAGTCATAAACCTTCAGTGATTTTTGTCATGGGAGAGGAGGCAAGGTTAAGTGTGAGGAAAATACTAGATACAAAATTCAGTGTACACAGAAAATTTACTACAAAACACGCAAAAGGACTTCAGGAAATACTTTAATGTTAGCGGGGATTGGGTCGTGGAGCAATAGGTGGTTTCAATTAAAGTGTTCCTACAGATGCTGAAAGCACTGCAGACCACGTTGTCCTAAGGGGAAGGGCTTGGGGTTAGGATGTCCAGGGGGCCAGTGTATGTTTCCAGAAAGTTTTCTTGGTCTTTAAGGCAATTGACAAAGAAAGTGATAAGTGTAATAGTTTGTCAACAGTATGCTGAGACATCTTGAAGAATTTTTGTGTTGGAAATGAAATTTAATCAAATATTAAGTGAAGTGAAATCTGTGATAACTAGAAAACATTTTAGAAAATGTTAGTATAATCAGTGGAAAACACAGCAGAATCATGCTTTCAAGCGCTACTAGAAATAATCTAACTTTTTTTGCACAATACTATATATTGTATGGGACTTTGATTCCCCCACCCCATCTCAGAGTTAGATCCAGAATTTTTTGAAGCGAATCTTAAAGATCTCAAATCACCTAAGGCAAATCTCGGCACTGTCTGCAGGTGTTCTCATGTCTCATGTCAGAAATGCCAACCATTTCTGAGGGGAGGTAAAGTGACCTTAAGTGTCTGTTTTGTTTCAAGAATGTCAGGTCTGCCCTCCCCCTTGACACAGTTCTACTAATTGTTAAATCCCTGTCTCTGCACTTCACCAGGTAACCTCGTATGACTGCACTCAAGTATTTGCCAGGATGCGTAGTGTCAAGTACTGTCCCTCAGTGGGGAGCAAAACCTGGTTAGAGAAACACTATTTATAGAGGACTACGTAAAGGAAAGACTATTAATTGGTTTCTTTCCAGTGGTTTTTGACCTCGTTTCAGTTTTCCTTTGAGAGTTTGATGAAAAGTGTGGATTCTTTTCACACACATGTACTCTAATCCTGTCCACAGGCCTTCTCTGTCTTCTAACAACTGTCCCCTGAGTTAAGCCAACCAGACCTTCAGAAACGTATACCCTTGCACCATGTTCACATTTGCCCTCTGTGGAGTTATTTAGTGAAGTCACTAAGTTTTGTATTTATATTTTGATATGGTGCTTGAATTGTTGAGTCCCTCCTTGTAGATGGTGGTTATAAGAAGTGCTCTGTGAAATGTGTCACAGTATTTGCTGTGAGAATGTTGTTAAAAGATGTTGATGCCTTCGTTCATCATTTGGCAAATAGCTTCTTTGTACCAAGCAGACTCTCTAGAAGCTGCTCCATGGACTCCAGACTCTGGAAGCAAGTACTCCCTGGGAACGTCTGAACCTGACTAGGAAGCATCAAGAGAGATGTCATTGAAGGGTCAGCACAAGTTAGCTGAGCAGAGGGTAGGAAAGGGGGTTGAGGGTAGAGGGGAAAGATCCAGAGAATGATGGAGGAACTGTTAGCAGTTTAGCGTGTGGGCTGCGTGAGGGAAAGGGAGGACTTGAGAGTGATTTCCGGCATGGAGGCTGGCCAGCTACTTAACGTTTTGGCATCAGCGGTGCTGCTTTCTAGCAGATGTGTAAGATCTGTTGGCAGACGTTTTACCCGCTAACCTCAGCTCTGACTCCGTTTGATATGCTGCTTGTTTTCTCTTTGCCTCACTTTCCCCACAAGTGTTCATTCTCCTGTGTCTTGCTGTATTGTACATATTTTTTTGAAATGCTGTAAATCATTTTAGGCACACCTTGGAGTGTACATAAAAACAAACCGATGATTTCAGAGATGCTTCTTTCCAAGTTGTTGTAGTGTGTTAATGAAATGTATGCCTTAGTGTTTATAATAACGTCCTCTCTACACTCTACTAGTGGGCTTCCATTAATTCATTATAGCGATTGTGATTGATGTACTTAGCTTGTTAAAACACAGTTCTTATTTAGAAAATGAGCAGAAAGGTCTAATAGCTAAACACATAATGTTGACCCTTAAATGACGTACGTTTCGTTTATGACTGTTTTAGATTTTTTTAGTTTTAATCGGACTGTCTTCTAAAGTGTTTGGAATATATATTTTAAAAATTAAAAAGTTAATAAAATGAGGAAAGAGCAGACAGGAGGACAACCATAAAACTGTAGAAAATGCTTCTTGTGAAAAATAAATGTTTGCCTAAGGCTGTTATAAATATGAGTCCGAGGCTCAGTATAGCTCCTCTAGTTTTGAGGGCCTACCTATGTGGTTGGGTTCATGAAATCAGTTCTAAAAGAAGCAGAAGGAAGCAGGGCCTAAACTGTGTTGTCAGAATCACCCTAAACTGTTCTAAAGGTCGAGGCTAAGCTTTGGTCTGATTCCTTAAGCAGATAGATGGTCTTGTGCCTGGAGTTTCGTGAAGGACAGTTCCTAAAGCTCTCTGTACATGACTTCATTTAAGGGCTGTTTCCTGTAAGTTATTTTACCTAATCTTTACTGTCTACTCCATGAAACAGGCAGTTGCCATGTTTGTTATGGTAAAAGCAGATAGGGTGGTGAGAAGACATCTGAGAAACAGTATTGGGTGATTTTTTTAAAAGTAAGAAAATAAGATAAATTTCATTACCTACTCTTTATTCTCATCTTACAGAGCCTGCATTGCTTCAAATGAAGATGGGGATTTGAGCAAATCTACTGTTCTGAGAAATTACAGAGAGGCCCAGGAATATGGCTCTTTTGGCACAGCTGAGATGTTGAATTACTCCGTTAATATATATGATGATGGAAACCTGCTCTCCATAGTGACAAGTGGAGGTATTCCGCTTCAGATTTGCTAACTAGAGATAAATTTACGAAGTGGTAAGATGACAAATTCTTGTAGCCAGAAGCAGCCTTATAGAGAATTTAATCGAATGATCCCTACTAAAGAACTAGGGCTGGAATAATGGATGTGACTTGATTCCCTGGAAATTCCCTGGCCTTTTTTAAAGCCATAACCATGTAGGCTCCATTCGAGGAGTATAAGCATGGTCCAACCACAAAAAAATATATCAGCATAATTCATCTCATGAACAGTAATTTCACCTCCAAATATTAACCCTTGAACATTCACCCATGAGTGCAAAGAGTCAGGTAAAAGGATCCTCACTACAGCAGTCTATGTAATTCTGAAAAAGTTGTAAACTTTCAAAATGCCCATCAACAAAAGAATAGGTTTTTTAAAAAAACGTGTTATTCATCCTATGGAATACATTATATAGGAATGAAAATGAATAAATCTACATATACCTGTATGCATAAATCTCAGATACATAAACTTTACTGAAGAAAATGTATTCATGGTAAAACGTTTGTGTAAAATTCTTAAACGTGCCAAACAATACCATATTATGTTTATGCGTGTGTGTGTGTGTGGTAAAAATATGAAAACATAGGGGAAGAACGTGCGTACAGCTTCAGGGTAAGGGTAGTGGTTACCTCTGGGGAGGGAGAAGGAGAGTGAAGTAGGACAGCCAGCTGTTCCCCTCCCCCTCCCCAAGCTCTGTTGAGGTATGGCTGAAGTACAAGAAACTGCACATGTGCGTACACACGGCTTGGTAAGTTTTGATAGGTGCATATACACCCAGGACACCGTCACCACAGTCAAAATTACGAACGTATTCATCACCCCCAAACGTTGTCATGTCTTCCTTTATAATCCAGCCCTGTCTCCACGCACATCCTCAGGTAGCCGCTGAACTGCTTTCTGTCCACTCTAGATTACTTTACACTTTCTAGAATTTTATATGAATGGATTTAAAGAAAATTTTTTTTTTGCCTGCCTATTTCAGAATCCATATTGTGATTGTAACTAGCTTGTTCCTTACTGTTGAGTAGTATTTCGTCATGTGCATCCACCGTGGTTTGTTTATCCATTCACCTGTTGAGGCACATTTGGATTGTTTCAACAGTTGTGTACAGGTCTTTGTGGAAATGTGTTTTTGTTTAATTTGGACCAGTATCTGGGAGAACTGGTTGGGTGTGGCGGTTACCTCTTTAAGACTCCCGGAGCTCCTCTTCACAGCGGCTGCTCCCTTTACCCCCGCAGCAGACTGTGAGTGCATGGCCCCACCCACAGTTGCCACTGTCAGGCTCAGAACTGTAGTAGGAGGCATCTCTGTGGCTTTCCTTTGTATTTTCCGGGTGACTAATGAAGTTAAACATCTTTTCATACATATATTTGCCATTTGGTTATTCTCTTTTGGGGAATGCTTTTTCAAGTGTTTTACCCATTTTTCTCTTGAATTTGAAAGATTATGTTCTGGATATAAGCTCTTTGTCAGTTACATATGTTGCAAATATTTTCTCGCCTTTGTGACTTACATTTTCACTCTCAGTGAATGGGGTAGAATCCAGGGTGGCAGAACAGTGTATGTAATTCATTTTTTTGTGAATTATCGTTAAGAGACTTAAGATAATGATACACTATTAGATGTTAAGACTATATTTTTATTCTATTTTATTGTGATTAATAATGTGCAAATTGAGTCTGATGGTTAAACCTTGGAGTCTCTGAGGATGTTTTTTATCGTCTTCTCCCCTTTTTGCTTCTAGGAGCTCACGGAACACACGTAGCTAGTATAGCTGCCGGGCATTTTCCAGAAGAACCTGAACGGAGTGGCGTGGCTCCTGGCGCTCAGATTCTTTCCATCAAGATCGGTGACACAAGACTCAGCACAATGGAGACAGGCACAGGCCTTATCAGAGCTGTGAGTATTCGTGAGCTGTTGGCTTCGAAGACTGATGATTAATGATCATGGACATTTTCGGGTTTAGAAACTGCTCTGGATTTACAAAAAATATGTGGGACTGTATTTGGTGTATAGGACTTTGTTTTTAAAAGCAAAAATGCTTAATTCATTTAAAAAATATTTTTATTGAAAATTATTAGGATAAAGTTTTTGGAAACTATGAAAATATTATTTACATTATACTCTCACGTCTAGTAAATCCCTTAGCAAGCTATTTTGAGCTACTTTAAAAAGCAAAAAGATCTCTTAGCCGGCTTGCTCCGTCAGTGTGAGAAGAATTTATTATTCTGCATTTCATTTTAACATACGAATTATATTTTACTTTAGCGAATTTAGACTTTAATAAGAACCATTCCATCCCCCTTCCTCTCCCCGACTCCACTCTGCAAATGCTAGTTTGTTTTTTATTGACTACTTCCTGTACTCTGTGACTCCCTCCTACATTTTTTTAAGTTTATCAACCATATGCCTGAGGATAACTTATAAATTTAGATTTGAATTGGATACGATTGGTTAAGAAACTATGGGATTCCATGCCTTTATTGTACTGGCTCATCTGTTTCTATAAATGGCTGCCTAAACTGGACTCTTAATCTTTTCAATAGATGATAGAGGTTATAAATCATAAGTGTGATCTTGTCAACTACAGCTATGGAGAAGCAACTCACTGGCCAAATTCTGGGTGAGTGTTCTTTGGCACTTGTCAGCCATAGAAGCTTAGCTGATGAAAAGTATTAAATGCTTTTTAGAACTGGATTGGATATCACAACTGAAAAAGAGCAGACTCGGTGGGTAGATGATAACTGTCTGTCTCTGAGAACCCTGCCCCCATTCCCGCAGTCACATCTTTGATGTAGTTTTCCCCTCCTAGCCAGCCAGGTGGACCCGAGGGCCCATCCGTCACTAGAATTCCTCATCCACACGCAGCCTGACCTCTTCCAGGTGTACTTTCCTGACAAAATCTAGACTTGTGGAAGCCCGGCGGATCCTTCAGTGATCACACACTCATCTGCCCGGGTCCGTGGAGGTCACACTGATGTCATACTTTGTTTATGACCGCGGATCGGAGACGTCCGTCAGCATCGTCGTTGGTCACACCGCACGTGCCCTTCCACTCCTGGATGGCCAGTTTACACCTTCTTTTCTCCTCGGAGCCTTTCAGCACCTCCCCTTTCATTCCTCAGCTGATGTCCTCACGTCTTTCTTTCCCAGAGAAAACAGAAGCACTCAGAGGGAACTTCCATGCCCTTCCTGTGACCTGTCTGAGCCAACCTTCTGCCTTCCCTTGCTCTGTAATGAAAGAAGTGCCGGGATTGAAAGCCACTCAAGCACTTACCATCTGGCTCTCGTCTCCTCTTTCCTCAAAGACTGCTCCAGCAGCATCCCTCCTTTTCTGGGTTGTCATTACTACACAGACGTGCTCTAGTACCTGCTGCCTTTAAAACTAACTAACTAAAAAGCCTCTTCATTTCACACAGCCTTCACTTACTTTCCCAGCAAAACTTAGTTACGTATGTTCACTGTTTTCCATGGACGTGTCTCACTGCCCCACCCTGTCCCTGTGCCGTCAGGATCTTCCTGCCGCCAAGTCTACTGGCTTAGCCTTGACCTCATGTTGCCTCACCTCTTTTTCCTTCATAGGAATGACTTTGCAATTACCTTATTTAGAGTGTTTACTTATTGATCACCTCTCCCCGACTCCCCCACCACACCATCCATATACACCCACCATCGACATACACCCACCATCCACATACACCCACCATCCACATACACCCATCCCTATACACCCACCATCCCTATACACCCACCATCCCTATACACCCGCCATCCCTATACACCCGCCATCCACATACACCCACCATCCACATACACCCACCATCCACATACACCCGCCATCCACATACACCCATCCCTATACACCCACCATCCCTATACACCCGCCATCCCTATACACCCGCCATCCACATACACCCGCCATCCCTATACACCCACCATCCACATACACCCACCATCCACATACACCCACCATCCACAAACACCCACCATCCACATACACCCATCCCTATACACCCACCATCCCTATATACCCACCATCCACATACACCCACCATCCCTATACACCCACCATCCCTATACACCCACCATCCACATACACCCACCATCCACATACACCCGCCATCCACATACACCCATCCCTATACACCCACCATCCCTATACACCCACCATCCCTATACACCCGCCATCCCTATACACCCGCCATCCACATACACCCACCATCCACATACACCCACCATCCACATACACCCGCCATCCACATACACCCATCCCTATACACCCACCATCCCTATACACCCCCTATCCCTATACACCCACCATCCACATGCACCCACCATCCACATACACCCAATCTTGTATATCTCAAGATTGTATTTATGCGACCTGCTGAAAAAGATACAATGACTGGAATCATGAATGATCAGTGGTTGCCAGGGCTTAGAAGGGAACATGTAACTACAAATGGACAGATAACACCAGGGAGATTTTTTAATGAGGTGCTAAAATTATTACTGTGTTTATGGTGGTGGTTGCACAGTCTATACATGTGTTAAGTCTCATAGAACTGTACACCAGAGAGAAAGTCAATTTTACTTTATGTTAATTTAAAAAATAAAAATTTTTAAAAGTTAAAAAAAATACACATTAATTTTCTCAGATCACTGGTACTAAGTCCCTTGTGGGGCAGGAAAGGAATGTCTCACAAGTACCATCTGTCTCTCAGTTGTTTCATCCATGAACATAATCTCGCCCCTTCTTCTCTTGCTTCAGTAGCTTGATTACCTCACTGTGTTTCTTTCTCTCCTTTAGCATTCCATCTTTTAAAGTCTTCTTTCCCTAGTGTTCTTTCCTTCACATTTATCACTTTGGAGTGTCCTTGGCCCTTTACCTTTTTTATATTGATCTCATTTTCTTCCTTGTGGTCTAACTTCGTCTCCTTTAATTAATACCAGTACATTTTTCTTATTTGCTGTCAAGCTCTAACCAGATTTCTCATATTTTAAATCCTACACTTGAATTCTTCTTAGTGCCTTCTTTCCATTTTCACCTTTGCCACTCGTCACAGCTGTGTGTGGGGATCCCCGAGGAGTCATTTCTGAACACTTTAAGTGGTAGATGGAGGTGAACCCCCTGTTGTCCCACCACCCAGTCACTGCTAATGGTTCCATCTTTGCTCTTGGTCCTTTTGTAGTTTATTTTCCCCACATATATTCAGTTTTGTATCTAGCATTTTCCTCATGTTTAACCTGGGGCCTCCTAACTCCTTCCCTCCACTAAAACCCAACTAGGGTGTATCTCTTGGGATGGCTGTATCGTGTTCCACCAATGGTGGATGTGCCGAAATTTACTTAACTGTGCGTTTGAGCGTATTTTGGTGTTATAATCACTTTGGGAATAGGAGCTAAGCACTTGTAGTTTGAGAATGTCCCTGAGTGATTCTAAAGCACCCCGCCTGATCCGTGACCACCATCTTACTTCTGCTACTTAGAACCCTTGTTTTGGTTACACCCACCATCCCTATATACCCACCATCCACATACACCCACCATCCCTATACACCCACCATCCCTATACACCCACCATCCACATACACCCACCATCCACATACACCCGCCATCCACATACACCCATCCCTATACACCCACCATCCCTATACACCCGCCATCCCTATACACCCGCCATCCACATACACCCATCCCTATACACCCACCATCCACATACACCCCCTATCCCTATACACCCACCATCCACATGCACCCACCATCCACATACACCCAATCTTGTATATCTCAAGATTGTATTTATGTGACCTGCTGAAAAAGATACAATGACTGGAATCATGAATGATCAGTGGTTGCCAGGGCTTAGAAGGGAACATGTAACTACAAATGGACAGATAACACCAGGGAGATTTTTTAATGAGGTGCTAAAATTATTACTGTGTTTATGGTGGTGGTTGCACAGTCTATACATGTGTTAAGTCTCATAGAACTGTACACCAGAGAGAAAGTCAATTTTACTTTATGTTAATTTAAAAAATAAAAATTTTTAAAAGTTAAAAAAAATACACATTAATTTTCTCAGATCACTGGTACTAAGTCCCTTGTGGGGCAGGAAAGGAATGTCTCACAAGTACCATCTGTCTCTCAGTTGTTTCATCCATGAACATAATCTCGCCCCTTCTTCTCTTGCTTCAGTAGCTTGATTACCTCACTGTGTTTCTTTCTCTCCTTTAGCATTCCATCTTTTAAAGTCTTCTTTCCCTAGTGTTCTTTCCTTCACATTTATCACTTTGGAGTGTCCTTGGCCCTTTACCTTTTTTATATTGATCTCATTTTCTTCCTTGTGGTCTAACTTCGTCTCCTTTAATTAATACCAGTACATTTTTCTTATTTGCTGTCAAGCTCTAACCAGATTTCTCATATTTTAAATCCTACACTTGAATTCTTCTTAGTGCCTTCTTTCCATTTTCACCTTTGCCACTCGTCACAGCTGTGTGTGGGGATCCCCGAGGAGTCATTTCTGAACACTTTAAGTGGTAGATGGAGGTGAACCCCCTGTTGTCCCACCACCCAGTCACTGCTAATGGTTCCATCTTTGCTCTTGGTCCTTTTGTAGTTTATTTTCCCCACATATATTCAGTTTTGTATCTAGCATTTTCCTCATGTTTAACCTGGGGCCTCCTAACTCCTTCCCTCCACTAAAACCCAACTAGGGTGTATCTCTTGGGATGGCTGTATCGTGTTCCACCAATGGTGGATGTGCCGAAATTTACTTAACTGTGCGTTTGAGCGTATTTTGGTGTTATAATCACTTTGGGAATAGGAGCTAAGCACTTGTAGTTTGAGAATGTCCCTGAGTGATTCTAAAGCACCCCGCCTGATCCGTGACCACCATCTTACTTCTGCTACTTAGAACCCTTGTTTTGGTTTGTTTTTTCATATAAACCATGTTTGAAAATATTTTCAAATTATGGTAATATATTTCTTGAAAAGTGGGACAGTTTTATATGTTCAGCGGAATTGTCTCTCTCTTTCAGGAGAATATGTGAAGTAATCAGTGAAGCCGTGTGGAAGCATAACATAATCTATGTTTCAAGTGCTGGGAATAATGGCCCCTGCCTTTCGACAGTTGGGTGCCCGGGAGGAACCACATCAAGTGTGATAGGTTCGTTTCCTGTTTTAGAAATAGACTTAAAAACAAGCAGGTGAAAAACCTCAGTTCATCCAGTGTTAACTGTATCTCTACTCTATGCAAGACACGGTGAGCCTTAAGTAGATCCTTAGGAAAGTGAAATCTAGTAGGGACTTGCTGATCTAGAATTTCCCCTACAGCAGCCTGGAGTAAGGGGTTTACTGGAAGTACAGATCCAGGGCTGTGGGATTACAAATGTGCAGTTACCTCTGCTTTGAGAATTTGGGCAAAAAGGCTTTCCGAAAGCAGCGGGAGAATGAGGATTTTACTCGGTAGAAACAAGCAAGGGAAGGGCTTTCCAGGCTGAGTAAACAGCACGAGTACAGACACTTGCTTCACTTCTTATTTATAGTGTAGGGCAATTTATTTATAGTCGCGTTTCCTCTTTTAATTTCTGTTGGAACATGCAGAAGTTTTAGATGTAGAGGAAGGGAGCTTCATTATTGTGAAAAGCGGTTGAGTCACACGTGTTCTGTGAATGCGGCTCTTTCCCACTCTTTGGCTTCAGGATCTGACGCGGTGTTGTCTCACTGTAATCTAATGGGAGAAAATGCCTGTCAGCAGGAGTTGTGGGAGAGCAAAATTAGTTGCAGTCATAATATGAAAGTAATCAAATTAACTTCCATTATAGTACAGTAGCTGCCACCTTGTGCAAACCCACCCCCCACAAAACATGAAACCCACCCCTGATTTTTTTTAATATGAGCATGAATGAGGAGGATGCATTGAGAGATCCCTTATGTAGTAAATGAGGCCTAAAGTGTTTTGGTTTATTTTTAAATTTGGGATCAAAATAAGGCTTACACCTCTTAACATTTGTGATTGGATGCCTGACTATAAAAACTGGTCCCAAACAGTTTTTCTGGTGTATCCATCAGTAACTGCACAGATATGTACATATCATAGGTGTTATTATAGTTGTAAAGATATTATTGATGTTGCAGACACAACAAAATTTGGGCATCAAAGCTTAGAACAGAAACTGGTCCTTTTGAAAATGTTTTTGTTTTGAAATATCAGTGACCTTATGTTTATAGGACGTGCTTTTATTTATAGCTTGTAAATTTTAAGCAAGGTGTGGCTTGCTTTATGTAACTTGGTTTTTGTTTGTTTTTTTTTCGGCTGCGTCAGGTCTTTGTTGTGGCACCTGGCATCTTCGTTGAGGCATGTGCGATCTTTTTCGTTGTGGCGCGTGGGCTTCTCTCTAGTTGTGCCATGCGGGTTCCAGAGCGCGTGGGCTCTGTGGTTTGCGGCACGTGGGCTCTGTAGTTTGCGGCACGCGGGCTCTAGTTGTGGCACACGAACTCAGTAGTTGTAGCGCACGGGCTTAGTTGCCCCACGGCATGTGGATCTTAGTTCCCAGGGATCGAACCCGCATCCCCTGTGTCGCAAGGTGGATTCTTTACCACTGGACCCCTTTATGTAGTTTGAAACCTTTTGATTCAGTAATTCTGTTAAATCATGTGTTAAGATAACAGTGCCTGCCAGTGATACATCCCTTGTGTATTCCAGATATCTAGATATTTTTAAGTACACAAAGTAAAATGAAACAGAAAATAGATCTCAAAGGTATCTAATGATCAAAATACATTACGCTGCTACAGTGCTCAGTATTTTGTCATTTTTTTTATCCCCAGTTTCACTGAAAATTTTAAACTAAATTTTACAAAACGATTACAATTTTATGTGGCAGCATCGTTAACCTGAGTCCTCTTAGCTCACTCATTTTATCTAGACTTGCGCTCTGAAAATGTGTGTGTTGTAAAGAAGAATGAGGAGCTGGTAGACTTCGATTCTAAGTCTTGTCTCTGCCGGTCATTTTCTTTAGTAAATTTTTTTAATCTCTCTAGGCTCTGCTTCCAAATTTGTAGAATGAAGGAACTGAGTTTGATCTCTGTGTTCTGCGATTTCAGAGTCTAACTAGTTTGCATCTGCACATTTATCTAAAAAACTGTAGCATGTTATATGTTTGTTATTTGCTTATTTACTACAGCCATTTTTGTGGGGAGGGCTACTGCCAGCTGGAAGAATTTTAGATACAGTGGTCACTTAAGAATGAAGAGCAATCAACTGATTCCTTATCTTTCTAAAGTTATATTTTTAAAATTTGAAACACATTTCTCTTTCTCTTTTACCCATAGATACACTTTAAGATAAATCATTATGTTTAATCCACATAATAATCCTGGTAGATATTTTTATATACAAAAGCATACCACCTAGTGTAACATCTGGCATGTAGTAAACTTGCCTTGGTTATTAAATTTTCTTATCTTTCCATTTTGTGAGAGAGAACCGTGGTATCGGGAGAGTAGGTGATTTACCAGGGTCACACAGCCGAGGGAGCAGTGGGTTTAGAATTAGGATCCCTGTCTTGTGTCCTTTTGTTAATGACCAGATCCGCTCCACAGGTGTTGGTGCCTACGTTTCTCCTGATATGATGGTTGCCGAGTATTCTCTGAGAGAGAAATTACCTGCAAATCAGTACACGTGGTCTTCCAGAGGCCCCAGGTAGGTTGAGAGTAGTACATGGGACTATTACAAATATTTTGTTAAACTGCATGGTGGGGAGGGGTAGAGTTTTGGTCATTTTGCCGATTCTTTCTACTGGTTTTTGCATTTTCATTAACAACCTCGTTTTAGGGAAACAGGTAATTAAAGAAATAAATTACAGTTATTTCATTGTTAGATGTATGACATAACTATTCTGTTATAAATTTTACGCCCATGTCCACAATCCTTCACTAAGAATATGTAAGGTTTATATAAGGAAAATTTTATTATTTTATTTCAGTGAAAGTTTTATTTACATTTTATGGAACCTATTTTAGAACACTGTTTCCGACACCAGAAATGCTTTATGATTAGCCACTTTAACAGGCTAGTGGAAAATTAATAGAGAGTAAGGAATTCATGAGTCTTCCCAGTTATTTGTTCCACTTACAAGATATCAAGGTTCAGTGCAAACATTGGTACACAACATAGTGCAAAGAGAAAAGTGGGAATCACCCTAAACCTCATCATCTGTTGTATGTATGTGTCGGATTTCGAAGAACATCTTTTTAGTCATTGCCGTGAGCGTAAGTGGAAGCACACGCTACTCAGGCACTTTTATAACCTACTTTCGTCACTCGGTAGTACGGTGAGAACATCTTTACAGGTCAACAGATATTTACCCAATAATACTTGTTTTAGGTTAGTCACTAGAAGGTCTGCTACCAGCCCGTTACAGGAGCTGTTTGCATTGCTTTCAGTTCTCTGTTAAAATGTGAAACCAAATAGCCCCAATATTCCTAGCCAGGAACAACAGTAGTTGTTGAGCTGGTGTTTGGTGACGATGCGATGGTGAACCCTATGGGCTTTAACTCAGCAGACCCTGCTGGCTCGAGTCCAGCATGGCAGCCGCTGGTCACATGAGAGTCTGAACTGAGCTGTGCTGCAAGTATGAAATGAACACCAGATTTGCAAACTTGGTACAAAAAAGAATGTAAATTAACTCATTTTTTCCTATCAATTTCATGTTGAAATTATAATATTTTAGATACGTTGGGTTAAATAAAACATGTTACTGAAATTAAGTAAACCATCTTTTTGTTAGCTTTTTTAAACATGGCTTCTGGAAAACTTTAAATGCCATGTGTGTCCCACATGCTTCTCCTGGACGGCACTATTTTAGACTTTGTAGACAAGAGGGTGCTTCTGCTTATTACAGACGACGAAAGCACATTCATCAGGCGTCTGAGCAGCGCCACTCATTTACTGTCCTTCTATAAAACATACTTGATGCTATGGCCTGCCACATGTAAGCCCAGGTACACGCCTGCACACGTGCGTGCACACACGCACACACACAGACGTTGTGTCCGCTTACGAGGGAAAAGACTGCTGCGTGATGGCGAAATAGCCGTGACTGCGGATAGTTCGTGTGTCGTACTGTAAGTTATTTGGCCGGTGGCCTTTTACGAAGGCCCTGTTTATCCAGCGTCCGCCGTCGTAAGCTGACTCTGACTGCTTTCGTTCAGTGCTGACGGGGCCCTTGGAGTGAGCATCAGCGCCCCAGGGGGCGCCATAGCCTCTGTTCCTAACTGGACGCTGCGCGGAACCCAGCTCATGAACGGGACGTCCATGTCTTCTCCCAACGCGTGCGGAGGTATCGCCCTGATTCTGTCAGGTAACGACGCTGCTCGCCTTACTGCCTCGCTCCGTTTCCCAGTGAGGCGGCAGTGAGTTGCTGGCTATTCCGCGTGTACTTCAGCCACAGCTTCATTACTTTTCTTACTAAGATAGAAGTAACGTGCTAACATGGATTTTCAAAGTATCATTTATACTTCATCTTGGTCTGGTTCTAAAATGCATGATTTATGTGTAAGCTTAGTTAAGTAGTGTGAAGTATCTAGACAATTTCATGTTCGTAGCATATAATAAAGTCAGATTGTGGCTGTGAAAAGTAATTGAATAAATTTCTCTTATTTCAGGCAGATATTTTTAATTCCTGAATTTCTCAGGGTGAGAAAATGTGGTACAACTGGGAATGTCCTGGCCCAAAGTAAAGTTTAAGGTGGAGAACAGTTTATGTGATGATAATGATTTGAATGTGTGTTCATTCACTCAGCAAGCATATTTATTGGCTGTTAATGAGTCTTAAGCATTATTTTACCTCTGGGGCTAAATTAGTGAACAGAACATCAAAAATACCTGCCTGTGTGGAGTTGATGTTAAAGTTGGAGGAGAAATAGACCGTGACCAAAATAAAAAATGGTTTCTGTTACACGTGAGAAGACAGTGAATATCGGCACGGAGCCGGCGAAGCCGACGGCGCGCTAGGCTGGCGCGCGAGAGGCTGCCGTGGTGTTGGACAGGGGGGCGTCGGCCCCGACGAGGGCTCGGCGTCCGGGCAGCCTGGAGGGCCCGAAGAGCCCTGCCCAGCAGCGTGCCTCTGGTCCAGTCCCGGGCTCTCCGCCCACACTCCTGGTCCTGTTCAACCTCACCGAGTATCTCAGGGTCGCTCGCGCCTCTTGTCTGTGGCACGCTGCTCCCTTTGCCTGGAGCTCCTTTCTGCTGTGTCTCGGCCTGTGTGTTCCCTGTGTCTCCTCTGATAGACACTACTAGGGATACCGACTCACGTATCTGTTCTCATGGAGCGTCACCCTTTCGTGGATTCTCACTGACACAGCAGTCGCCTTCTCGATTTGCTCTCAGAGCGCCGTAGCGTTCCCATGTTTGTTTTGCTCAGGGCTTACTCTCACAAGTGTCTGCGTGTTCAGTTCTGGAGGGGACAGGAGTGTGCTCTTACTCATCTTGCACCTCTAACAGCAGTCGTTATCAGAAGGTGGACCGCTTGGCGGCCTCCACGTCCTTCCCAGAGGACAGTCAGCCCCAGCCTCGCTGCTCCCTGGCGTTGCCAGGGGAGCTTCTCATCAGCGTCCGCGCCTGGGATCCCGTCTCGGAGGTGCTGGTGTAATTGCAGCGGGACCTCAGCGTCTTTCTGGCTCCTTCTAGTACCCTTGGTGCTTATAATGTGCACCCGGGCAGGGACCTTCTGCCAGTGACCATGCTGTTTGACCAGCAGTATTTTAAGGAGGGTGTCATTCGAATGCCTTTTGGTACTTGCTCGGACGTTTACATTCCCAGTGCAGAGCCCGTGTTCCTGCTGCTGCCTAGTGGGTGCACAGGAATTTTCGTTGAATGAAGTCTTTGCGTTAACACGAGCAGCTTGTGTCAGACTGTTTGTCAGTTTTTTGGGTTTTTTGTTTTGTTTTGTTTTTTTCCATAAAAAAAGATTTAAAAGTGAGTGTTGAAACACAAGACGTTGAAAGCAGAGGTTGTACGCGCTATCCATACTAGTGAGCGGAGAGTGTTTCAAGTAACCAGCTCACCTGATGGACACTGCTTTCTTGTTTTCTGTTTTTGGCTTTTAGGTCTGAAAGCTAATAATGTTAACTACACAGTTCATTCAGTCAGAAGAGCTCTCGAAAACACTGCAGTGAAGGCTGACAATATAGAAGTATTTGCCCAAGGACATGGTATTATTCAGGTATTGTCGTTTGTACGAAAAATGGGTTGTAAATCAGCAGGATAACATTTTAGTGATTACTGGATAATATTCCTATTATAATGACGATTGAGTTTTTCTAATTGATTATATGCCAGAGTAGTCTCTGAACTGTAAGCAGAGGGTATGAAAACAAATTTTGTACTTAAGACGGATTTGTGGGGCTAAGGTGGAGAAACGTAATAGACATAGGGCATCTAGAGGGTGGAGTTCACGACAGAGTAGCAGACGGCAGAAGCCGGCAGTCGTAATGGCACGTGGAGGTTTCCTAGCTTCGTCACTTGGGAGTGAAGCGGGTGGAGTGGAAGGCCAGTCCAGTGGCTAGACCAGTGTTTTGTCCAGTGAGGTAGAATTGCCCTCCTAAATGGGGTTTCCGTGTAGGTCAGAGAGGCAGATGGAGACACTGACTTTGTGCTTGTACTTTGCTACAACGGGTAAGAAATTGGTCATCTGCGATAAAGTGCTTTCTTGACCCAACCGTGTATATCTTACTGTTTGTATTCTCTTAATTAGGTTGATAAAGCCTATGACTACCTCGTTCAGAATACATCATTTGCTAATAAATTAGGTTTCACTGTTACTGTTGGAAATAACCGTGGCATCTACCTCCGAGATCCTGTTCAGGTGGCTGCACCTTCAGATCACGGTGTTGGCATTGAACCTGTATTTCCAGAAAATACTGGTGAGTAATAACTGGACGGTAAGCTGATGTGCTCACATTTATGCTTTGAATGAACTGTACCACAATAGAGAAATGCTGTTTAGGCTAGTGTTCTACAGAGAAGACAGGAATTGACAGTGTTATTGTTTTGTATTTCATAGAGGTGTAGGGGACACTGGTGGCAGTTAGGGACCCTGATACAATGGCAATTCGGTTAGCAGTGTGACTACCAGAAAAACAGTAGAATGGGCCTTTAGGGACCTGGCGCTTTTATTAAATTGTGGATAGTAAAGCATCAGATTCCTTTTCTTTCCCACTTTTACTACTTGGGTGTAAGACAGAGTGGGAAGCAGAAGCAGCCAGGGAGAACCCCAGCTCAACGAGTGTAAACAAAATTGTCATCACTGTAAACGTAGGAGTCTTTTCTCTTGGTCAGATTCTGTTAACTGTGTGCAGTAATGAAAAATACTCACTAAAATGATTTGTGTTCAGGTTGTAGCCAGCCGTGTTGGGTGAACACATGAATGGATTCTGAGCCTCCTAAGATCAGTGTGAGGGAGGTTCTGTGGCTGTTTTATGTAAGCTGTGTTTCGGGAGCCCGTGCCTACTGCATTTTACAACCAACCACATCTATCTGCGGAATTTTCTTGACAGACAACAGAACGTTTTAAAATGGAAGAAAAGGAAAAAATAACTAATCTTTACTTTTTGGTCTTTTTAACGCCAGAAAACTCTGAGAAAATATCCCTTCAGCTTCATTTAGCTTTAACTTCGAATTCATCATGGGTTCAGTGTCCCAGCCATTTGGAACTCATGAATCAATGCAGACACATAAACATACGTGTGGATCCCAGGGGCTTAAGAGAAGGATTGCATTATACAGAGGTATTTATCGGGATATCTTCATTTTTACTTTCTTTAGTCTTTAAAATGTGTAGAAGTCTTTGTGTAGCAGTCCATTTCCCCATTAGTCTGAGTAAGTCAAGGGTTGTCATGCGTGTATTTGTCCAGGCTGTTTGCCATTAATTATGTGGCCTGACATCAGAAAATTGATGCCAACTTGTATTTAGGACCTTTACATTTGAATCTTAGGTTAATTTATTCTCTGAGTAGATTCACCCTTTTTTATTTTCTCTTTTTAAAACAGTCTGTTTATGGATACTGACACTTATTCCTTTCTTAAGGTATGTGGCTATGATATCGCATCGCCTAACGCAGGTCCTCTGTTCAGAGTACCGATCACTGCAGTTATTGCCGCAAAGTAAGTGCCCCGGTGCCGATAGCGTGCTGTTACGTGTAATTATGTAATGGCTGTTTATGGAAATGGGGTGAACTTTTAAAGGATCCGTAGGCCAGAACCAGGTGGCTGGGTTTTGGTTCTGTTCCTTGCTTAATGTTCAAGGTGGTGCGTAGTCGGTCACGGTGTTCCTTGTTCACGGTGAGGATAACTGACAGACAGCACCTGTCACCTGCCCGCCACCAGGATGACGGCGCCCTCCTGACACCTGATGCAGAGGCTCTTTTATCCTTCATTCGGCCTGATGCCTCTGCAGTGTTTGACAGTGACTTTGTCCCCTCCCACCCCCGCCCACATTTCCCCCTTATCTCTGGGATTACCATTATCTCCTTGTTCTTCCGCTTTTCCAGTCCCGTTTCCAGACTCTTCCCTTTCCATCTTGTCTTCTACCCCGGAATGAAGGAACTCAGATCTGATCACACTGCTTCCTGTATAAAGTACCTCAGCGGCGTGCCCAAGGATCGTGCTCCTTAAAATAGCAAACGGTGGCCCGTCACAGCCAGTGTTTCCCGCGGCTCCATCACCAAATTACACGTTTCCACGAGCTCCCCGATGCTGACCCCCCGGTTTCCTCAGGACGGGTGCATTTGCACAGCTGATTGCTTTGCTTCCGTTTCCTGTCCCTTAACTTAATGACCAGGCGTGTTCTTGGTCATCTCTGGGTGAAGGGAGTCCCTCCCTGCTGCTTCATGGCACTTTTCACTTGCCTGTGGTACTGACTTTAGCTAGTGTGTTGTCATTTTTAATTCACCCCATTTGACTGTGAGCCCACGGAAGACACGGGGACTGCATCTGATGTGACCCCGTATGGAGCCCGTTGTACAGAATGTACGAAACAAATTCTTCAGTACATGAAGGGCAAGATGGAGATGAGAGGCCTGGAAACAATAGAGAACTCTGAGTTAACAGCTTCTATTGAGTTAGTTGCACAGTAATATTTAATGTGCAGTAGGTCTCAACCCATATGAAACATAGGATGAAATTGAGGAGGTAACAAGTGACACACACGTGAAAAAATTGCAGAACAGTTAAATTCTCAGCCGCATATTCCCTAGAAGTCCCGTAGGAACTTCGACAAGGTAATGTACAAGATTCAGGAGTCGGCCGAGACCTCATCTCCTTCAGGAAGCTTTCCCTGCCCGCTCCTCGTGAACCAGGAACCTTGCATCTTTTCCACTAACGCTTCCTGTCTCCCCAGAGCATATTACGTTCAACGTCCCTGTTGGGTTTTCCGTCCCCACCAGATTGGCTGGGGAAAAGGAAAACATTATATTCATTGTTGTAATTGTAGCACCTAATAGCAGTGCCTCAGGTATAGTAGGCATTCATTAAATGTTTGTCATACTGACTAGAGTTTGTCCTTAGTATGTACTTTAGGTTTCTGGGTTGGGTAATTATACATTTGACCTTTATGTTTCACTGATCCTTTACAAAAACGCTGTGAAAGTACTTTCTCTTCTTTACTGTGTCATTCGTGGCGTGGGTGCGTTTTGAAGCTACGCAGGAGGTTAGTATCAGTCTCAGCTGTAAGGCAGCTTCAGCGGCACAAAACGTTACTTTTGATTTTAATATTTTGGACTCACAATAGCCCAGATGCTGGTAACTGGAAAATCCTGTGAATGCTGTAGAATTCCTTTAACCAAAAAAGAGGGGGCTGTGTGTCTGACTTCAGAAAAATTATAAAGCAAACAAGTAAAAAGCAGAAACAGCATCTCCACAGTGTTTCTCCGCTAACGTGTTGCAAAACCGAGATGACATTGTGCGTACTGTTTGTTACCAGCTTTTAACTCCCTGTGTTCATTTCTCATGAACTGTTGAAATCTAGAGTGCCAGTGGGCTTAGAATATAAAGCTTTTTTAATGAGAGTGTCATGTTTAATCATTTATTTTTATGAATTTTCAGAGTAAATGAATCAACCCATTATGATCTGGCCTTGACAGATGTACATTTTAAACCTGGTCAAATTCGAAGGCATTTTATTGAGGTTCCTGAGGGTGCAACGTGGGCTGGTAAGTAAAATTAATGTCTTGTCTGGCCCATTTACCTTTATGTGCATTCTACCTCTGCTCTGATTATGACCATATAAAGTTCATATATCTGCAGTAGACTTTTCTCACAACAGTAATAGGTGTCTGGCACCATAGATTTGCTATTAGGTTAAAACCTTTTTAAAGATCTAGTCCTATTTTGCATTGGCTCATACGTCAGTCATCTATCTAGGCCAGGGGTCTCCAACCCCTGGGCTGCGGCCCCGTACCGGTCCGGGGCCTGTTAGGAACCGGGCCGCACGGCAGGAGGTGAGCGGCGGGTGAGCCAGCGGAGCTTCATCTGTCGCCCCCCATCGCTCCCCATCGCTCGCATTACCGCCTGGACCATCCATCCCCAACCAACCCCCCCGCCCCCAAAGTTCATGGAGAAATTGCCTTCCCCGGAACTGGTCCCTGGTGCCAGAAAGGTTGGGGACCGCTGATCTAGGCTATCTTAAGATGCTTTAATAGTCAAGATTTTAATTTGGTTCAGAATAGTGCCTTCCCTGTTCACCGTCAGAGTCAAGAGTTGCATCGTGGTACACAGCTCAGGGCTTCCACTCACATAGGCCCGATGGTTGTGTAACATCTAACGCTAATAAAATGTGCGCTAATCATACCAAAGAATAAGATCTATAGTTAATTCGTATTGAACATGATGTCTGTTTACTGGTAAACGTCAGTGATTATAATGCCCTAATTATGATTTGTTTAGGTTGGGTATTGAGAATAATTAGTTCTTTAGTTTTTTTGTGTGTTTGTTTTTTGTTTTTAATAAGAGTTGATCAGATCATCCAGAATAGAAGTAGCTCAGAGCATTTAGCAGTCTTTGATTAAATATATACTGTGGGAGGTGGAGGGGGTGGGAGAGATGTTGGTCAAGGGCACAGACTTTGTTATAAAATGGAAAAGTTTGAGGGATCTAATGTCCAGCATGGTGACTGTACTTAATAATACTGGGTTATATACTTGAAATTTGCTAAGACGGTAGATCTTAGATGTTCTCTCCACCGAAAAAAAATTGGTACCTATATGAAGTGACGGATGTGTTAGCCAACCTTATTGTGATGATTGTTTCATAACATATACATAGTCGTCATATCATCACGTTGTACACCCTGAACTTGAAAATATTATATGTCAGTTGTTTCTCAATAAAACTGGGGGGAAAAAAGAGTCAAAGCAGGGGAAAAAAAGAAATGCACCACAGATGATTCCTATTGCAAATACTTAGACATATTGTCATAACACTAGATTCTGTATTCTTAGCAAGTGATTAGGCTCCCAGAGCCCTGTGCCCACTTGATCTGGTGAAGCAGAGAATTAAGCCTTGCTTCAGTTCCTTGTCTCAGGGCCAGGTATTCGTGAGATAAGCTGCTGACCTGGCTTCACGGTGACCCTGGCTCATCTCCAGCTCCGCCGCAGAGCACAGCTAAGCATACGTAGTTCTGATGGTCATACTTTCCAGAAGCAAACAGTGCAGATAAACCAAGAGCGAGAGACTAGGAGAAGTTATCAGTGAAGTTGGTTAAATGGATACTAATGGAACTTAGGCATGCTAACAAATAGAGGTTTCTAAAATTAAAATCCTCTTCACCAAGAATTGATTGGTTTTTAGCTAACGCAAGAGGAAAGGTTGAACTTAGTAACAGAGAAGGGAGGGATTTTAAAAATTACCTGATTGGGATCATTGTGTGTCCATCTGTGGACAGCTTGCTCTTTCCTGCTGTTTGCAGCATAGCGGTTGCTTGTTTTAGTCCTGATTTATTTATTTTCCATAGCTAAATTTTCCACCCTCTCATCTTTATTACTACTCTGTCAGTTCATTGTTTTTAAGGAAATATGCAGATTTCATTTGAATATATCATTTCATTCTCTTGATATAGTATTTCCCCCAAAGTAGGCATTATGAAAGCCATTTTGTGTCCATTTTAAATCTTGTCAGTTAAAATGTTGCTTCTTCCCTTCTCGTTGTAGAAGTTACGGTGTGCTCTTGTTCTTCTGAGGTGTCTGCCAAGTTTGTTCTTCATGCAGTGCAGCTTGTGAAGCAGAGAGCCTATCGAAGTCATGAGTTCTATAAGTTTTGTTCCCTTCCGGAGAAAGGAACGCTGACTGAAGCTTTTCCTGTCTTAGTAAGTTTTAATTAACAGTCTGGATTCCTGAAACAGTTTCCTTTCGTTCTGGGTGTGGGCTAAGACTAAGTATTTGAATTTGATTTTATAGTTTGTATTCAGAGCACATTGGGACTGTATATTTTATTAATGTTGAATAATGTGGGAAGATAGGTCGTCTTACTAGGATACTTGGGACCAAGTTGAGGTAAATGTTAATCTCTTAGGAGAGTGCTGGTCTGCCAGATGCTGACGCCGCACAAAGCGGACCCTGGTTGAGATTGTCTCCTCATCGTACAGTAGATTGTTTCCATATTTAAGACTTTCCTACATGTTTTCTACTTATTTTAGTTATTTTATTAATGCCCTGTTGTTAAGAATCCATGAGGTTAATTTGCTTTGTAGGTGAAACTGCTACTCCTTCCTACAAATTACTTCAAGTGTGGCAGATCTCCAGGCTTATCTGTAGTGTTAGAAATGGTGCCTAGTCCTTCCTTCTAGAAGGTGAAGGCACTGATGTTCTTTCTTGAACTTGCTACTTAGTGTTTTCAGATGGCTACCTCATCTTTCCTGTATCTCTTATGTTTCTGATAACTTTGACTTGTGTCCTTGTATGTGTTATAGAGTAATATGGTTCACTTTAAACTTTCTAATACACTGATTACTAGAAAACTTAATTTAAAATCCAGTGTTCAAAGAACAGCTTTTCTTTTTAATTTTTTTAATAGGAAGAAACATGTGAGTGACCGTAATTTCATTTGGCTTTGGTTACCAGGCAGCTCTTGAGCCCCAGACTCAGCTGTGGCTATTGAATATGCCTCACAAAGCTGTCATACCCCTTCTCTTGTCATTGTTCTTAATTATTTTTCCTTTGGTCTCAAGTTTTGTTTCCAGTTTGTTTTCACCATTATTTTATTACATGTACTTCAGAAGCTGCCTCAGACCTCTTACGACAAGCAGTTTAGGATTATGAGTAAATAACTGTGTATTTAAATACCTGCACTCTGTCTCAGCAACTGTGATTTTTGTAACTTCAAGCATAGCTAATGATAAGGTTCTTTGAATTTTCCTGCTGTACAAATAGGAAAAGTTTGAAAGCATAGAACTGCTTTGAAACACCTATTTATGTTTTGTGATTTACGCACAAAATTACGTGATAATTTAATTTTCATTTTTCTTTGCAGGGTGGGAGAGCAATTGAGTTTTGCATTGCTCGTTGGTGGGCAAGTCTTAGTGATGTCAATATTGATTATACCATTTCTTTTCATGGGATAGTATGTACTGCCCCTCAGTTAAACATTGTAAGTTCCACATTTCCATCACTTTTAATGTCAGTTATTTGTGTTATTGTGAAATAATTTCAATGGTTGGGTTTACATTTTAATGGGGAGATTATCTATGGTTCTGGAAATAACAGTAGTCTTTGTTCATGGGTGCTTATAAACTTTGTGTTTGCCACATTTAGATCCAAGTATTGTTTAAAAATGCAGTTTGTTTTCAGTAAAGTTTGAGAAACTAATTTGATAAATATCCTTTGTAGCATGCATCAGAAGGAATCAACCGTTTTGATGTTCAGTCCTCCTTGAAATATGAAGATCTGGCTCCCTGCATAACTTTGAAGAGCTGGGTCCAAACACTGCGGTATCGTCAATGTTTTAGGGCTGCAAATGTTGGGTGTCAGTATGATGGGGGTGGTGGGCTGGGCGTCTCTTCACTCTTTGGAAAGGATCTCTTTTATTTTTAATCATGTGAATGCTGGGCGTGAAAATTCAGTTCATGACTTTCCAGCCCAGGGAACCTGGCGGGTCTCTTGAGACGCAGCCGCGGCAGCAGCTTCTGTCTTTAAGTGACATGTGCCTAGACCCCTTGCTGTGGCACCTGGCAGGACCCATCCCGTGACGAGGGCAGGGCTGTCTGCGGTCAGACCCTGTCCTTCAGCACTGTGAGGGATTGTCACCTAGTCCTGGGATCCGATTCTGTTGAGACTGTCAGTTGATGGTTGAACATGTTTTTATCATGAGAAGCTTACCTTTGTAATACTGCAAAATTTAACTATGTGTATTGCTGTGGTTCAGTCAGTAAAGAATTATATAAGTTAATGATTAAAATATTACAAAATACACGGAAAAGGACAGCATCTAGGAATGCTCATTTGTCATTTATTGTGATACATTATAGATTTTGTTGATCATAGTTTTCTCTCATTTCAATGAACTCTTATGCAATTGTCTGATTACAGCCCACTGAGTGCAAAAACCAAACCTTTAGGATCAAGGGATGTTTTGCCAAATAATCGTCAACTTTATGAGATGATCCTGACTTACAACTTTCATCAAGTAAGTGTATGTGTAACCAAGTATAGCCTTACAAAGAACTCTTGTGTTCTATGAATCATAAAATCAATAATGGAAGGACAGTATATTCAGTGTGTGTGTGTGTGTGTGTGTGTGTGTGTGTGTGAGAGAGACATACATACACATGAAATAGAAACAAGTCATTAACCCTGCTTAATTTAGAATTATTCTTTGGGAAATTATGATATAGAACGATCTAAATACCATTCAGATCTGAAGTCACAGATTCTAATTTAGGGGTGACCTGGCCTTTGAGGCTTAGTTTTTGTAAGCACTGACACCTGCCTATTCTCTGATACCTGTCCACTGGTTTGATGTCTTGTCAAAGCCAGATGCCTTCTGATTATGGAACCAGGCCTGATTGCTCTCTGTGAAGCAGGTGTTGGCACAGTGAGACATCAGAATAGCTCCTAGGTTGAATGGGTGGTAAAGGTAGTTGAGACGGGTATAAAAATCAGATCGAAGTTTACGGAGGATCAGTAAGATTTTAGTAAAACTTTTATTGCAGCATAATATGAATTACTGTTGGGGAGGTGACTGATTTCAGTGGGTTGTCTCATTTCAACTTTATACAGAAATTTTTAGTTTTATTAGAAAACCAGTTAATTAGAGGTCCTGAAGAGTAGGTATTGCTTTAGTAATGAATACAATTAGCTAGGTTTGTGTTTTTTAAACCTTGTAAAAGAGAAGTACTTTTTATAAGTCCCAAAATCCTGGATGTGTTCTGCATTTTTGAGATTGGTTACTGCAAGAAAATATTTTTAATACTTTTAATGTAAAAGTGATCAATAGCAGTATTACAGATCTACATTAGAAATCATATAAACCACATCAAATAATCATTCTTTTTTTCTTTTTTTTCTTTTTTCCCCCACAGCCCAAGAGTGGGGAAGTGACTCCAAGCTGCCCCCTGCTTTGTGAATTATTGTACGAATCAGAATTTGACAGCCAGCTGTGGATTATATTTGACCAGAACAAAAGACAGATGGGTTCCGGCGATGCTTACCCTCATCAGGTATGATTTTTAGAATTAACAGCTGTTTCTTGAGCTGATGAAGCCCGGATTCTTGCTCTGGTAATGTGCCTGCGTTTTAAACACCAGCGTGGTTGTGCGTTTAGTACTTGGACACACAGCTAACAGCTCAGCTGTCCGTTGCAGGACAGACCGTGACAGCTTTTCAGCCCCACGGTTGGGCTGAATCTGGCCTCGGGGTAAAGGAGGGCCAGGAGGATGCTCGCAGACGCTGGCCAGCAGATCTTTTTATTTTTAGTATTTCTCCTTCCTACCCAGTGCTTGCTCCTATCCGAACGCTGAAAGCAAATCACCCAGGATATGTGAGCACCTTGAAGTGATCCCAGGTCTGAACTGGATCCAGAGCACAACGACAGTGCCAAGTGTCTTCAGTTTATTAGAACTCTGAAATATGTTTCTTCTTGGTCAACTGTGTAGTGAGCACTTACTATATGCCAAGCACTGTGCCTGGCACTGTCATTTGGAAGGGAAAAAAATCTTTTAATCATGTAATTTATAGAAATCTTATCCCTGATTGAAAGACTGTGACAAAGAAATGAGCTATTTCCTGTAACCTTTATAATTTTATGCTAAATAATAAAAATAATTTATGCCGGGTTTTCAGTTAGTCATTCAAGGAATGGTTTCCTTTCTTTCCTCAAAGCCAGGCCCTGGCACGTCTCCTCAGTACAGACTGGGATATTGCAGCCATTCCTTTGGTTGCTTTTAAAATCTCAGAAGAAACTGCTGCTGCAGCATACAGCGTTCTGTCCTCTTGAGCAGGTTGCCTGGATGGAGCGTGGCACATCTGTACTCCTTTGTCCCCATTGGCTCCCTGTTTTTCCCGTGTGCAATAAAGGGGGGTGGCATGGTGGTTATGATCTAAAGGTTACCAGTCATGTGCATACAAACACGTGTGTGTGTCTGTCTTAGATATTACACAGCACCTCAGTTTTGCTCATTCTTAGTGTCGTTTTATCCATGCCTGTGTAGACCCAGGAACTAGAAAATCGTTGGTTGCCTTTTCCAGTCTTGAGCGGATGCTGAATCAGCTGGGCGCCTAGGAGTGGCCTGTTGTTGTGGGAGGGCTGAGGGCTGAGGGCTGAGGGCTTGGGTGCCTTCAGCTCCCTTATCCTCTGCTCTGGACGTGACCTTGGCCAGCTCACTTGACGTCCATTCGGGGCCTTGCGTGCGTGTCATGTGTGTGTCGTAACTTGCACTGTACCTCACATACTGTAAGCACTCTGTAAGTGGTAATTCTTAACTGTTTATCCTCTTACTGTAATTTTCGTTCACGTGGCTAAACCTTACTTTTCCCAAATGTTGTTTTTTCTTTTATAGTATTCTTTGAAACTGGAGAAAGGAGATTATACAATTCGACTGCAGATTCGTCATGAGCAAATCAGTGATTTGGAACGTCTTAAAGATCTTCCATTTATTGTTTCTCATAGGTTGTCTAATACCTTGAGCTTAGATATTCATGAAAATCATAGTCTTGCACTTCTAGGAAAGAAGAAATCAAGTAACTTGACATTACCACCCAAATATAACCAGCCATTCTTTGTTACCTCCTTACCTGATGACAAGTAAGTGACCGCATTGCTTGACACTCACCGTCCATCTTATACTCTGTAATCTTTAAATGCTAGTTTATAATATTAGGCTACACTTATACTGTGTTGTCATTTGCCATTTGAGACTAAGGTTATTTCTCCCTTTGGTTTTTGAAATCTTAGCTATGGAAATTATTTCAGAATGCAATTGTTTTGATGTTTTCCCCCCTAATTCTCTTTGTGAAACTTTCTTTTTTGTTCCTTTCCTCTCCTCTTTTGAATCTTCTTCTTAGAATACCTAAAGGGGCAGGGCCTGGATGCTACCTTGCAGGATCCTTAACATTGTCAAAGACTGACCTCGGAAAGAAAGCTGTAAGTATTAGGTTGTTTGGTTTTTTTTTTTTACACTGAAAGTGCCTGTTCCAAAATTTCCATTTCCTTAAAAATGGAAATTATTTCTATGTTTCAGAATGAATAAAAGAGAAGATCTCTCTGGAAAAAGAAATTTCATCATTTTTTTCCCCAAGTTGCTAGTAAAGGTTAATTAATATTTGGTTGTATTTTTATATATTTAGTATTCTTTTTCCCAAGCCTAAGTACTTGGGCCTTGAACCTGTTCTGCCTTGCACAGCTTATATACTTGAACTTCCTGTGAAATGTGTAGATCCAGATCAAACTTGGCTTAAGTGAATGGGATGTTTTTAAAATTAGAGAATTTATAGAGTTTTAACTAACGTAATATTGTGGATATAAGAATAAATCAGATCTTCTTGGGTGACTTCTAAAAACCAGTCAGGACAACTACTACGAATAAACAGTATTTTTCACTTGTACAGCTCTGTCTCTTACTGGAATTTTGTGTAGTTATGTAGTTAACTACAAGGTAGTTCTTTCTTTTGGCATTAAGGTTTATTTTATAGTTTCAAAATTGTGCTTTTTGTTAAAAACATGTTTCTGGTTGTTATATTTTAGAGATAATTGTTATGGTTTGATAGTACCTGTTTTAGTTTTTCCATCTGTTTTCATGACAAATTTATTGTGAGAATAGTGTTTATATAAATCTATCACCCTCTGTCATAATGTCCTTTTAGCTCAATGCCAGTAAAAGTTGTCATTCTTATAGTTTTGCATTTCTCTTTAGCATTAGTTCTTACAAAGTAAGTCTACCACCTAATTCTGGAATTTATAAGTGCTGTTATCAAAATGAATAGAGCTCAAACATCTTAACAAGTGTTCTCATACCTCTGTGGAACCAAAGACGGTTTATTTGCTGTCATAGGGGCGCCATCACGCAGGACTTCGGTGCTTAGAACAAGTCGTTTGCCCTGACATTTCTTGAGTCTCATTTCAGTCCGTACTATTTACTTATATGTACTTTAGTATAAATTATAAGTATTTTAGTACAACATGGCCTTAGTAGAATGTGAAGTGAATCAGTAGTTACTGGAATTCATAGGTGCACTGATTTAAGAAGTCCTGGTCTAGGTCTTCTTAAGTAGGGTTCATTTTCTGCTATGGGAAATATTGCCGCCTCTGCTATGGGGCTTCAACAGTGAGGCTTCTCATCCAGATAACTTCTGAAGGGTCCGCTGCCCGTGATGAGTAAGACAGAAGAAGAGCATTGGTATCAGAAGTATGCTTTTAGCAATTCAGAGATAGTTACCGCTTCCTGGCTGCATTCTTTAAGAGGCAGTTGTGAAATTAAATTATAAACAGGTGGGATTGACTATAGTTATTACTTACCAGCGTAGATTTTCTTGAGAAAACCTAAAGCTATAGAGTTAATTATAATTCCCAACACGTTGTTCATTTCGTCGGCTCTCAGTCGTGGTGCGTTTCTTGCGGTTCTGGCAGCTGGGAAGGTGACTGTTCCTCTTGCTCCTCTCTGACATTCCCCGTTACCTCGAACGGTGCTGCTTCTAGTGCATGGGTGTGTGTGATTGTTGCGACAGCCTTGAAAATCTGACTCTGAGGACTGTCACCTAAATTTAATGTTTTCAAAACTGTTTGGATAACTAATGAATTTTGCTCTACAAACTTTTGAAATAAAAAGCTGAAAAACATTGACCCTTAGGAATAACACATTTGAGTGTATTTTTATTAAAAAAAAAAATGAAAGTGGCAGTATTGCTTTCTTGAAAAGCCTGCCATTTTGATGACAGACCTGACCCTTCTAAGTACTGTGACGCATACAGGTGGGACGGAAACTGGCAGAAAGATAGACAGAGGTGGTATCTCCATCCTGTGTAGATTACGCATGTTTTCTTACAGAATGTCGTTCTAACTCCCAGGGGCAGTCTGCAGCAAAACGACAAGGAAAATTTAAAAAGGTACTGATTGTCAGTTCTTTAAAAAGATGTCTTAAAGCCTTATTTGCATATTAGTTAAACTTCTTTTTCTGTCACTATTATCTTTTTTAAAAAAAATCTCTCCCTTAGTTTCCTTTCTTTAAGTTCTGCAGTATAGTGCTTTTAGCTTATCAGTGTTGACAAACTGCTTTCTTAAAGTTTTTTTTCCTACCATAAATTGCTTGAAGACCCCTGGTTTATATGTGTATAGAGAAAATTTTAATGCTCTTCATTTCTTACTGCAGGTGTGACCAAGCAATAATATTTGAACTTTGGCATATCTAAAATCCTATAGACAGATGAATGATTTTTTTAAGCTATATATGACAAAACAATTATTTTTGAAGTCTAAAGTCAGTCTTAAATTGGATGATTTGATGAATAAAATATTATTAAAATATTTAAAGTGAAGTTTTTTTCCTGCTCTTGCATCTTCTTCATTCTGGAAGGGCAGAGACGAAAAGAGCAATGGGCGTAGCAAAAACAGAAATGTCTGTTGGCCCCAAATTAAAACTTATACTAAGAGCAGGGGCAGATTTTAAGACCATAACTAGTAAGTGATCCGATCAGCTTCTCTGCAACTTATTTTACAATCTCTGATTGACTGCTGGAGCCAAATTTAATTTGAAAAATTGTACTTCAGGTCTAGTTTAGAGAAAGGGATACGTATTCGATGAGCTCTCTGGTGAGGACCTGCTGACATCCTTCGTCATCGTAGTGATTTCTCTCCTGCGTGCAGGAAGCACTGCAGGGCAAGAATTAGTGTTTTAAGAAGAAACAAAAGATAATTCAGTGTTTCTTAATTCATAGTGATGTGAAACTGGGGACCACCATTTTATAATAGATAAAATGTCTTTATTAAAATGACCTCTAAAATTCTATATGATTATGTAGTGATAAAGACTTTGTTCAAACAAAATACACCACTGGGGGTTATCTTCCCAGGTAAAGGAATATCGGCTTCTCTGTAGACCGTATGTCTCAACTGAGCGTCTTTACCCATTTGAAGGCCATGTAAATTCATTTAATGGAAGTTAACCAGCATTAAAACAAAAACAGAACATGTCAGTTCATCAGAATCATAAAACTGTAATTCATTTTATGCACACATTGTCTCTGATTCATTTTGAAAATAGCCTGGAAGCCGCTGCTTCAGCGAGTGAGGAACAGGCCTTCTCGGAGCCCACTAAGAAGAAGGTGCAGGTCCCAGAGGCAGGGCTGGGGTTCTTTCTGTTGTATTCTTTGGTGGATCTTTTGGAGTTTTGGTGCCTTTTGTTTGTATTAGATTATTTGAGATAGGAAACTATAAAATGAATAGGAACGTTATTGTTAATTGACAGTTAGTGAAGCTTCTAGAGCTGGGCAGCTGGAGTCACTTGCATTTCTCCCCATCTTCAGTGTACGTGCACCTGAAGCTCTTGTTTTAAAAATAACCGTTACATATAGTTTTATAGTCACATTACAAAATATATAATTTATTGCCTGAACAAAATACCAACTTTGTATACATCGTCCTCAATGGAGTTGTCCTCTGGGTTTCAGTGACTTTTGAGTTGAAAGTGTATGTTACCCTTTTTTAAGTTCATTGTAATATGAAAGAATATAGTTATTTTTAACATAAATAGCACTCAAATATGACCTTAATTTTTTAAATAGCTATTTTAGTTTGTGTAAAGATATTAAAATTTTGAATTTATAGTTTTTCATCATATAAGAGCTAAGGGTGTTATGTTTTGAACCGAAATTTAAATGGTGGTATGTTAAATAGTTATTGGTTTGGCAGATAGATTTGATTTTCTAAATATCATTCAATTCAATTCAAACACTGTTGAAATACTTGGTAATAATGCAGTAATTTTTTTCTTAAAAAATATGCTTACTGTTAAGTGTCTGCTATAGAGAGTTTATATTGTAGTATTTCTGCTCTGAAGATTCTTTGACTGTCTTTTAAAATCATAACCAAGATTTTTTATGATTTAATGGTACAAAATCTGTTAAATGGACCCTATGCTAAGCCCTTGAGAAGTTGAGTTGTAAAAATACTTACTGAAAGAACAGATGACCATGATAAAATAAATGAAAAATAACTTCATTTCCTTTTTGGTTGGAGACTAAAACAACCATGTCCATAATATTTAGTAATAAGAAGTAGCTCTTGTCCTGAAATAGTCTATAGGATAATACCGGCCTTTATAATTACTAATTTGGTACAGATTTACTATATAAAATGCTGATTACAAAATCTTGGTTCCCCCCCCCACCCCAAGGCCATTCATCATTCACTTTCCCAGTATCTTTTGCATTTTTAGTGATAGTTTATGGTTGCTATTATGTATGGTTTCTCTCTATTTGTAGATCTTTGTTAGAGTTCATTGTTAATCATCGATTACGTTTAATGGATTGTTCATTTTAAATTCAGTTCTGTTTTCTCTCTTTACTAAAACATCTTAGCAAATGCCTTACCTCTGAGCCTCAGAGGAAGAACTGCCTCACAACAGAGAGACCTCGCCTCCTGAAGTTTGTCCCTCTCCCTGCTCAGGCGAGGAGGAAGGGACAGCAGGGGCGTGCGCACAGTAAATGCAGGTGCAGGCACATTCCAGCATACTGGGCGGTACAGGAGCCTGACTGCAAAGGGAGTAGGGCCCTATTAACAGAGTAAATGTTGGAGGCCACTTACACCTTTAATTCTTAGGTGTGTTGTCTCTGCTAAACAGATGACACTGAAGTGGGCTGTTACTGTGAGAACTTGGTGGTCAATTACCCACTCAGATGTTGCAGACCCTTTTAACTTGGCTTAAGCTCAGGGCAGTGTCCACCTAGCAGAGTAAACCTCGAGAAGGAGCGCAGGATGGGTGGCAGGGACCGGAAGGAGCCTGCCCACGGGAGGGCTGTTTCCCCTTCCCAGGCTCACACTTCACTGAAGACCTTTGCTTGCAGACTTGCTCCCTGACCTCAAGGGAGAGTGGTGCTGAAACGGCTAAAAAATGGCTTTCTGTGGTTCTCGTCCATCAGTGGTTTTCTGCGCGTTCAGTGGGTTGTAGTGAAATGGTGGTTACTATTTTATTAGAGCTACTACAACAGTAGCTCCTTACATTTACTGTTACATCCCCAAATAAAGTTTAATTGTGAAAATTGTTTAAATGGATATATTTATGTAGTATTTACCCCTCAGGGGAAGACGGGGCCAGTACTTGTTTGTGACTCAACCTGTGCAAGGTTTTTTCTGAGATTATGTGATTAGGGCCTTAACAGTTTTGATAGCGTAATTTGTTCCAATTTTAGAAACTTTGTTAATTAAAACAAATACAAGATTTTAGTTTAGCAGCGTTTCTACTATAAACCTAAAGATAGAATTTTAGAAATTGTCTTAATAAATAATGATTTAATTAGGGACACCTAGTTATTGTGCCAGAAACGGATCTAGCAACTATATAACAGGTGATTTCATTTCCCAGATCGTGCATTACTTTTCAAAGACTCACGTGCTAATAAAATAGACACAAATAGGTGTAGTTACACTTGCTCTCTTTAAAGCAAAACTTCTCAAAAGGCCCATCCATACCTGTTTACTTCTCATCTCCCTCTAGGCCTTTACTCTCCGTCCTCCGCCCCCCACCAACCTCCCCGGCCGCTCTTGCTTTGTCGGTGATTAGCGGCCACTGTGCTGTCAGGTTTGACAGTTACCTCTCCCACCTGACGCCGCCTTTCAGCTAGCTGTCGCTAGCCGGCCACGCTTGATCTTCATGCTGGCTTTTCCCCGGGGCTGCCGTGACCTCAGACTCTCCCTCCACAGTGGAAAGCTTTGGACCATTCCTGGGCTTGCTCTTTTCCCCCTTCCCCACCCCTGCTGGTCTCATTCAGCCCCTCGTCTTAAATACCACCAGCAACCGCCATCGGTCCTGCCTTCCCGGGACATCTCATGTCCATTTATTGCTTCCTTTTCTAAGGCCTGTCCTTTAGTTCCAGGCGGTGTCGGGACACCTGCGTCTGCGTCCCAACTTGTTTTCTCTTTTTCCACTTTGGCCTCTATCATCCATTCTCCACGTAGGTAGTATCAAGAGTTATTTTTTAACAAGCACCAAAAAACCAAAGTGTTTAATCCATACAGGATCCAGAGTTATTAAACAAAAAGCAAAAATCCTTAATCGTGTCACTGCCTTGCATACAGCTCTTCCTGTGGCACCTAGAATTAAACCTGTATTTTTTTGCCTGTACTCTGTCAGCCCTGCTTGCCTACTGTGGCCGCTGCCCTTTCCCAGAACCTAACCCTGCGCTGGCTGCACACCCCCTCAGGCTTCTGCAGGTGCTCGTGTGGTCCCCGCACATCTCTTCCTCTCCTCGTTTTGGTTATTCAGGTTCATTGCAGTTTATTCCTTGAGGTCACTGAGGCTCCGTTTCCATGACCACTTTGCACGGGGCGCCCCTTACCCACCAGTCACGCTCTGACCCCTTACTCTGTTCTGTTGTCTTCATATCACGTGTCGTTCCTGAAGTTGTTTATTTACCTACACGTTTGTTGGCTGTCTTCCCAGAGGGTGAAAGGCCCTTGTCTGCTTTGTCCCTCACCTCTTCGGAGCTATTACCTTGCACACCGCGGGAGCTCAGTAAGTCCTGTGGATTGAATGAAGAAAGAAATTTCTCTTTAAATTTAATTAGAAAAGCGGATCTTTTCTTTCTTTCTTTAAAATTTAATTATTTTCTCTCCTCTGATGTAAAATGTGAAAGCTCAGTACGTTTTTGAAGTCAGTCTGTCAAGTAAAACTAAGAGTACCAAATAACACTTAAATGGAGAAAAGTTTGTTCTTATTTCCTTGTTTTAAAGGAGTTATTAGAAGCATTAGCTTTAAAGTTTGGGAGAAAATTACTTTGATCTCAGATTGGAACTTTAGATGTATTTTGGCCCTTAGAATCTGAAATACAGTGTAGTACCGCTCAAGTGCAGCCGATGTTATGTGCTGTTCGGCTTTTGAAGATTTTTAAATAAGGAAAATTAAGCATGTTAGTCTAAGACTCTCTATCCACGTTCATTTTTCACAGGATGTAATCCCTGTTCATTACTACCTAATATCTCCACCTACAAAGACTAAGAATGGCAGCAAAGACAAAGAAAAAGATTCAGAAAAAGAGAAGGATTTAAAAGAAGAGTTTACTGAAGCATTACGAGATCTTAAAATTCAGTGGATGACAAAGTAAGTTTTGTTTGTTTTTTTTTTTTGTGGTATGCGGGCCTCCCTCTGCTGTGGCCTCTCCCGTCGCGGAGCACAGGCTCCGGACGCGCAGGCCCAGCGGCCATGGCTCACGGGCCCAGCCGCTCCGCGGCATGTGGGATCCTCCCAGACCGGGGCGCGAACCCGGTTCCCCTGCATCGGCAGGCGGACGCGCAACCACTGCGCCACCAGGGAAGCCCCGACAAAGTAAGTTTTAAATGAATTTTAATCCTCTAAGCGTTTACTTTTATTTTCCCAGTTACAACAATATTGTGTGTATGCAAAGGCTATGTATTCAGAAATGTTAACAGTGGATAGGACTGCAAGTGCTTTTAAATTTTCTTGTAATTATATTTAGTTTTTAATTCCCTTTTGTGATAAGAATTTTTAAAATTTTAATCCTTATTCTGATCTGCTCTTGGAAGAGAAGTTTATTAGAAGGTACAAAAAAGAAAATAAATCACTTTTTGCCCCCTTTCCAAAGATAATCATTGTACTGTTATTTTTAATTGTCTCTGTATTTATACATGTAGCAGGTGAGTGATACTGTGTCCTGGTTTTCCAGTTACTATTTGATTATGAGCAAATTTAAAACAACCTTTTTAAACCTCTAGAAATGATCCTAAGGACATACAGCAAACGGAGAAACACCTATTTAAGAACATCTACAAAAGTTCAGTAAGAAAAGTGAGACTGTGGGATGTGAGCCAAGGTCGCTCTCTTCCCGCTCGCAGCTCAGTGAAATGGAGCCTCCTCCAGACTGGCTGCAGCCAGGACCGCAGGCTCCCCGTCCCCTTGGCTTGGAGGACTCTCCTGCTGGGAGGAGCAGCGGGTCGGCACGTGTCGGCCGGCACCCCAGCCCCGCGGCCTGCTGCTGAGGCCAAGTTCTGGGTGAATTCTCTTGAGAGACGGGGGCTCTCTCCTGCTCAGCCCCTGCTTGGAACGCAGAGGGTCTGCCAGGTGGGCACTGCTGAGAACGCAGCCCCGGCGGCCCCGCCCCTACCGGGGCGCCGTAGTGTCCCGCCAGGCGGGGCAAACCGCGGCCCCTGTGCCGTGTAGTCAGAACAGATGTCGTTTATTCGGCTTCCCCAGCTGGGAATGCAGAGCATCTGTCTCTGTTCATTCAAGACTGCAGATTCTTCCAAAACACTGGAAATTTTCCTTCTTTGTAGATCTTAGGCATTTCTAGCTCTTTTAATCTTTCTTAACTGTGTTTGAATGTTTTTTTCCCTCCTGTTGATAAATCTAATTACAGCTGGTACGTAGGAAAGCTGTCTGCTTGCTTTCATCTGACCATCTCATTGAACTCATAAATGAAATAATTTCCAGGTTTTTTTTGTTTTGTTTTTGTTTTTTTAGTTTTCTCGGTAAGCATATTTATACTGCCTGCAAAGAAATACAGTCTTTGTCAGTAATTGTATTTCAGATTGATACCTGAGGTTATTGACTGGAATTTCAAAACAATGTTAAGTAATAGGAAAGACAGAAGTTATTTTCTTTCTGAAAGAACTGAAATAATGACTGTTTCTCTTTCTTACATACGTAGGCTGGATTCTAGTGACATTTATAATGAATTGAAGGAAACATACCCTAACTATCTCCCTCTGTACGTTGCACGACTTCATCAGTTGGATGCTGAAAAGGTTGGGCGTGTTCGATTTTACTCTGAGTCTCTCACTTTGTTTGCAGTATTAGATGAGGTATGCCTTTGGAATAAGGGGCCAGTCTTTGTCTTCTCTTCTTGCCGACTGAAAACGTGTCGCCTCAGATTGAATGTTCTGTTGAGCTGTTTTCATTAAGCTGACTCAGGACTCACGTTTGGTCAGTGGGAGGAGGACTAGATAGGAGACCCTAAGGGTGGCTTTTCTGGCCTTGACCTGAAGAGCCGGGAGCAGAATGCAGTGGTCGTGGCCTGCTGGAAGTCTAAGGCACCTGCAGCAAGAGCGGGGCTCCTCCGCACAAATGTGGCTCACTGCGTTCCCAGTTTCTAAGAATGGGCCGTGCAGCCCCCAGCTGTCTTCAGTGGGCAGCTCTCGCCGGGAGTCCTGGCTGCACAGAGTGCTTGTGGCCATAACCAATTAAGAGTCATCAAGGGTTGAGTGTGAGCCCGAAGGCCCTGTGAGGAGCCGGATTGCTGAGGACGCCGGGACAGCCCGGTGCCCGTAGTGAGGCTCTGTTGCTTCTATTCCTGTTTACTCTCGTTTCGGAGGTTTCAGTAATAAATTAGAATTTGTCTCATCAGCTGATGTGCTTTTTACTTCTGTTTTCATGTGCCGTGGGACTGGGGTAACATAGCTGATCACGTTTCTGAACTTTTAAGTTACCCAAGGAGAGAGCTGCCTCTGTAGAAAACAGTTTATATTTCTGTGAACTTCGTGTCTTGCTTGTTACTCCGTTCAGCGCCAGTGGGGAGTGTAGGGTGGGTATTCTCCCGTCTGAGCTCAGGTTTTCTAGAGATGCCGGCCGTCGTAAAGGTCGCACCAGGAGCTAGCGCGGAGCCCCCGGGCTGCACAGCCTGCCTGGTCCTGCACCACGGGAGCCCTCACTCTCACGGGCGTGACCGACAGAAGTGAAGTGCGTCAGGGGGCTCATGGATACATCCATGTTTTTCTTATTTCTTCTTTTTTTTCCTCCCCAGGAACGAATGAAAAGACTTAACGAAATTGTCGAAGCTGCAAATGCTGTTATTTCTCATATAGATCAAACGGCCCTAGCAGTTTATATTGCGATGAAGACTGACCCCAGGCCCGATGCAGCTATTATAAAAAAGTACCTAACCAGTAAATACTCTTTCTTGCATCTCATTTCTTAGTTACTTTTTTTAATTACTGAAAATAATCCTTCTTTTCTGGTATTTTTTATATCCTTATCATTGGAGTTACCGATTTGGGGATACTCCATCCTTAAATATCCTATAGTAATTTTCTCTAGTCGTTTAAGATTAAGCAAAAGAAAAGTCGTTTGCTTCCTCCACCATCAGGTGCTGTCATGGTGGAGCGATTTGAGTGACTGTGATCAAGCAGTCCAGCCATTTGGGGGATATGTGTGAACTGGACACATGGAGAAGGAAACACAGAGCACCCTGTAAAATTAATTTTTCAAGTGTTTATTGACATGACAATAAACATGACATGACAGACTCCAAATTTAGTTTATAATGCTTATTAGTAAAGTGATAAGAAATAAAATTGGGTTAAAACCATTATCTGGCAACTTCAGTTTTATGAAACTGGGTTTACGGTACTACTTGAGGAGAACGGGGGGCGGGATTATGGTTCAGCCTTAGTAAACTCTAACGTGATGTGTACGACAGACGCGTAGCTGGGTTTATGCGTTTGTAAGGCTCTATCCGTGCGAGAGTGTGGTTTCTACTTGCTGGTGTGACGGTCCGGCGGCTTTCCCGTTCACCCTTCCACGAACTCCTACCGTCATCTCCTGCTCACACTCCCGGTACCAGTTTCCCCTCTGTCACTTAGGTTTATTTCCAGCCCTGGGGGTCCTTAACTTAAAAGGGTGGAAGTTTCCTCCTCTTAGCGTTGTTGTAACTAATAAACTGAAACCGTGCAGGCTGCCTGAAAATATGGTAGTTTCCCTTAAAGATTCCATCTGCTTCGGTCGGAATTTTTTTTATATACATACAAAACGCTTGATTTTAAGCTGCTAGAACTCTTGACCTTACATCATTTATACTGGTATTATAGGTCTTAATGAATCTTACAAGCAGCAGTGTTCAGGCGGAATAAAATTTGTTCAGAATAGGTTCTTGGCCATTGTCAGCACCCTTTCGCACTTTCCAAAGGAACCGTCTCGAAACATTGCTATTTTATTGTTGTTAATAATAATAGTGGATGGTGCAGCCACCATTTATGAAATGCCAGTTATATACAAATGCCAGTTATATGCATTATGAAATGCCAGTTATATACAAAGGATTATTTGGGGCATGGATTTCTCATTTCCAGCTGCTTTCACTGAGTCACTCGTGTCAAAAATTGCAAGATGGCCATTTTGTAATCTTAAAAATATTAACTTTTTGTAGGGGATCTAAGTTTTAATTAAACTGCAGTTTACTTAGGCCACTAAAGTATCTAATTGAAGTTGCTTCCTAAAATGTAGCTATCACCACCTTGATCAGTCCCTAACTAACTTTGATTCAGAGATATTTATTGACCAAACACTGTATGTAGCACCACTGAGAGGGATGTAAAAAAAAATGAACAAGACACTCTCTACTCTTAGAAAACATACAGCCTAATACAGAAGATGATAATTGCTAGATGGAATGTGATTAACAGTTATATTAAGTATTCTAAACTGTGAAAGCCCATGGGAAGGAGAGCAGGGAAACCATCATGGAATAATAGGTATTTAATCTGAGCAGGTCAGTTCAAAGTTAGAAGAGGATAGGAAGAGAACATTCCAGATATGTGGAATTTAGGTTATTGGATCAGAGAATGCGGAAATAGAAAGGGGTCTTAAAGGTGATTTAATCCAGGCCTGGCGAGTCCAGCACACCTGTCACCCCAGCTCGCCCTCCAAGCTCTGCATCCTGCAGCCCTCCTCTGGGTGGCCAGGACAGTCCGTCAGGATGCCGTTGGTGAGCGGATATCCAGACCTGCCCTGCCTGCCCAGTTCTGTTCCACGGCCCCCGTTCTCCCTCACGACGTGGGGAATAACGCTTGACTGCTGAGGCTGCTGTAAAGCGTGAGTGAAGTACTGCCGAGACATTTCAGTCGCTGCCTGGCGGCATCTAAGAGGTGGGGTAAGGAGGGACTCAGTAAATGAAAGCCCGTCCATCCTTCTGTTCTTAAGCCCACAGTGACCAAGCACTTCAAGTCCCCAGAAACGCTTCCCAGGAAAGAGAGTGAAAGTTGGCTCTTTTGAACTTTGAAACTCTTTGCTCATAAACTCTTGGGCATCTTTTAGGCATAATTTCATCTGCATTGCAGATGTATTAAGGTGGGTAACTTAGGTTGTAGCAGGTTATTGGCGTTGTGTTGGGGTTTTTTTTCCTCTTCTTCTTCTCATTTTAATTGTCTTTTGTACAAATTGTTGTTGATTTTATAGTCCCAGCGGATTTCATAGGTGGCACGTTTCACTCTGGGTTCTTCAGAATCATGCTTGCCGTTAGACAGTTTGTTCATCACATATCTGAGTGCCTCCTGGTCATCTTCTCAGCACTTTTAATCCTCGTCTTTAGACGTAACTGACAGGAGTTGGACAGGATGCGTCAAATAAGCATTCTAGGGGCCAGTACTGTCCCAGGAGTGTAGGCTGTTACTGTATTTCATTCTGCAGCAATTTACTGAGTGTCTGTTCCGTGCCAGGCGTTGTTCTGGGCATTGGAGCACATCAGAAACAAAGCTGCCTGCCTGGAGCAAGGCAGGTGGCCCTGGCGATTAAGAGCAGGGGTTCCAGGACCAGCTGCAGAGCTCTGAGTCCTGGATCCGCCGCTCCCTACCCGTGGGACCTTGAACAGATCGCCTGATCTCTCTGTGCCTCCATTTCCTCCTTTGCAAAATAGAGGCAACTGATGGTCTCTTCCTCATAGAGTTGTTTTGAGTACAAATGAGTTAATGTGTTAGAATGCTAGAGTAAGCCTTGTATTCCTTTGCTCTGCGTATGCGTGACAGTTCACGACTACACAAGTATGTAACGACTGACCTTAGAAGTTGAAGCACTTAAAAGATACTGTTCTAAGAGTTTCTTAGCTGACAGAATTGACCCAACAGTCAGTCTTTCCCCTCTGTTGCGCGTGGCATATGCTGTTTCAACCGATTCCAGCCATCCTGACTCATTTAATCTGGGTGTGGCTCATGTGTTGCGCAAGGCAGATGGCTCCCCATGGCTACACCACATTCCTGCATTGTAAATCTCAGGCGGAGAAGGCATGAGGTTAATTTCGGGTGAGGCTGTACTTCTAAAGACGCCCTCCTGATCCGTGGAATGTGTTGGTCTGGCCCACAGTGACGTGGACAAGCAGAAGTCGACGCTCGTAGACGCCCTGTGTAGGAAAGGCTGCGCCCTGGCCGACCACCTTCTCCAGGCCCGGGCGCAGGACGGGGCTGCATCAGGCGACCTGGAAGGGAGAGAGGAGGAGGGAGAGAGCGCCCTGGATTCTCTGACAGAAACTTTCTGGGAAGCTACAAAATGGACCGATCTTTTCGACAGTAAGGTACCCTTTCTCCTTCTTGTTTCGCTGCAGTTCTTGGGGGTGTATCCCAGATCCCTTGTGCCCAGCGGGCCCGGCCGGAGAGGACGAGGATAAATGGAACGAGGCTGAGCTGGCCTCCGAAGAAGACGAGGTGCTTATTTAGCGAGGCCCCCCGGGTCTTCCCGGCTTTGAAACCCCTTGACCATCGTTTGGTCTGTCCGCACAGTGGCTGGTGGACCACGCTAGCTTGGGAAACAGTTGGAGAGCGTGTGTGGCGGGCTCTTGGTTAAGCCATTTATGTATCAGCTAAAATTCAGGGCATCTGAAAGCTGTCTTCGTACCTTCCCACACCTGCCCCTGTGCTCATTTGTCAGGGATGGAGATGGGGGTATTCTGGTTAGTTTAGATATTTGTTATTTCTCTCCAAACTCTTTAACTTCTAAATGACTACCATCTTGATTTATACCCGATCAGTTTCTAAAGCCCAGTGTAGAAAAAGTAACATTGATGAACTTTTGGGGGTTTAGATTATAAAAACATGTAAAATGCCTTCTAGCTCTCTACTGTAATTCTTAACAGTAGAGATTATGTAGCTACAGGTATTTGCCAGTCTTCCTTTCTTCTGGACATAAAGGAAGGAAAAAGGAAATGAGATCAGTGGAAGTCTTCCTCCAGCACGAGCTGTTGGGCTTTTTTCGTAGACGGGTGCTTGTTTTCACGATTAACTGGCGATCGGTAGTAAAGCCTTCTGAAGTAGGAGAAAATTCTTCCTACCTGCTGCAGGTTGCTCCACCTCAGTGCAGTAGTGCTTTTCTAGACGGAACTCAGTAATGTTCCAGAAACTGAAGGAAGCAGCACCAGAGGTTAAGAGTTTGGATCTGAAATCAGGCCCCTGGAGCTTGGGTTCTGCCCCTGCCGCCTTGACCTGTGTGACCGCAGGCAGGTGACTGAGTGCTCCCGTGGGACGGTGGTGCTGCGCAGCATGGGCTTTTATGAATGAGTATCACGTACCTGGAAGGACGTCAGCAATACTTGCTGTTACTGCTAACAAAGTTATCGCGTGTCTGCTGTGTGCCAGACACCGCGCTCGCTGCTGGGAAGAAGATGAATAAGAGCCTGGTCCAGCGTCAAGTCGATAGACACTTGATGAGCATCACAGTAAAGCTGTTATAAAGAATTCTGTGCTTGCCGCGGCGCTCTTACGTTAGGGGCGTGCGTTATATCACCCGTCCGTTGACTGTGTCTGTAGCAACAGTTGTTGAGCCCTTTCCTTGTCTCTAGAATACAGGTAAGTGTGACAGGAGTCCTTTCTTTGAGGACATGCTCCACATTGTAAAAGTGGAGACTAAAGATATAAACAAATGGTTACGAGTGTTTTTGACAGATGAAGCCATTAAAGGTAGAAAACTTGTACCAGAGGAAGCAGTTGAAAGTAACAACACGTGTATATAATCTGACACTTCATTTGTTTACTTTTGTCCTCTTTCGCAATTTTGGCAATTTATAGTGACTCTGTAGTTTTGTACTTCTAACTTGCAATTTTGTAATCACTTATGCTAGCTCTGCTCTCTTTTGCATAGAGGTATTTTGGCGTGGATTCCAACAGCTAAGGATTTATCATAATAGCTTTCTTTCCCCAAATAAATTATCGGTTCTGTGGGAGACCCAGCTCTTTTAAAGATCTTAATTGTTGTTTTAAAAAGTTGTTAAAATTTACTTGATGTAATGTGTTCATTTGAAAAGCTACACTTCTGTTAAAGCCTCAATTCTTTCATTATTTTTCTTCTTTATTTTTTTTCTTTGATTTTTATTTATTTTTGGCTGCGTTGGGTCTTTGTTGCTGCGCGCGGGCTTTCTCTAGTTGCGGCGAGTGGGGGCCACTCCTCGTTGCGGCACGCGGGCTTCTCATTGCGGTGGCTTCTCTCGTTGCGGAGCACGGGCTCTAGGCGCGCGGACTAAAGTAGTTGTGGCACGCAGGCTCAGTAGTTGTGGCGCACGGGCTTAGTTGCTCCGCAGCATGTGGGATCTTCCCGGACCAGGGATCGAACCCGTGTCCCCTGCATCGGCAGGTGGATTCTTAACCACTGCGCCACCAGGGAAGTCCAGTTCTTTCATTATTAAAGCAATATGCCTTAAATTGTAAATATTTTGTAGATAAGCTGTACCTTGTTTTACATTGTAGGTTTTGACATTTGCATACAAGCATGCCTTCGTAAATAAAATGTATGGGAGAGGCCTTAAATTTGCAACTAAACTTGTGGAAGAAAAACCAACAAAAGAAAACTGGAAAAATTGTATTCAAGTAAGTGATATTTAAATTGCCACTGTTGGGTGTCTTTTCAGTGTTGTATAGAGTGACAAGATAGTTAGAAAGCCTTACGGTAGTGATAAAACAGTACCAACTTTATCATGACTAATTATTAGTCTAATTAACATAATGTGAACTATAAAATAAATGCATGAAGGGTAGTCAGTAAGTTGTTTAAATTTTTAAAACATTTTTCACTCCTGTCCAGAAAACCTGTATTTTTAGCTTCTAGTGTTTTCAACATAGGCAAAATGCATTGCGTATTTTGTGTGGTTAGAAGACAGGTTTCCTTTATGAAGGAAGCAGATGATTTCTTTTAAATACATGTTGGCTCAGTTCTAAAACGGTTGAACTTCTAGAGTTTATGTTTGATTTTATTCTTCATTTGACACGATAGGCCATTTTTTATTTTACCATGTATTATATGCAGGCAAGTTCTGTGGTTGAGCTCTCTGCACAAATTAAATGTCAAGTGTAAGAACTTACTGAACCCCGCAGAAATTGTTTCAGCCTAGCCTTGTCTTTGTACACGTATAGTTGGTTTATGCTTAAAGGGTACATGGAGGTTGGGGTACGCTGGTCCTGCCAAAGGCGGCCGAGGGTCTGGTCTTCGTACTGAAGGTATTCTTTGGATGTAAAACTCACCTGTAGGTTCCTGGGGCAGTTTCTGGTAATTAGAGTAAACTATAGGTTATCTTTACTCTCAGACCTTTTCTGTCAGTTCCAGTTGTAAGACATTTCAAGTTCACTTCTTCAGATCTTCGAGGAGGTTGAGAGACCTCTTTCTGGAACTTAATGTCTTCTCATCGCGTAGGCTGTGAACTGAGCTCTTACATTTGTGAAGCCCGCGATCCACCCAGATGCTCACATCGGGATGTTTCGTAACCTGTCTCCCCCTCCGCTCTGCTTGCCTGCTGTCTGTTCTCCACCCAGCAGCCGGAAAAGGTGGCTTTAGACCCCTCCTGGTGAAGCTCCGTCACATTTAGAGCAAAATGCAAACTCCTCCCCGTGGCCTGTAAGGCCCGTGTGGTCCGGCCCCTGCCAGCGGCCTCTCCAGCTGCATCTCATATTCACACTCCCGCACCCTCACTCTGCCTCTGCCGTCCCAGCCTCCTCTCTGCTTGGCTGACGCAGCGCACCCTTTCCCTCTCGAGGACCCGGCTCTTCCAGCTGCATGGAGAGCTCTTCCCCAGATTTTCACAGAGTAGGTTTCTTCTTGTCACTCAGATTTCAGCTCAAGTGTCACCTCCTCAGAGATCCCTTTCTTGACCATCTATCTCACTTCCCAGGCTGTATTATAGCAAGTTTTATTTTTACTATATACCTGATACATTTCTTATTATTTACTTATTTATTATCTGTTCATTAGCTTGCTGACTTTCTGTTTGGCTTTCCTGAGTAGAACTTATGTTTCCTGAAAGTGGGAAGTGAGTTTGTTCAGTGCTTTTTCCTAATGCCTAGAACAGTGTTTGACTACCGTAGGCACTCAGAAAGAATGAGGGAAAGGAAAGTAGGGTGGTCGGAAGGGAAGGAGCAAGTCACGTCAGGTCGGTAGGAAGAGGGGAGGACAGAAGGGAGGGAAAGCAGGAGGGTAGGCAGGGATGGCGATAGTCACAGGATAGGCTGGTTGGTAGGAAGGAAGGTTGGTGGGTGAGTTGATGGAAGGAAAGTTCTACCTGCTACTTCTTTATTATTACTAAATATTTAATACAGAATTTACCCTAAGTGCTGAGCTTGAAACATCTGTTCTTTAATCATTGTGTGTGTTTTATTATAGCTGATGAAGCTGCTTGGATGGACCCATTGTGCATCTTTTACTGAAAACTGGCTCCCCATCATGTATCCTCCTGATTACTGTGTATTCTAAAATAGGAACCAAGACTTTAAATTTTAAAAAAGAAAGTTTTATAGTGAATGGATATAAAAAACAGATTTGTGGCATTTTTAGTCTAATGCATGTTTTCATCTGCTATCAAATACTGATTATTAAAATGACGTGTATTTATCAGAGAATTTGCTGGCGTGTGGCTTAATACATGTAAATCTAGACCTCTGACATCATGGTGTTTTCTTAATGCCTCACATTGCTGGCGGCGGGCTGTGCCCTGGCTGCCGGCACCAAGGACTTTCAGTTGGGTTGCAGCTGTTACATGCATGAGAGGTTTTGAACAGTAACTTTTAACTGCAAACCTATAAAATTCTATTTTTTATTTTATAAATGAACAGGGTTTTAACATGCGCGACTTTAATTTGTTTCAATTGTATGAAGGCCTTAAAAAAGCTACATTAAGCGTAGCTAAAAATTATTTATTAGACTAAAAAGTAACAGAACTTCATTGCCAGATTTTTTTTTTTTTTTTTTGGCAAACGTTTACATTCAGTTAAGGGGAAGAAATAAAACCGGCACAAATAAATGCGTGGCAAACGCTGGAGCATAACTGCTTCAATCAGTCTTCATCTTGGAGTTATTTCAGGCCAATCATTTTTAACATCTTCTTGATGTGCAGTGCATCAGAATGAGCTAATGATACATGTATAAGTGCCAGACAGCTTAAATCTGTATCAGGTATTGTAAAGATACATATATGGTATGTTTATTAAAGTTGAAATAATGTAAACACGTGAATAAATGTGCAAACCCAAGATCGCAGTACACCATGTGCACTCTCATACCTTAATTTTTTTATAAATAATAAAAGTGACTATTGAAGCTTCTTAAAGTTGGTCTTAATTTTTCATAGATAAAATTTGGGGTTAGAACAGAAATGAATAATATATTAAATCCATAGACAAAAAATTCAACATGAAATAATTTATTTTATAATGTTTCGTATAGGCTTGCAATTATTTGAATATATTTCCGAATCTTATTATGTGATTAACTTGTGTAGGTTTAATTTTTCATTTTTATCTCTGGCTACTATACTTCTTTCATCCTTCCTCCGTAAAATAAACACACGTAGACAATATTAAAAGGCCTCTACTGTCTTATAGCAAATGTGTTTATGTGTGTACGGTGTTTAAATCTTCCCTTAGAATTTACTACCGTAAAAGGCCTACCAGAGATCTGGTCTTAGTCGTTCGTGACTGTGTTTTGAGTAATTGACTCCTTTATCTGATGAAGACGTCAGACCCTTTATGAAAAAGTGCAAATATGCGTGCAGACATTTTGCACAGTTTCTGAGCCATCTAGAGTCTAAAGTCCACCCATGAACAACCGCATGCATGTTCTCTGACAAACACGTACTTTCACCTACACATATACAGGTTCAATCCAGTCAGGAAATTGAGATACTCAGAAGGGGTAGGGTGACTCCCCAGGGTCGTGCTGCTGGCTGAATGTTAATTAGAGAACGCGTTTTACCACCGGGTCTGGCATCTCTGTAAGTACTACCTGCAGCACAGAGCCTCAGGGTCAGCCAGGGGTGAGCACTTGGGTCCTTCCCAGGGTCCATCCTTGAGGATGCATTCAGCCCCGCGATGTGCGTGGCTGGTACCCAGGGATATGACAGCTTTCTGAGCCCCTCTGGACATTGCCCAGCCTTTCCCTTTAGGCTTTTTAACTAGTCCCAACGGTTAGCCATCATCTAAGGCAGCCACAAAATTGTACAGTTGCCCGTAATCCTCTAGACAAACACCTGGGAAAAGGCTTGTCGGCCTGCGAGAGATCTGAGTCCAGTCAAAGATGGCCTTGCACATGGTGTTTTCTGGGCAACAGTCTCCAGGGATTGCCAGGCTGCTGGTTTTCAAGGCTACCGTGGAGCAGGAGATGGGATGGGGACAGGGCCATTGAAAACATCACAGAGCACACTGCTCTCTTAACTGAGGTTCAGCCGTTTTGAGTGAACATGCTTCAGATTGCTACATGCCTTTGGTTAAGTATTGCTACATGCTTCTGAGAATTTTTGTCAGTTTTCTCATGACTTTAAAACGGAGGAGAGAATTTTCGGAGGTGCATTTTCACTGACAAAAACTTCTACCAGTTTCACTGAAATCACACCTTTTTTTAGAACATGCCTTTAGTATCCAATTTTAGTGTAATTTTAGGGTTAGAAACTTCCTAGTAATAGATTGATTTTGAAGTACTACCTTCTGAGTTATGTCAAGATACAGTAAATTCTGGTATCCTGCAAATATGACTTATTTTTACATGAAAATCACCATTGTTGCCGAGTTCCCTAATTTCTCACTTTATTCTTCAGGTTTTGGTCTTTTCGCTATATTTTTTAATGTCGAAGGAGAAGTTAAGTGCATGGTGGCTTTTGGACGTACTCTCACAGTCCTGACCGGTAGTGAGAAGCCGTCGAGTGAGGTACGTGTCTGCACGGGGAGGTGGTGAATGACAGCGCTTTTTAATAGGACGTGCAGTACATCGTGAAAGTTCACAGGCAAATTTTTTTTTTTTTTTTTAATCTATGAGCCACATCCGGCTCTCTGTGGTAACAAGGACTTTTCTCTCCGTAATTACTACTTCTCTCTTTCAGTGGGGTCCAGGTGTAAGTCTTTCTCAGGTAATGAAATTTTGGAATGAAGATTATTAAGTTTTCTGTGGAAATTAGAGATACAGCCACAGACTGGCAAAGTCTGCTTTGAACTGTGATTCCTAGAAAGGTTGGTCCATCAGTGGTACCCGTGGTGAGTGATTCTGGGGTCTGGGGTGGTGACGCCAAGCTGCCTTGTCAGCCCTGCTTTCAGGCTAGATTATTCTGTGCCTCCACGCCCACACATATGTTCCAGGAGAAGCCATCCCTGGCAAAACTATGACGTTTCTGTGTGATTGATACAGGAGATAAAATACAGGTTCTTTCTTTATTTATTTTTATATTATAAAGTGGATTCTTCTTTTTCTTTAACTTTTTATTATATACTGGAGTAGAGTTGATTACCAGCGTTGTGATAGTTTCAGGTGGACAGGAAAGTGATTCAGTTATACATGTATCTATTCTTTTTCAAATTCTTTTAAAAGTCGGGACAGTTTTCCTACTTCAGGTAATGGTGACCAATGTCTACACCACACCACTGAAAACAACGGAAAGAGCTGGATACAAATAAATAACTTCTGAAAGAAGCACCAGGGATGGTGCAGAGTGTGTGCTCAGCACTAGTTCTGGGCCCCTGAGATGACATCCATTTTCTCCTTCCAGCACTGTTTCCGTATTTTTCAGTTTTGATCAGTGTAAAGCCTAGAACTGTTTTGCATTACTCTTTACCCTCTCCCTTTGCTACAGTTAAAATCTGTACAAAGTAGACTCTTCAGGTTAAGATACACGGACCCTGTCAAGCTCATTTTCAAAAAGCAAATGACAAAAGTAAATTGACAGGTTTAAAACCATGCTTTCCAGCAGAAATAACGAGGGGAAATCCACTTGTTTGTTAATTTATTTGTGTAAAATTTATTGAACACTTAATTGAGACTCTCGGAAGCCAGCAAAGCTACTTTCATGTTTTCATGTTATTTGTGTATATTTAGATGAAGCAGATGATCCTAAACTGGTTGCTTGGGAGAGTTGCCGTAATACTATGTTTATTCTAGTTACACAAGTTGTTTCCGTGCACTACCTTTGCAATCTTATAAAATTTCTAACACTGTTCAAAAGACACACTAATGTTTCGAAAGGCATCTTGTTTAATTTAGTCCCATTTTAGCACTCCTTTAAAAAGTTTGATTGATGACTCTTGAAATTCAGCCAAGAGTGTTGTGTCAAAAACCTGCTTGAATTTATCCAAAAATTCATAATCGCTGCTGAATCTGAACTTGTTTGCCCAAAGCAGCACCGTTCCCGGCTGGCAGAGGTACGCCATGGTGGAGAGCAGCTTGTCCAGGAAGTAATGGTGGTAGACCACGTCAGAAGCCAGCAAGTAGTCATAGTAACACGTGGACTTGGGGAAGTTCTGTTCCAGGCCCTCTCCCCATACCAGCTCTTTCACTTCGGGCAGATGTGCTGTATGGTTTAGTGTGTTCCTTAAAAGATTGTATTGAAGGTTCCCTAGGACGTCAGGCAAATCCGTTGCTGTGACTTGAGCTCCTAAGAGAGAAAGAGGAAACTTGTACGAATTACCTGGAACATTCGGGCAGCCACAGGGTACACATACTCTCAGGGAGAAATGGAACTGGGCTTCTCACCTTGGCCCTGTGGACATATGGGCTGGATAATTCTCCTGGGGGACCCTGCCCTGTGCCCTGTAAGACGTTTAGCAGGGTCCCTGGTCTCCATCCCCAAGATGCAAGTAGCACCTCCCCACCCAAACCCCAAGTCGTGCTGGTCAAAAATGTCCCCCGACACTGCCAGATGTCCTTCATGGGGCAAAAATCACCTTCGGTGAAGAACCATTCAAAGAGAATAACGTTCCCGTCTTTTAAGAAACTAAGTTAAACGGCGGTGCAGTTTTGAGAGATTTCGGAATAATTAACTAAACATACCAAGATTCTTAGCGTTTGATGACTGTCATCATTTATACTGCTTTTCCTCCCCAAACTGTCTTTATCTGAAGATTTTGGTTTTCTCTTAATGCGAGGTGTCAGCACCTAGTTTTCTTTCCTAAGGGATGATCTATTTTGAATGACTCTCCCCCCTACTAAATGCATTAAATTAATTTTTAGGTATTTTAATATGCTAGTGATAAAGGTTCACAAAATCATAATTCCAGATTGGTTTTGAGAGAAGAAGATCTGTTACAGTGTAGGCTGAAGTAGGCCAGACATACCCGCCTCTTGCCCAGCTCCCAGGACTCACAACTGGCACTTTGGGTAGAAATCTGTCTTCGCCTTGGATTCACTCACTTATTTTTTGTTTTTTTCCAAAACATTAGGTGATAATAGTTGCACTGAAAAGCAGGAGACAGCATAACAGAGCTGTTTACAACAGGAATTCAAGAGTCACACCTTCAGAATTTCAACTTTCTCACGTGGTAATAATCAATGGATTGGACGAGTTAGCCTCTAAGGCACAGTTATCTTATCTCTGGGGATAACAGCAGTCATTCTAGCCTGGACATCTGGGTAGATTCAGTGAGTGCGATCACGGCCAAGCACCTAAACCACAGCCCGTCACACAGTAGTAGGTGGTTATTATCACTGTTGTCACCATAACCAAGGCCGAGAATAGACAGACAAACCTAGAATACTGGCCACGATGGAAACGAGGCCTGGTCCAGCACCGATTTCCAGCATCTTAGCTCCTTGGAGACTGAGTTCCTCTGCATGTTCCTCCAAATACTGGCACAAAGCCGTGGCCTGAAAAACATTCACAGTTGTCACCTGGATACTGGAAACCGGGGACCCTGTTCCCCACCGCAAGTTAAATACTCAAAGACATGTTAACAGTTTCAGCTTACTGGGGGCTCACAAGAATCAAAAATATACGTGCAACGGTGTGTTTTGACCTCTGGAATATGAAGGCTGTAACGTGCATCAGAGGAACTAGAGACACAGACTTGTGAAAGCGCCTGTACCAGAAGACCCTGGACCAGCCTCCAGGAGCAGGAAGGTCAGCTCAGCTCTTCCAGAACCAGGAGACGAGGGGCCGCAGGGCAGCAGGCCCTCGTCTGCCTGAGTCGTGTCAGGCCTCCACCTGCTGTAAGCCTTGTGCTGTAAGCGGCTCCATCCCCTCCCTCCTGACTCCACCAGCGTTCAGCTTGCTCTGGACTTTGCCTGCTGCACTGAACGACTGCGTAGGAATTTTTCTTTTAAAGCAGTTCATCTAAGAAACACTCGACTGGCCGGGCAGTGCTTCCCAAACTCCAGCGCACGTGCGGGTCACCTGGGGCCTGGTGAAACGCCCGGCCGCGTGGAGTAGGGCTGATGGGGCTCAAGGCTGCGTTTCTAACAAGCCACCAGGTGATGCCAGTGCAGCCCGTCCACGGACCGCACTTCGGGGGGCAGCAGCAAGGAGGTTACATCCTTTACACACAGTAAACAGAAAAAGAATAAATTTAGATCGATTTCTGTACAGAAAATCAAGGTCCCTTCCCGTGTGAGCCAGTGGGCGTCGGCTGGTGATGTCGCGGACTAGAGAGACTGGGGAGAGTTACGTAGGCGTGTAGGCGTGAGGGCGTTACCGGAGTTGGGAATGCGAACCCTGCGCTGAAAAGGCGACGTGAACGCTCTCGTTTGCACACTCCTTTGGCCCTTGTCTTCCTGCAGAAGCTCTGGGCTCGCTACGACTCGCTTTCTGTCTGGGGCCCAGGCTGGAGTAGGGGGCGGCCTGGATCGTTTGCGACATGCCGTGCTCACGATGGCCTGCGCCAGGCTTGGTGGCAGCTCCAAGCCCGTGGGCCCCTCCCTTTCCTCGTCAGCAGCTCCTCTCAGGGGACCCGGGGGCCAGGGACGGGGGTGGGGGGAGGACGGAAGCCAATTCCCAATGGCACGGTAGGGAGGTAAGGGGCGTCAAGGGGCCCTGGGCGCTGGAGGATGAGTGGGAAGGGGGCGGGCGGCGTGGCACTGGCATCCAGCCCGTGGCAAGGAGCTCTGGAGGTGGGGGCGGCAGTTTTGAGGAAAGGCCTTCTTTGGTTCTTGAGGAGAAAGGAGCATTATTCACTGTGTGGGGTTTCAGTATTTGGAAGAGTGTCACCCAGAGCCACCAAGACGTCTGCTCTGAGGACTTCCTGAAGGGGTGGCTGTAGGCGTCCTTGCTGAAGGGCCCTGCCCTGTGACGGGCTGGCCCGGTGGGTGCCATCTGGGGACGGATCTTCCCTGGGGAACAGCTACATCTTTCAGCAAACACTCCCCCGCTTCTTTAGTCCATTAGCAAACTCGGAAAAGCCATCTCTGACAGCTGCTCTTGAAGTCACACGAGGAAGGGGTGCTTCCCCACACGATACGGGTCCTTCTGCAGCCTTCAGGAAACTGAGGTCCCGAGAAGGGCCAGGGTTTGGTGCATGAAAGGCTGAGGCCTTATTAAGAATAAAACAGTCCAGTGGACAAATCATCTTTCTCCACTCCTGATTTCTGATCACCCAGCTCTGGGTATCTGTGTGCCAAATACAGTAGGAAGCTGTGGAGTCGCTTGGTGGTTTGAAACTTGTTAAGCCAAAGAAAAACATTTAGCTGAAGGAAATCATACTTACATTAAGCATAAGGGGTAAAAATTGAGCTTCCTTGGCTGGGGTCAGTGAGGGGGGAGCTCTAAGAGCCTGGAGCCCTTGGCTGTCCCTCCCCTGCTCCCCCACTTCATCTCCCCCATCACTGGCACCCCGACTGCAGAGGGCGCTCCGAGGAACCTCTGATCACAGCCACGCAGCGGGCCAGCGGGTCTGCGTCACCCGGGAGTGGGTCAGAAATGCAGCCCCAGGCCACCTCCCCCAGCCCGACCTCCTGCATCAGAGTCTGCATTTAACAAGAACCCAGAAGGATTCCCATCTAAGCTAACAGTGGAGCAGTTCTGATCTGGAGCCCCTCCAAGCACAGGCTGAGAACCTCTGCAGTGGAAAGAACGAAGGCGCTGGCCTCTGAGGTCCATCGTCCCAGCCTGGTTCTGCACCGCGCCCCGCCAGGGGAAACAGCGCACTCAGCCAGAACATAGCAGGTTTTCTGGCTCTGAATTCAGTGTTTTCCCCCATTTCAGCTCCATGCTCTGGGGACTGTTGCAGGGAGGGCATGAGATGAAGCACCACTTCCTAAGCGTTTCCACTGGACTAGCCACATTGTAAAAGGTGAGTGAATACCCGAAGGCCTGTGGGAGAGGCCCAAAGGTGACCGCTACAAAATCTAAACTCTAAAGACTTTTCTTCTGATTTTTTAACAATTCATATGAATTTTTCATCCTACTTCCCAATATACTCAAGTTTATGTTAATGTGAAAAAATAATGTTTCAAGAAACATAGCATAGAGGAAAATCGTTGTTTTTAGGGAAGATGCCGTGTTTTCTGCAGCATCTAGGTACACCAGCAACACCCCTGGGGGCGCATCCATGGACCCTCAGTTTGAGAAGCACAGAACGTTAGAGCACGTGGCAAGTCGTCCAAGGCACCGCAGTTGTACAAAATATCTGTTCTCATCCCCGACGCCCCAATGTGACAGCTCCCTCACCCCTGGCCACACCACCGCTCCGTAACTCTCGATCGATTCTTGAATGACAATCTTCTTGCCTGCAAACTGATAGTACTCCTGGGTGTAGCTGGCGTAATTCATAGGCACAAATTTCTGGAGGCTTTGAAGCGATGGTTCTATCTTGTTAGAATCTGTGGGACAGACAATTAAATCGGTTTCATTATTTGTTGATCCAGGGCAAATCTACACTCGGTACAGTTAGTCAGATGGAAGAGACTGAGCAGTCTTCCAGAAACGGGGGAATGCTATCAGTGACAGTGGCTGCAAACTAGCACAAACTGAATGATATGGGGTGACAGGGACATAGCATTTCTAGGGGACTTTTTTTTTTTTTTAACATCTTTATTGGAGTATAATTGCTTTACAATGGTGTGTTAGTTTCTGCTTTGTAACAAAGTGAATCAGTTATACATATACATATGTCCCCATATCTCTTCC
>NC_041226.1:73015227-73028783 GCF_002837175.3 Physeter macrocephalus
GCAATGAACATTGTGGTACATGACTCTTTGTGAATTATGGTTTTCTCAGGGTATATGCCCAGTAGTGGGATTGCGGGGTCGTATGGTAGTTCTATTTGTAGTTTTTTAAGGAACCTCCGTACTGTTCTCCATAGTGGCTGTATCAATTTACATTCCCACCAGCAGTGCAAGAGTGTTCCCTTTTCTCCACACCCTCTCCAGCATTCATTGTTTCTAGATTTTTTGATGATGGCCATTCTGACCGGTGTGAGATGATATCTCATGGTAGTTTTGATTTGCATTTCTCTAGTGATTAATGATGTTGAGCATTCTTTCATGTGTGTGTTGGCAATCTGTAATATCTTCTTTGGAGAAATGTCTGTTTCTAGGGGACATTTTTATCATATGACGAAATGCCAAAGGATGCCCTGGGCCCTTCCCTCGATTTAGGAGAAGACTGTGCGGTGTCGATCCATCCCTCTCTCTGTTTTGGTGAGAGGAGGAAGCTAGGCCACCGCACAGAATGGCACGAATGAGCCATCTGCATAAGGAGGACCGAGGCAAGCGTGGACCTGACTATTTTGGGTCCTGAAGTGATGTAACATTCCCACGTGTTGGCTGGAACATGTTCCTCAAGTCCTTCCACAACTGCCCCTCAAAAGGTACAGGTCACCCAAAGACGAGCCAGCTCCTCAGTCCTGGGGGAGGTTGTCAGATGAGCTCCAGCTATTAAATTACTCTTCCTGAAATACTCCTTTACGCTCATGACCCATTCACGCAGCTCTCAGATGTCATATAAAATGAGAGGAAAAGAGCACCTGATCGGGGCTGACATCATGGAAGCCCAGAATGTCAAAGGTTTCGCAGGGGGTTTCAGCATAAAAAGAACAGCGAGTAATAAGGTCGGAATGAGGATGCTAAGCACACGGGGGGGTCGTGCGCGGAAGACGGGGGGGGGGTGCTGCTGGTACCCTCGGTGAGAGGCGTTGGCAGCGAGGAGTTTGGGGGCGAACTTGCATGAGACCAGCCTTTGCTGCCTGAGCTCTACCTGCGGATGTGTAACCAGGGATGGAGTAGCAGGAAGGAGCTCTCTAACCAGAAACGTCCACTCGAGGAGGTGGATGAGGGGGAGTGCAGGGGGAGGGGGAGGGGGCCTTTGAAGAAGCCTGTTCAGGGGTCCACCCCTCAGAGTTCAGGTTTCACTGATTTCCACCCGCGCCGGACGGTTCTGTGCCACGGCTCTGCAAACGCTTTGTAACAGGGTCACAGCCAGAAGAGTCCAGAAATGTGGAGTGAACACTTAGAGACATTTACAGCAACGTGACCATATCTGTGGAATCTGATTACGAGAAACCAAAGCTTGTATTGTGTATGTCTTTGTACTTCTCTTCATGTTGTTCTTCCAGAAATTCATTTGTGTTGCATTTTACAAAAAAGTGTCCACATGGTCTTTGACCACAGTGTGGGCCAAATGACCAGTTTGTAAATTAGCACAGTGACACCTGCAGCTCTCAGCCGTGGATTCTGATCTCCTGGAAGGAGGATTCTCTGTCCTGACCACAAAGGCGAGCTTCCAGAAACCCAGGACTTCCCTGAGCTTGCGAGAACCTGCTGATGAATAGTGGCCAAGCCAGTCCTGCGATGTCATCCTTCCCTGTCATGTGCCCCAGAAGAGGCTGTGGGGGGAGGAGAGGACCTTTGGTCCTCACCCACCTCTTATAAGGGAAACTACCAACATCTAAAAACATGAACCTGAAATGTATCACTCAACAAAGAGGACCCAGCTTCTCCCATAGGCTGAGATGCTGACTCAGTTCTGTTGCAGAGAAAATAAGAAGGCAGAGGAACAGACCGTCTTGCGCCCAGAGACTTTAACAACCAGCCTGGGGGCGGTGAGGAAGCACTGATGTGTAGGGTGTGGCCATCACCATGGTGACAGTGCTCCCACAGTGGCCATCCCTGGGAAAGAGGTGAAGCGGCTCAGCTTCACAAGCATTTCTACCACACGGATACGACACCCCTCAACAGCCCCAAGGGCACAGGTCATCGTAAAATGTAGGAAAATAATTCCTGATGAGAGGTGAGTATTTATTACCTACGTTTTTTCATATACCTTTACCTTTTACATAATCCATTTCATTGTACGTTTATATGACTTAAATTTTAACAATGGCCATGCTTAACAATCAGCTCGCAAAATGCCTGAAATGCAGGAGCTGGTACAGGCCATCTGGTTTGAGGAGTGGGTACCGGGCTGCCCTCTTTACCTCTGAGCCTCTCATCACTGGAGCAGCCAGACCAGCAGGGACCCAGGCCACCTCCTGCCAGCTTCTGTCCCCTCGATGTCACCCAGACCGTTCCTTCCTCCCACAGATAACTGGCTGAAGGCTAACTTTTCTCTCAAGACTGTAGGAAAAGTCTATGTGCTGATCTTAAGCGGCTCATCCTTTCACAAGATGACAGGTCATAAACTGATGGTTGTACTTTCTGGATCAGCATTGTAAAGAAACGTGGGCATATAAATATTCTCCGTAAGACCGTTTTCCATGCTACGAAGATAAAGGAAGTTTCTGTTGATTGCACATGATTTTCAATTATTGTTATCTATGCCGTCTGGCAGTTTTAGAGACATCAGATTTTCAAGGTAGGCAGAGTTGCATTTCTGTGTAAGTAGTTTAGTAAAAATAAATACCATCCTGGTTTAACAGAGTTGGAACATAATTTTCCACTGTTGACTGTAAGTGTTTTGAATGTTATATCTTGGCTCTTATGACATCATTTGTTAATGTCTGTTATTTATTTACTACTGATTCCCTGCCCAGAAAAGCAACACTAAAGGGTTCTGTTGTCATAATGGAAAAGTACACTTGACTTTATACTGATCCACTGAAGGACGCAGCTGCCAGGAATACACTTTGGCGAAAAGCAGGAAGGAATCTAGATTTCATTTCTTTTTTTTCTTTTTTTTTTTTTTTTACATTATCCGGACGCGCAGGCCCAGCGGCCGTGGCTCACTGGGCCCAGCCGCTCCGCGGCATGTGGGATCTTCCCAGACCGGGGCACAAACCCGTGTCCCCTGCATCGGCAGGCGGGCTCTCAACCACTGCGCCACCGGGGAAGCCCCATTTCTTTTTTTTAAAGTTCTTGTTACAAAAATCTAACTCTCTTAGATTTGGATAAAGCAAAGTTTTGGTCTTTGGTAGGTAAATAATAAAAACATAGGGATTACCTTTAGTGTCATGCATCCGCTTGCATAAAGGCATTTTTCTACTAAGCATCATGATAAGAAAAAGATCTAGGGTTAAAATGAAACGGATATTCTTGTGCCTGAGGTTCACTGCAAAACGCCATCCCCAGGAAAAGACGGGAGAAGATGTGGAGCTGAGGAAGGAGGTTACCTCCCGGGGGTCCGCTGCTGCCGTCTGTCTGTAGTCCCTCCTCATCCGGGGGTCTCGGTGCCTCGTCCACGGACTGGGGCTGCTGCCCGGAGCGCAGACACGCATCCATCCCAGAGCCGCCAGGGAGGAGAGAGCTGGCTTGGACTGAGCGCTCCTCCCGGTCTGAATCGCCCAGAGCCTCTGCAAGGTGCAGCTTATCGCCTTAGCATCTGCTGAGCCGGAAAAAACACCTGCATTTCAGCTTAGTTCCCCGGGGCGGGGGCGGGGGCGGGGTGGGGAGAGCAGCCGCCCCGGGTGCTGCCATCCGGGTTTTGCAGAGCGAAGTGGAAGGAGACCATGGAACACACCCCACCTTTCCATCGCCTGGAGAAATGCAAAAGCAGAGCCACTGTAGCCAGACAGGTGCTGCCTTGCTGCAGTCTAAGGTGTATTTCTAAGAGCTTTTGGAGCTGAATCTTGAAGAAGGTCTGACCCAGCCGTACATATCTTTACGGGTACCTGTGGATCCAGGGTTAATGACATCATGGATTTGCCCCAAATGCGGGGCTGCTCCCTTCTCATCGGAGGCTTTGGCGCAAGATAGTAGAAAGCGCTGGGGGCTGAGGGCCAGGAGGCGGGTGGGCTGCCCGCTCTTAGGCTTGACAACTCAATCCCCTCCACACCATTTCCTCATCAGCAAAAAAGGGAAGGGTGGTCTCTACCTGCCTCCTAGGGCTGTGGGCAAGAAACAGGAGGGCAAAAGTGATTAGTGCAGCTCAGGAAAACTCTACTGATTAAGAAAAAAGGACCTGGCCGTTGGGACCATTGACCAGCATCCAAATGAGAGCACGTGACATCGCTGGGGACTCGGCGTGTTTTTGCCAAGCACCGTTCTTGTGCTTGTAGTGAATTGATTCATCTAATCCTCGCAACAAACCCTATGAAGTGGATGCTATTATTATGCCTCTCCTCAGATGAGAGAAATTCAAGCACAGAGAGATTCAAAAGCAGCCCAGGAGCGCGCAGCCGGCCAGTGGCAGGGCCAGGAGTCAAATCCAGGAGGTCCAGCTGCAGGATCTGTATCCTTGACCATGAGGTGGGACACGGCTTGAGTTGCCTTGCTTCAGCGGTGGGTTTTCTGGCTGAGTTTGCCCTGAAATTACTCATAATGCTTAGTTGTCACAGTGACGTTTTCTAGTCTTTTTTTTTTTTTAAACAAAATGTAAATTGTTTTCCTAATTTGTTTCTATATACCAGAGTTGCCCCATCATATTGTTTTGGCCAGCTGGGGATAGCAACCAGCCACATCATTACTAACTGTTCCACACCTGGGGGGGTCGTGTGCCCCTCACATTAATGTGCAACAGGATTTCAAATCAGTGAGGTTCCTGTGAAGGTAACTGAGCATTTTCACTGGCTCCAGAATCAATCAATCAACTATTTACCCCAGTTCTTCAACTCAAGAAGTTTTTTTTTCTCTTGCAGGCACTTACTTGCTCCTTCTCTTCAACTTGCCCCGGACACCAGGAAGTTAATCGTTCCCCTAAAAGACAGCTGACTGGTTGTTGGTGAGTACCCAGAGCATCTTCAGGGAGGAAGTCTCAGCGCTGCGGTGAAGGGCCCAGCATTTGAATGCTGGCTCTGCCATGTACTAATTTTGTTGAAAATGTAGATAATGGTGATTCTGACCTCACGTGGCGGTCGTAGGAATTAAGTGAGGTAAGCTGTGCAAAGCCTCTTGCGCAAACAGCATTAACTTATTCTCATCTCCAAAGCCAGAGACTCAGCACTGGCAAGACAACACTCTTTACAGGACACCCACCCAGCACCACGGGACTCTGTGCATTAAATTTAGACATTTTTCATTTTGCATGCAAGAAAAGGAGACCTGTTTTCACTCCAATAACAGGTAGCATTTTTCCTTGTGAAATGAAATGACTGCCCTCCCCATCATTATAGTTGACATGAGACATTAATTTTTTCTCCAAAAAGCAGCCGAGAAAATAACTGCAGTAATCTACCTAGTGTTCATTATTAGCTCAACACATCATATGATCTATATCATGTGTTAGTATTTAATAAAGAATTGGGAAGTTCTGAAAAGGACTCCTTGTTAGTACCCTCAGAATAATTTCGAACGGTTAGTTTAAACATATCTTTACCTTATGCAGCAGAAGAGATTTGAGATTTCTGTGCAGACTTTAATCCCCAATGTTTTATATAGGTCTGCACCTGAGAGGATTAGCATTTTATGAACAAAAGCCAGCCAGTGGAAGTCCAAGTTATTTAGGGTAGCATTACCCACCTAGTACCCATACACATTACTTTGCTAGAATTACTCTCTCTCTTTCTCTCTATCCCTTTCTCAGTTCTCAGTTTTCTGTCTTATACACACACACACACACACACACACACTCACACACACACACACACACACACACACACACACACACACACACACACACACACTTCTCTCAACATGAAATGGAATCACTCTCAAAAGATCCAGAAAATCGTTCCAGCAGAATAGAGGCTGTCCTCTGTGGTATCCAGTGGCTGTGATGCGGTTTGAAATGTAGACTTACGTTTCATTTTAAAAAGGAGTGGGCGGGTGCACAGGTGGGGTTTTGTACAAACCTGCAAGCTGGGTGCTCATCAGCCCAGCTCCTGTGGCTGAAGGGAGGAAGGGAGGGGCACGACTGACGTGGCCTCTGTCCTGGACCCTGATTCCAGCAGCCAGAAATAACGTTAAGACTCTACTGAGGGGAGGACGAGAGAACATCTATCCACAAGAAGGGATGTGAGTCAAAGGCATAAAGTTGCATAAGGGGTAAAGTTAGTTGGGGCAACAGGGAACAGGACATCAGAAAACTCTTCCCAGAAAAAAGCCAGCCATTGTCATTAATTTCATTGAATAAGGGGCAGTTAAAAAGGAAGGAGGAAAATGACGTGCTCATTTGGGAAGACTGGAAACCCTTAAAATAGAATATAGGGCATGTAAATTAGAGCCTTAGGCAAATGAGAATTAAATAATCCTTCACATTTATGAGGGACTATGCTTACCCAGTGAGCTGAGTGAGTGATTTAGCTTGAGTAGATATGAGCCTATTTTTATTTATTTTTTTACTCAACTTTGGAAGTCTCTTCCCTGCTGTCACTTTTTTTTCTTTAGTCCATTTCGTTTAACTCGGGATAGTCATCTGAACATGCTGTGGTCCCATAACTATCTTCCTTCTCACTCCCGTAAACGAAGGGAGGTGACCTGCAGTCTTTTCCAAGCCTGTCATTCGATGGTCCAGTCCTGTGACGGATCCTGCTCTTCTGTGACTTATTTCCACTGGCTGTCATCACCCCTGTAAGGAACAGCAAAAAGATGATCATCATTACAATTTAATAAATAACTCAAAAACTGATAGCAATTTATACGAATATATGTATATATATATTTACACACACACACGTTTATTCTACATGCCTTAAAATGAAGAAAAGAACAAAGAAGAAAAATGTTTTGAATCTCCTTTAATCCCACTATCTGAGGAAGGAAACTGAACCAGCATTTTTGGGTGTCAACTTCTGGGCTTTTTTTGTATAAACCTTATCAAAACTATTTGACTGAAAATGAAACTGGATAGAAATATGTATCTCTCTGACCTAGTATGGACTAGTCTATTATTTTAAGAGTTTCTTTTCAGTACTTTCTTCAAAAACCATCTTTTCGGTAGCTGCTTTAGGAAACAAATCAGAACTCTACTGCCCGGAGCTGGAATAAGTTAGTCCGAGGTTCCTAAACACTGCGCCGTGGTCAGGGCACCGCAGAGTTAACTGGAAGCTTTAAAGTACATAGACTCTGGCCTCCTGGAAGTTCTTTTTCAAGATCGAAAAAAGAGTCTAGGACTTTGAACTCCCCGTCTGACAACTGTTCCCGGCGTGTCTGTAGCATGGGCACGCCGTAGGTGTCCATCTATAGGGCAGGGGACGTCTGGGTTGTTTTCCCATAGTTGAAGTGCCAGTCCATGAGGAGGGATTAGCCTCCTGCCTGGCTCCGCAGGGCACGCTGATGAAGTAAGTTCCCAGGAGGCAGATTTGGGTGCAGCAGGAAAGAATTTTGTAACAAGCCGAGCAATGGAACATTTGGTCTCGGGGAGCCTAGCAGGATGGAAAGTGGGCCAGATTTGGAGTCGGAGGATGCAAGACTGGATAAAGGTTTACGCAGGGTCAGGGAGAAGGCTGCGTACATGCCGCCACTCTGAATTTCTCCATCAGTGTGGACTCCAAGGTATCACCGGGCTTTTTAACAGCTCTCTCGGCTGGCCGTCCTCAACGAGGGGGAATCCTCCCCTCCTCCCAGGGCCGTTTGGGTATTTGGAGACAATCTGGCAATTTTTGCTTGTCACCGCTGGGGGAGGGTGCTATTTGCATCTAGTACAGAGAGGCGGGGTTGCTGCCAGACATTCTACACAGGACAACCTCCCTCCCCTGCCCCCAGCAAAGAACCATCCAGCCCAGAAGTCAGCAGGGCCCGGGCTGAGAACCCCAGTCTAGGTGATGGGAAGGAGTTGAATGCAGGGTAAATTCTAATTGCCATCCTGCAAATACCATCTACCAGCAGGCTGGTCCCTGCCGCCTCTGTCTCAGGGCCCTCATCCATAAAATGGGTGGGTTGGCGTTTACAGAGTGGCTCATACACGCCAGACTCTGAGCCACATGGTCACAGAGATCCAACACTGCAGCCCCTGGCTTTGTCTGGTTTCTCCCAGAACCAGATGCAGAGACAAGGATTTGAGAGAAAATATTTTATCTGGGGAAGTGAGGAAGGGAGAATAATCCAGGGCAAGGGAGGCCACCAGCAATGGGTGTTTATGAAGCAGCACCTACCGCAGGGGGTGATAAAAGACTTAATCCCGTGGGGGAAGACTTGGAAATGAGGCAAAATACAGACCTCAGAACTATTCTACTCCAGGTCCAGAGGGTTTCTGGGCTGTCTTTACACCAACACATCGGCACAGGTGCAGAGACAGCAGATGGAGTGCCCTGATGTGTCCCAGGGAGGTGAGATGGTATCATTCCTTTACCCATGGTAAGAAGTGAAGTTTTATACATCTGAAAGAATCTGGCACAGCGTCTGGTGTCCTAGAAGGTCATCAGTAATATGTCTTGTATTAAATTGTATGCCATCCAAGTCGTGGGTCGGACAAGCAGGGTTCTTTGGAAGGGCTCTGGGTCATTTCTCTGAATCAAATGGAAAGGCTGAGCATTGGGGCTTCAGAAATAACGAACCCAGGGTGGCTCTGGTCCCACAAATCTCAGCAGCAGCAGGTGTTCATGGCCTTCTCTTGGAACAGTGCTCTGGGGGCCTCACTGCAGTCACCTTCCGCCTTGTGTAACTGTAGATTCAAGATCTGGGGGACATGACCCAGATTGGTCTTAACTTGGTCATAAGCTCTGCCTCGTAGTCAGGGCTGGTCGGGGCGAGAGAAGCATCCGACCACGTCACAAGGAGTAGTGCAGGCAACTCCAGGAGGGATGCTGAGCCCATAACAAGCAAGAGCTGTGTGTGGCCCTCCTCCCCTCCCCGCCACCCTGTGCATACACAGTTTCTTATTTTCATAAATACAGTTTCAAAATGGGGACCCATCCTCTCTATAATGGAAGATAATCTTAGTCTCATTGGCTATTGCATCTGGAGAGAATGGAGCCATTCTCCCAAGTTGAAACCTCTAGACAATGGTATTTCTTCACTAGTTCCATGCTTGTCCCTCAATAGGCAGGCATTCACAGGAGACCAGAGACAATAACTTAATGGTTTCATCACCATTTACCACAGGCCACTAGTCCCATCCCAGAATATGAACGAGAGGCTCACTGCTTCTCACATGACCTTCCCCCAAAATTCTACAATGGAAGGGTTGCTGATCAGACAGATATATGTCCACCATCCTTACTTATAAGGGAGACTACGGTGGTAATTCACTTCCAGGGAGCTGAGGGTCTCCGTGGGAAACTAGAAGTTCCTGAAAAACCCTGGTAACCACTAACGTTCAAAAAGTGTGTGATTTGCAGTGTGTTATGCAGAAAATGTTTAGTCACAGTGTAGTGCAATTCCAGAATTTCTGGTCCCTCAACTATCTGGTAACACAGTGGCTCAGAGTTCATGATCCGTTCTGTCAAATGATTTAGGGCTGCTGCAACGCCCCCTCATTTTCCAGATTTCTAGGGGAGCCCCTGAGGGTGCCAGAGCAAAGGGTTCATTGATGCTGCTATGGGAGATGCAAAGATTTAGACCAGCTAGGACTGTGGAGGCTCAGACATGGGAAGCCTGCACAGCAGGGCCTTAAAATGGGACTCTTCTTGACTTGGTTTGGCTGAGGCATGAAGATGATGGATTACTTGTCTTAGTAAAGAGAGACCGCCATGAGACCTTTTAAAGTAGGAGTTCAAAACACACTCAGGCAACACTTACGTTTTGTTAAGCTTGTGGACACAGAAGAATTTGCTTCTATTTCATTTTAAATGCCCTTTATGTAATGACAAACGTTACCAGTCAGGATGGAAGAAACAGTATGCGTGAAATCATCCAATACGTTTGGAAACAGCAAGTGAAGTTATAGCCCTTTCATCTTAAAAATAGCACATGCCTGGTCCTAAGCATTTGAGTCCACATTTAACCACATGGAAAGGCATGGCTCCCCATAAATTATCCTCCGTATAAAGTGGCTCTGACAGGAAACCATGAGTACCTTGATGGACTTACATGCATTTCGAAGAAGGGATTTACTTGGTTGTTTCTATTTTCAATTTTTTCTCAAGCCAGTTCTTAAAACAGATTGCCCCTCAAAGAAATTTCACTTGTTTTAGAAGAATCTTCGACTGCAACTGTGTGTAAATCACAATTGGTAATTGCCAGGGTTCACGTCATCAAAAGAGCCAAGAATGCTTTGGAGCTGAGCTGTAAGCCTGTGATATTAATCACATGGAGGAACATAATGCTTGGGCAATAGGTTTAGATAAGAAATTCTGAACGAAATGTCTACAAAATAAGGGTTAGTTCGCTAGTAACATTCCTCTTCAGTTAACATTTAATAAACAGTGGCTTTTCTGATGCTCACCTTGATCCTAGGATAGATGGAACCAAGTGAATCTATCAGTATGGAAAAACATCCCTTCACAATAATTCAACTTTGAGAATGAGGATGGGAGATGACCCTTCCCTCGGTTCCAGTTTCATTACCCAGGAAGCAGAACTGACTACAACAAGCCTTCCAGCTCCCCGCCAGACGCGGATGCCTCCAATACCATCTGTTCTTTCCGTATTGCCATCACCTGCTTGGAAATGGCGCTTTTTAGAGGGACTTTTTTTTAGTGGTAACTAATCATGCTCCAATTTTAGCAACAGCAGTTGACCTGTGTTCAGAAAGATAATTTTTTCCCAACAGATTTCTACTAGGAAAGAATGTTTACCTGATGGGACTGTTCTGGGATGGGCCACAGTGGAGAATTCCTTTCATTCTTTCCCCTCATTCTAGGGCAGACTCAATTTGAGAAGCACGGGTTCTCATCTAGGGCTGTGCTGTCATGGGTTTGGGGAGATATGCTGAACGACTTCAGTACCAAGCCAGGTAAAAGGATTGAGAGGGGCGCGGAGGAGCAGAGAGGGACAGGCAGTTCCATGGGAGCCTAGCCCTCCCAACTTGCAACTGTGGGATCCCAGAGAAGTCACGTCCCCGGGCTCCCTTTCCTTCATCTGTTAGGGGTGATAACACCTCTTACATACTTACTGCATAGATCCTTTTAGGGGTCAAATGAAACAAAGTATATGGAAGAGCTTTGAAAATTACAAGGCCTGTTCAGCATTATCATTAGTTCTTTCAAGAGGAATTTGGATCCTATGTCATGTGTGCCTCAATAAAGTTACAAAAGAAAGCAAGTGTTTACTTCTGGCCACGCACTGATGAACATGGTGCAGGCGTTCCTTTCCATTCCCAACACATAAAATACCCAATAAAGTATTTTCAAAGATGCTTTAGAAATGCCTATCCAAGCTTGAAAGAAAGGGAAACCCCTAGATGCCATAGATGAAGAGGGAAATCAAAGCCACAATAATAAGTGAACTAATTTCTGCCACCACAGCGTGGGGTGTATTAGACTTGGGTGCAGGCCTGGCACCCAAAGGCTTTGGGGTGTTGATGCTTTTGGAGGACAGAAGATACGTCCCTGGGCAGACAGGACATGCAGTCGGTGCATCCAGGTTTGGGGCAGGGCCTCATGTTTATATAACCTGGGGGGAGTGTCCTCTATAAGGAAAAAAGTTTTTAATTACAAGTACAAAATTTGGTACAAAAGTAATATTTATTTAAAATGAGAAATCACCCAAATTAACAAATTTTAAAAGATGTAAAAGAGTATTAAAATAATATGTCAATCATGATTTAGTATATATAATAAACATATTATTATAACTGTATAATGCATTATATAATTATAACTATATAATATAATAATTATATATGTGAATCTAAAAAATACAACAAACTAGTGAATAAAACAAAAAAAGGAAGCAGACTCATAGATATAGAGAACAAACTAGTGGTTACCAGCAGGGAGAGGGAAATACAGGGATAGGAGAAAAAAAAGGCTTATTATGGGATTATATAAAATCATGTGTGTGAAACTTTTGAAAATTGTAAAGCACTATAGAATTTAAAGAATCTTTCATTCAATAAAAAAAATTTTTTAAAGAGGAAAAATAGAGCACATAAAAATAATATATTAATCATGATTTACTGTATATAATTTATAATTATAACTCTATAATACATTATATAATTATAACTATATAATATAATCATTATTATATAATTATATATTAAATACTCTATCAATATATAAACTTCCTACCACACTTTAAGAATATTTCCTAAATTTTTGCCTGCCTACTTTTTGATTACTTTATATGGTAACGATATAATATCATATTTCTTAGAGAAGATAAAACATTAATAAAGTTTTTTTCTTCTGGCATGATTAATTTAAATCTATTATAATTAATGATATTTTGATAAAGTTTCTTTTAGCTTTGTAACCCATTATTCGTAATGTCATGTGAATTTTTAGGTTATCAAATTTGCTTCTTTCATACATGACTTGTAAGATTACAGGGTACTTAAATTATGAAGGGACTGACTGTAATATTTGAATTGACAACACTCGTTGACCAGATTGTGATCTATGCCCTTGTTTTTGTAGTGAATTCTGTGTTTTATTTTTATCTTCTTCGGTGTCAGTATTTCGTATTAAACATATTAAGAAGTTTAATCTTTTTTCCCAATGTGTTCATATCACTCCTTCCTTTTTATTAACTGGTAGGAGAATTATGCTTAAGTACATGAACTCCAGGCATCTGTGGACTTGAACTTCAAGATGCAGACAGAGGAAAACTTAATGCACTTAAGGGGACATACCTGACGAGGAGAGAAAGGACACGTATCACACGTGCGCGCGCACACACACACACACACACACACACACTCTCATATATAGATGGAGAAAGACAGTCAGTAAAAATATTGGAAATGAAGATATTATTAAAGAAAAACCAAAATGGAAGCCCCAGTTTGAAAACTGCCCTGCACCAAATACTCATAGTCACATAACCAGAGTTTAAACTGTCCTGATTTCCCCACTTTGCTGACTCTGACCTTCAACAAAACTCCCATCTCGGTGGGTTGGAGGTAACATGAACTGTCATAAACCGCCTCGTTAGGACTTTTGCCAATGATGACCTTTCTTCCTGCAGTTGTTGGCTGGATCTTCAGCAAGAAAACTCAAGTTGAACACAAGATCGCCCCGTGTCCGGGTGACCTTCCAGTATCCTGGCCGGTCAGCCTGGAACAAGCAAGCCTCTGCAGTGTGCTACCCTAGAAGAGATGTAAGTTTCTAGGGACCCGTCACAACAGAAAGCAACAGGCTTCCTTTCTTCTTTGCTCTTTACTAGCAGAGCTGTAGCTGGTGAGAGCTCAGCTTTGACCACTCTTCCTCTCCAAGTCTCCCCGCTTGTAAAGAGTTGTTTTCTCGCTTAATAATAGGTTCCTAAGCTGTGACAAAGCGAGAGAGTGGCATGGACATATATACGCTACCAAACGTAAAATAGATAGCTAGTGGGAAGCAGCCGCATAGCACAGGGAGATCAGCTCGGTGCTT
>NC_041226.1:73030000-73172645 GCF_002837175.3 Physeter macrocephalus
TGTGACCACCTAGAGGGGTGGGATAGGGAGGGTGGGAGGGAGGGAGGGAGACGCAAGAGGGAGGGGATATGGGAACATATGTATGCCTATAACTGATTCACTGCGTTGTAAAGCAGAAACTAACACACCATTGTAAAGCAATTATACTCCAATAAAGATGTTAAAAAAAAAATAATAGGTTCCTATCAAGCAAAGCTCTCTGAACTTTCTCTTGATGATGTAAAGCACCCCCCTGGCCTAAAGAAGCCCAGGGTCAGGCAGCAGAGAGCAGGAAAGCATGAACTGAAGAGCCGCACAAGGCGTGTCTCATACACACTCATATACTGGTTGAATTTTCTCCAGTGACTGCCCATTGTTGAGCTAATCAGAAAAGAATTCTTCCTTCATTGCTGGAAAAAACATCTATTTGTGTAAGTCTTCCGTTTAACAGATTAGAGGAGAAAAACCATATGATGTCCTTGAAAGATACCAAAAAAAAAAAAAAAAGATTTGTTGTAAAAGTCAACATCATTCACGGTTTTTTTAAACAAACATAAAAGCCAGAAAACTTCATTAACATGATAAATGGTATCCTCTGAGAGCCCCCAGCATGAATTATATTAAATGGAGAAAAATGACAAAGACAGGAAAAAAAAAAGATATCTGCTATCGCTCTTTCTAGTCAGCAGTCTTGTGCTACAGGTCTGGACAGTACAATAAAAGCAAGGAAATAAGTCAGAGGTATAGTGATTAGAAAGGAAGAAATAAATTTCATACCATAGGATTTCCTATATGGAATATTCAATAGATTCTATCAACAAACTGTTAGAACTAATGAAAGAGTTCAAGTTTGTACAAGATCATGTACAAAAACTATATGATACACAACCACAACATTTTAGAAAGGATAATTTTTTAAATATGCCATATGCAACATAACAAAAATTATAAGGAACCAAGGAATAAATCTATTGAAGGTGCTCTAAGAAATTGTCCTTTTTCAAGATCTCTCCCTCTAGTTAGTGGAGAGACAGCTCCAAATATATACTGTCATTACAGTGGGATAGAGGTAACATGAGCGGTCATAAACTACTTCTTTAGGACATTTGCCAGTAATGACACTTTCTTTCTATAGGTTGTTGGCTAGAATTTCAGCAAGAAAACTCAGCAACTTTTGGAGCGCCACCTATTCTCCCTCTCTCTCTCTCTCTGGTTTCTTTTTCTTGTCTTCACTTATTCAATTAAAGTGTACTGCACTTTTATTTAGTTATGCCAAAATAAATGGAAAGAAAATCCTGAAGCAGGAGATGAATGTAAACTGGGAAAATCTTGCAAAATCACAAAATAATTCTTGGTGCTTCCAGAGACAGAAGAAAGCACTGAAACAGACCCACTCTCTCTGTAGGAGTGTGAAAGTTGACAACCTCTGGAATTAAAGATGACATTTGCTGCCTCTTATTTCTTAGATTCCAAATGGTATTGTCGACTGTAATATGAACTTGATCTCTTTTTAACTGGTATCATGAATACAATCCATTGGCCAAAGAAAAAATAAGAGTGTGTTTGCTATCAAGAGACTAGTAATGCTACCTGACATGAGTACACGTGCTTTTCAGTTTCCAAAACCTATTCATAAACATCGTCTCATTTGATGCTCACAGCAATTTTGTGGGATCCACAGAAACAGCCTCAATGTGTAGGAGGAAAGTTTCAATTAATCATCTCTATGAGGGCAGCAGCAAGCTTAGAGGACAACAGTGTTTATCAGGGTTAAAAGTAAAATAATGGGTCAAATAAAAATAAACTTCATCCATGAAAGAAGGAATTGATAAGGTGGACTTCATTCAAATTAAAAACTTCTGCTCTGCAAAGGACAAATATATGTCAAGAGAACAAGACAGGCCACAGATTGAGAAAAAAATATTTGTAAAAGATATATCTGACAAAGGACTGTTACCCAAAATATACAAAGAACTCTTAAGATTCAACAGTAAGAAAATGAACAACTGATTTAAAAATAGGCCACAGCCCTTAACAGACACCTCACCAAAGAAGGTACACAGATGGCTAATAATCATATGAAAAGATGCTCCATATCATATATCATCAGGGAAATGCTAATTAGAACAACAGTGAGATACCACCATCCACCTGTTAGAATGACCAAATTCCAGAACACTGACAAGGCCAAATTCTGGTGAAGATATGGGGCGACGGGAACTCTCATTCACCTCTGGTGGGAATGCAAAATGGTGCAGCCACTTTGCAAGACAGTTTGGTGGTTTCTTACAAAACTAAACATACTCTTACCATATGATCCAACAACCTTGCTCCTTGGTTTACCCAAAGCAGATAAAAAAAGTACGCCCACACAAAAACCTCCATGTGGATGTTGATAGCAGCTTTACGCATAAACTCATAATTGCAAAACTTGGAAGCAAACAAGATGGCCTTCAGTAGATGAATGGATAAATTGTCATCCATCTGGATAATGGAATATTATTCAGCGCTAAAAAAAGAAATGAGCTAAAAAAAGACATGGAGGAATCTTAAATACATATTACTAAGTGGAAGAAGCCAATCTGAAAAGTCTATGTACTGTATGATTCCAACTATACAACATTCTGGAAAAGGCAAAACTATAGTAAAAAGATCAGTAGTTGTCGGGTTAAGGGAGAGTTAGGGATAAAAAGGGGAATTAAGCACATAGGATTTTTAGGGCAGTAAAACTACTGTGTATGATACTATCATGCTGGGTCCACATCATCATACATTTGTCGAAAGTGATAGGATGTGGGCTTCCCTGGTGGCGCAGTGGTTAAGAATCTGCCTGCCAATGCAGGGGACACGGGTTCAAGCCCTGGTCCGGGAAGATCCCACATGCCACGGAGCAACTAAGCCCGTGAGCCACAACTACTGAGCCTGCGCTCTAGAGCCCGCGTGCCACAATTACTGAAGCCCGCGTGCCTAGAGCCCGTGCTTCACAACAAGAGAAGCCACGGCCATGAGAAGCCCGCGCACCGCAACGAAGAATAGCCCCCGCTCACTGCAACTAGAGAAAGCACACACGCAGCAACGAAGACCCAACGCAGCCAAAAATAAAGTAAATAATTTTTTTTAAAAAAGTGATAGGACGTACAACACTAAGAATGAAACTTAATGTAAACTATGGACTTTAGGTGATGATGATGTATTGGTGCAGGTCCATAGATTGTAACAAAGGTGCCACCCTGGTGGAAATGTTGAAGGAGGTTGTGCATGTGAGGGAGCGGGGGTGGTATATGGGACCTCTCTGTACTTGCCTCTCAGTCTTGCTGTGAACTGAAAACTTCTCTAAAAAGTAAAGTTATTAATTTAAAAAGTAAATGACAATAAAAAGCCTCAAGACTTAACATTTCAGTTAAGAGATTTTAATCGCAATACAGGATGGGTTCCATTTTAGTGTTCTGCAAGCATCAAATTTAACAAGTCGATCTTTTTCTAATCCCTTACAGAAAACCCTGAGTAGAAATCAGAATTCAGTTGACAGGTCAGTGCAAGTTGAAACCCCGAATGGCAGGGCAGCTTAAGTGTTTTACACATGTGTCAAAAGATCAGCCGATAGAGTCTTGGTCCTCTGCCCAGCACAGCAATGACAGTGGCATTATCAGTGGAACTGATTTGGGATCGTCTTTTCATTCCAGACATATGAATCACTCTAGGTATTGGAATAACAGCACAGTGGCTTCTCCCAAAGGAAAGGATTGCAGGATGCCTCCACACATAGACAATAAGATCGGAAATACTCAGTTACACATACATGGAAAACAGCGATCTTATCTTGCAGTATCTCTTTGAGAAGCCCAGGATAGACAGGAGAGAACCTGCAGGTGTTCTTTCACTTAGAAGATGAATGTGATAAAATGCACATTTCATGGAAGGTATATGTGTCACCTGTCCCAGAATGTGTTGGTTCTAGTCTGAAATGCATGCTTAATTATCCCAACCATTTAAAAGCTTCAGCATTGCAGATGGTCAGAAAATTGCCTGTGACCCACGTTTAGCCTCTCTCTCTCTCTTAACCTCTTCTGGCACAGTGAGAGCTGTAGGATCACAGATCATTTATACATGCTTCAACCCCATCAAACTTATTACTCACTTTATTTAGACTATATCTCATTTTAAAATTTTTAGATGTTTCTTATTTAGAGTATACGTTTTCCCATTCTCTTGGTTTAATTAATTTATAGGTGAAAATTGAGCTAGACTTTTTAATTTTTTCAAACAATTGCTTTTCTCTCTGAAATATTCTCTCTTGGATAATTCTTATTATTTCCTTCAGCACAACACAGGCATCACTGTACCAGGAGGGCTTCCAAAACTCCTTCTGAGCGCAAACGTCTCTTACATTCTCTTCTGTCCGGTTTAACTAGCCAAGATTTTGCCTCTCGCCTCCTGGATGTGAGGAACTGGAGGGTTGGGATCCGGTATGGTTATCAGCACAGAAGAGATGCTCTTAAATGTTTAATGAATAAAGTATGAATAAATGATGGGAACAAGTTCTTGTTTCTTCAACAGAATTCAGACCATACAAGTTGAAAAATTTCATGTAGATCAGTTTCTTTAGATGTAGAGGGATGTATCTACCAGCTCAAGGGTTCTCAAGCTTAAGTAATATATCAAACACTTTTTCTCACCACGATTAGACTTAAAATATCTAGAAAGTTACAAAATGGGTACAATAAACACCGAAAGTCCTGCCACTTACAATTTTAACTTAACATTTTATTGTATTTTATTCTGGGTTTTTTCAAAATATCGATACAAGCAGAGGTCCCTTTCAACAGGTATATGGTGCCAATCACGGGCCTCCTGCCTTTCTGCTCCACAGTCACCCTTTTTTGCCTGCTCTGCGAAAATAGGGGTGGGTCCTTTAAAGATTTTTCCTTTGCCAGCTGGAGCAATGCTAAGTTTTGTCAGTAGAGGGCGCAGGAGGACAGGGTTTGCCTCCTAGTTCCGGTGTCTCCCTCAGCCCAGCAGACATCCCCAGGTCAGGCTCCTCTGGAGCCGGTGGCTGGCCCAGGACCCGGCTTCCCCAGAGCTCACGGCTCCTCCACTGCTCTGCATGCAGTACCTGGCAGCCAGCAGCTTCAGTGGCAGCAGCGTACCGCCCTCTCCCCCGGCCCCCTTGGGCGGTTTCGTAGCCCCGTGCTTCCCCGTGACCACCCTTCCCCGGCATCCTCTAGGGCAGATTTCCGAGGAATGTGGCCGGCACAGCACCACGACAACTTCTCAGCAGGCCGCAGCCTGCCCTCTCAACAAGATGTGGATTTCAGCCCAGCTGGTGGGGTAAGTGGAGAAAAGGGGGTTCCATCTCAGCCCTAAGTAGAGTGGCTGCTCCCTGTTTCTGCTCTTTCTACATTCTTTCGTTCTCTTTGTAATAGCCAATGCCTCATTATTCCAATCTCCTGTTACAGTTGTTAATTCTTTACATTCAACTTTCCCTTTTAAATTAAGGTGTGATTTCTTTCTCTTGACTGGACCCAAGCAGAAATAGATACCAGCAAGTGTCCCTGTCAGCAAGTATATCGGGTCATGTAGAGAAGTACTGCCACCCTTGGGGGCCTGGCATCCTGACTCCTCCGAGCTGTAAGTCACTGAGACTAGCGATTATGCCCATTGGAGTCTCGGGCAAAGAGAGGCAGCCTCTACTCAGACGCACCCCGAGGTCCTGAACCTGTCACTCCCCGATGCGATCGCCCCCACCAGCACTCCCGCTTTGGAAAAGCAGCTGCTGGGCTCCCGGGCTCTCCTGAAGGCCAGCTGACCCTCCTGCTGGATATTCCCGTCTGAGGTGGGTAAACTTGAGCTCAATGACTACAAGGTGCGGAGAACCCAACAAGCCCCGCTTGCGCAGGTTTCCGCGCACCTGAGCCGGCAGCACCACAGCTGTCTGTGAAGAAGTGGCCGCTAGCTCTCTGAGGGAAATTTTATCCCCCGCCTCTTCCATGAAGCCAAGTTGCTGGCTCTAGGGGGCCCTCAGCTCACAAAGGGGCACAGGCTGGGGAATTAATCAGAGACATGTATTCTTTCAATTAATTTAACCAATTGAATAGAAGAGAGAGGGAGAGAGAGAGAGCAACCCAGCTCATTGGACATCACTGGAAGTACCAGGGAGCCAATTTCATTTGTGTTTTTTTTGAAGTATAGTTGATGTGCAACGTTGTGTTAGTTTCTGCTGTACAGCAAAGCGATTCAGTTATACGTGTGTGTGTGTGTGTGTGTGTGTGTGTGTGTATATATATATATATATTGTTTTCCATTATGGTTTAGGACAGGATTTTGAATACAGTTCCCTGTTCAATACAGTAGCTCCTTGTTGTTTATCCATTCTCTATATAATAGTTTGCATCTGCTCACCCCAAACTCCCACTCCTTCCCTCTCCCCAGCCTTGGCAACCACAAGTCTGTTCCTTACATCTGTGAGTCTGTTTCGTAGGTAAGTTCATTTGTGTCATATTTTAGATTCCACATATAAGTGATATCATATGGTGTTTGTTTTTTCTCTGCCTGACTTACTTCACTTAGCATGATAATCTCTAGGTTCATCCATGTTGCTGCAAATGGCATTCTCATTCTTTTTTTATGGCTGAGTGATATTCCATTGTATACATGTACCACATCTTCTTTATCCATTCATCTGTCAATGGTTATTTAGGTTGCTTCCATGTCTTGGCTATTGTGAATAGTGCTGCTATGATCATAAAGGTGCATGTAGCTTTTTGAATTGTAGTTTTGTCTGAGGACACCAATTTCTTTCTTTTTTTTTTTTTTAACATCTTTATTGGAGTATAATTGCTTTACAATGGTGTGTTAGTTTCTGCTTTATAACAAAGTGAATCAGTTATACATATACATATGTCCCCATATCTCTTCCCTCTTGCGTCTCCCTCCCTCCCTCCCTATCACCCCTCTAGGTGGTCACAAAGCACCCAGCTGATCTCCCTGTGCTATGCGGCCGCTTCCCACTTGAGGACACCAATTTCTTACTCTGAAAATTGGCAATGAGAAGGAAAGAGTTACCTTGCTTTTCAGGATAATCAAATAGCCCTAACTGAAGAGCGACAGTTCTTATTTACAGAGGAATTCCAGCTAACACATAAGAAAGAAATGATAGGAAAGTATCACTTAGCCACCCCTAAAGAAATAATTGAATCAGGCAATAGTCGTCAAAGGATAATATCACTTGACCAATGATTGGTGGGGAGCTATGATGGAGAGATCAGGCTGTCACCACCCAAACCCTTTGATCAGTCTTAGCATCACTAAAAATAGAAACCAGACATTAGGTGCCTCCAGATGTAATGCAATATGAAGAACACAGCACCGGCTGTAACATATTCTTGCCAAAAAAAAAAGTTAAACCTGAATCTAATCAAGTCTCTAGGGCGAACTAGAAGACATACAGGGGATAGAAAAGAAGTTAAATAAAATCACAGAGATACGAAAAAACAAATCGGAATGTGGGACATTCCATAGGACAACTGGTCTGGCTTATTGAACAAGCCAATGGTGGAGGAAGGGGGGGACTCAGTTTGATGAAAAGAGCCTTAAAAAGCACAACCACCAAATGTAATGAGTGGACCCTGATCCCATCCTATTTTGAATAAACAATGTGTACAAATATTTTGAGATAATCAGGAGAACTCGATCATAAAATGGTTCTGAAGAATTATTGTTAATTTTATTACATGTGATAATAACATTGTGATTAAAGAAGAAAATGTTTTTATATTTTAGGGACTAAAATATGCTGGAGGGAAATGACATGTCTAGGATTCTCTTGAAAATACTTTAGCAAAGAAAAAGAAAACAGACATGCATAGATGAAATAAATGTGGAAACATCTTGTTACCTGTTGATTCTGGGGAAATGGTATATAGGCATTCATGGCACTGTTCTCTGAAATTTGGGGCATGTTTTATAATAAAATCATTTAAAGTCTTTTAGACAATAGATGAAATAATACAACAAAGTAGAAATTAGAAGCCATTAAAGTGAGCAGAAAAGGAGCAAAGTATCAAAAATTCAGGGGATATGTAAAAAAATATTCACCAGAAAAATTGTAGCCTTAAATGTATTTATTATTTTTTTTTAAAGAGTGACAAAAATAAAAAAGAATTTAAAGCTTAGGAAAAGGTACACTTCTGCACATGGTTGAGATGGGACTGGATTTACCCACCTGCCTGAAACAACAAAAAACTAGGCAACATGTAGAAAACAGTGGTTGCCAACATACTGAACATCAGGCAACAAAAGAAAGTGATCCCAGAGAAACAGAAATCAAGAGAGGTGAGCCCTGTGAGTAACCCATTTTCTTGCATCAAGTTTCCAGGCCGTAGAGACGTGGGCGTGAACCCAGGACTATGTTCCAGAACTATGGCTCCACCTGGTGGCGCAGTGGTTGCGCGTCCGCCTGCCGATGCAGGGGAACCGGGTTCGCGCCCCGGTCTGGAAGGATCCCACATGCCGCGGAGCGGCTGGGCCCGTGAGCCATGGCCGCTGAGCCTGCGCGTCCGGAGCCTGTGCTCCGCGACGGGAGAGGCCACAACAGAGGGAGGCCTGCATACCACAAAAAAAAAAAAAAAAAAAAAAAAGTTAAACAAAGGTCTGACATAAAATCCAGTCATTCACTTAGGTGTTTACATAAATGAAATGAGGGAGTACCTCTTTACAGAGATCTGTACATGAGTGCTCCTAGCAATTTTATTCACAGTAGCCGAAAGCTAGACATTACTCTAATGTTTAACAATAGGTGAATTGATACATTATGGTATATTCATACAACCAAACGAAGTACTACTTAGCAGTAAGAAGGAATGAGCAATTGATATATGCAACATCATGGGTGAATCTCAAAATAATTATGTTATTTATATAAAATTCTACAAAATGCAAACTAATTATCATGTCAGAAAGCAGACCGGTGGTTTCCTGCAGAAAGAGGGTGGAGCGGGTGAAGAAAGGCAGGATGGAGAGATTTTTTTTAAAAAGCACAAGGAAGTTTTGGGGAGTGATGTATATGTTTATTATTTTGTTTGTGGTGGTGGTTTCATGGGTGTCAAATGTGTTGAACTTAGAAAATTGTACAATTGAAGAATATGTAGTTTACTGTGTTCAACTCTATCTCGATAAAGCTATTTAAACAATAACAATGAAATACCATTTAATATTCATTAGATGGAAAAATTTTTTAAAGATTGACAGTATCTAATCATTATGAGGTTGTAGAAGAAAGAACATGATCATATATTATGGTATATGAGTAGGGAATGGCATCGTGGAGGGTAATTTGTCAGAATTCGTCGAGATTTCACAGGTGCCTTTACAAAGTGCTGTGAATGTAGGTAGCTCTCTGGGGAGATGGTGACCCGAATGCTTCTGTGCCCCCTTCCTCGCCCAGCTACTTCTTTTGAGCAAAATAGCTGCTGAGCTTCCAGACTTCCATATTTTGCCTGGAGATCTGCCAGGATTCAGGTGCAGAGGACCTTGCTAGCTTCCTCCTCACTCTCTGCTGGGCTCACCCCCTACAAAGCAGAACAGCTTCTGAACTAAAATATAAGAAACTTTCCGAAGAAAAAGATTTGGAGCAGTGCTGAAATGTCTCCTTTGTCATTACCTGAGGCTGGGAGACAGTTAGATGGTATTTACGAACTGCTGCTAGAAAAGGCTCTAATCCAAGATTCCCACATCCAGCTGAAGAACCATACATCCAGGTAGCAACAGAAACACCTACGTGGACATACGTGGTTTCAAAGATTGAAACATCGATATTTCATGCGATGAATATACTAGAGAAATCTGGCTACAATAAACAACAAGTAAATTAGAAAATCAACTTCAAGATGAAGTGGAGAGGAAATAGTTTTGAGCGATGACTCTAGTGATATATAGTTAAATCCAAATGGTTGATGGTAGATTGGGTTTCTAGAATTCTGTATAAATGTTAAGTAAGGAATCTTGCAAGAGAAAAGGTGTTCTGCAAAGGAAACCCTGTCAATAGGCTGGGAGTAAAATATTCAGTTCTCTTACCTAAACCTAGTACCTACAGGAAGCAAAACTGTCTAAAGATCTTATCTGAGAAGAGGAAAATAAGGGGAGCTAAAAGTAAGAAAGCACGAAAGGAATGACCCTCTTGCCTTCAGCAAGAGGGTCCCCTGCTCTGCACCCACGTCTTGGTGGGCTCGGCTTTCTTCCGTACAGAGCCCACCTTCCCGGGAAGGAGTGTGCTGGGTGTGTGACAGGGGAGGTGTCCACCCACCTTCTTCGGGACCATGCTGTGTGTTCCTAGGATTCCACCCCATCCCAGTGGTCCTGAGCCAACTCTCAGGGTCTGAATGTGTTCTTTTCCAAGTCTCTTCTCCAGAGAATGAACACACACGGAAGGACCCAGTGGGGGGCAAGGGACAGCTCTGTGTGTGTGTGTGTGTGTGTGTGTGTGTGTGTGTGTGTGTGTGTGGGTGGGTGTTGGGGAAGGTTGATGGAACTTGCATGCGTGTGCTGCTGTGTTCACACCCGCAAACATGATGTCCTTCCTTGTGAGAACGGGCCAAGTTGGGAAGGAAGCAGGGAGGGCTGTGGGCCACCAGAGAAACAGAAATCAAGAGAGGTGAGCCCTGTGAGTAACCCATTTTCTTGCATCAAGTTTCCAGGCCGTAGAGACGTGGGCGTGAACCCAGGACTATGTTCCAGAACTATGGCTCCATAGTTTAGTAAAAAGTTAAACAGGGGCTTCCCTGGTGGCGCAGTGGTTGCGCGTCCGCCTGCCGATGCAGGGGAACCGGGTTCGCGCCCCGGTCTGGGAGGGATATGTAAAAAAATATTCACCAGAAAAATTGTAGCCTTAAATGTATTTATTATTTTTTTTTAAAGAGTGACAAAAATAAAAAAGAATTTAAAGCTTAGGAAAAGGTACACTTCTGCACATGGTTGAGATGGGACTGGATTTACCCACCTGCCTGAAACAACAAAAAACTAGGCAACATGTAGAAAACAGTGGTTGCCAACATACTGAACATCAGGCAACAAAAGAAAGTGATCCCAGAGAAACAGAAATCAAGAGAGGTGAGCCCTGTGAGTAACCCATTTTCTTGCATCAAGTTTCCAGGCCGTAGAGAAGTGGGCGTGAACCCAGGACTATGTTCCAGAACTATGGCTCCACCTGGTGGCGCAGTGGTTGCGCGTCCGCCTGCCGATGCAGGGGAACCGGGTTCGCGCCCCGGTCTGGAAGGATCCCTACCATTTAATATTCATTAGATGGAAAAATTTTTTAAAGATTGACAGTATCTAATCATTATGAGGTTGTAGAAGAAAGAACATGATCATATATTATGGTATATGAGTAGGGAATGGCATCGTGGAGGGTAATTTGTCAGAATTCGTCGAGATTTCACAGGTGCCTTTACAAAGTGCTGTGAATGTAGGTAGCTCTCTGGGGAGATGGTGACCCGAATGCTTCTGTGCCCCCTTCCTCGCCCAGCTACTTCTTTTGAGCAAAATAGCTGCTGAGCTTCCAGACTTCCATATTTTGCCTGGAGATCTGCCAGGATTCAGGTGCAGAGGACCTTGCTAGCTTCCTCCTCACTCTCTGCTGGGCTCACCCCCTACAAAGCAGAACAGCTTCTGAACTAAAATATAAGAAACTTTCCGAAGAAAAAGATTTGGAGCAGTGCTGAAATGTCTCCTTTGTCATTACCTGAGGCTGGGAGACAGTTAGATGGTATTTACGAACTGCTGCTAGAAAAGGCTCTAATCCAAGATTCCCACATCCAGCTGAAGAACCATACATCCAGGTAGCAACAGAAACACCTACGTGGACATACGTGGTTTCAAAGATTGAAACATCGATATTTCATGCGATGAATATACTAGAGAAATCTGGCTACAATAAACAACAAGTAAATTAGAAAATCAACTTCAAGATGAAGTGGAGAGGAAATAGTTTTGAGCGATGACTCTAGTGATATATAGTTAAATCCAAATGGTTGATGGTAGATTGGGTTTCTAGAATTCTGTATAAATGTTAAGTAAGGAATCTTGCAAGAGAAAAGGTGTTCTGCAAAGGAAACCCTGTCAATAGGCTGGGAGTAAAATATTCAGTTCTCTTACCTAAACCTAGTACCTACAGGAAGCAAAACTGTCTAAAGATCTTATCTGAGAAGAGGAAAATAAGGGGAGCTAAAAGTAAGAAAGCACGAAAGGAATGACCCTCTTGCCTTCAGCAAGAGGGTCCCCTGCTCTGCACCCACGTCTTGGTGGGCTCGGCTTTCTTCCGTACAGAGCCCACCTTCCCGGGAAGGAGTGTGCTGGGTGTGTGACAGGGGAGGTGTCCACCCACCTTCTTCGGGACCGTGCTGTGTGTTCCTAGGATTCCACCCCATCCCAGTGGTCCTGAGCCAACTCTCAGGGTCTGAATGTGTTCTTTTCCAAGTCTCTTCTCCAGAGAATGAACACACACGGAAGGACCCAGTGGGGGGCAAGGGACAGCTCTGTGTGTGTGTGTGTGTGTGTGTGTTTGTGTGTGTGTGGGTGTTGGGGAAGGTTGATGGAACTTGCATGCGTGTGCTGCTGTGTTCACACCCGCAAACATGATGTCCTTCCTTGTGAGAACGGGCCAAGTTGGGAAGGAAGCAGGGAGGGCTGTGGGCCAGAGTCCCGGGCCAAGATTACCCCTCCTGCACTGTCACTTTCCCGTGCAGATCTCCAAGAGGTCTGAGGATTCTAAATTTGAGCCCGGGCTCCCAGTGCGTTATGAAGATTTAGTTGTCACCTTGAAGGATGGATAGAACACGTTTTATATAATGGCTTGTTGGTTCATTGATAACTTTTGCGCATTTAGACAAATGGTATGTGGGTCTCCCTTTGCATTCTTGCCCTGGGCCCCGTAAATGTCAGAGCAGCCTTGTATACGCAAATGATGAGCCATGAATTCAGAGAAGAGAGAGATGAGGACGGGCTGGTGGGAGCTGTAAAGAAAGGCTTCATGAGAATTCACTGCCAATCACGGTATTTTAGGCTAGGAGACAGCTGAGATCATGCCAGCTAAAAAGTCGGGTATCTTTTATTTAAGCGCACATAGGGGAAACCATTAACCTAGTACAGCGCTCTTATTTTACAATCGAAGACCCAGGGAGGTTGGGCAGATAGTAACAGAGCTGGACCTGACCCCATGGTCTCCTGGCAGGAAATTCTGTGCCTCTCCACTTTCCTGTTTGCTTCAGCTGGCCGGTTGGGGAAGAGTAGCAGCTTTGGAAACACAGGAGTGCAGAGAAGTTCAAGGAGGGGCAGAGAGGAGACCGAAGCTTCCGAAAGGGGGACCAAAGAGTGCCTCCCCTCTGTGTCTGGAAACACAGCCTAAAGTAGCTGCCTTTGAAATCTCATACCCGATCTTAAAGGGAATGTGAGTTGTGTATCCTGCTGTCTAATGAGGCTTTGCAATTAGACTGGGGGTAGAACTCAGATGTTGCCCCTTAATTTGTGACTTTGGCCAAGTTATCGAAACTTTGAACCTCGGTTTCCACATCTGTAAAATGGGAGTAATAACGCCAGGGCCCACGTGAAAAGTAAATGTTATGATGTATATCAAGCGTGCCTGGTGCTTGATCAGTGTTGGCTGATGAGCTCTCCCCGGCATCGGGGGGAACAGAACTTCCCTAAAGAAATGGTCACTCACGGTCTGGTCGCATGGCTCTGCGTCGTGCATCAGGATGGTATTATTCGCTGTTTAGAATGTATATTGAAATGTATTTACTCCTTTTGGAAAATGATATGGCAGCAACAGCTGAGTTTTGAAGAACTGATGACATGTGAACTTAGAATGAACACAGAGTAATGCTGAGTCCTCATAAATTCACTGTGTGCAGCAGCTCACAATCAGTTGAGATTCTTGGGTGAAGGGCAAGCTTTCCTTTCCAGAGTTCCAGTCTATTTTTGTCAGCAAGGAGAGGTGATATGGCTTATTTTGTAATAATTCTTGTAATCCTATGATGATCATGTTCTAAATCTACTAATGAGTTGGCTAAGATGCAGTACTATGTTTTTCTGCATATTTAAGGGGAATGTCTACCTGAGTTGCTGGGAAAGCCATGGAATTGTTTATATGTTGTCCACAGGAATCAGGAATAGATCTTTGACAGTTGTTGTTTTTTTTAAACTAGCAAGCATCTTAAATATGAAATGTATATGTCTTAAAATGAAATTAGTAAAAATATAGGAATTTGGTAGTATGTTCTCCCTGCAGGGAACTATGAATTTTAGAAGAAATGGAATGTTAAGTTGTATCAAGCTATCACTGTTGCTGCAAGTAATAGAATTTCTTCCCCCCATCTCCCTCTCCCTCTGGATTTCTTTTTGATCCATTTCCTGCATTTCGTCTACACCCCACCCCATACCTCAGACAACCACCAATCTGTCCTCTACATCCATGAGTTTGGGTTTTTTGTTTTTTGGTTTTTTGCTTGTTTTTAGATTCCACATATAAGATCATATGATCATATCTTTTTCTGTCTGACTTCTTTCACTTATTATAATGCCCTCAAGGTCCATCCATGTTGTCACAAATGGCAAGATTTCATTCTTTCTTTTAATGGCTGAAAAAAAAATATCAATCACATCCTTTTTACCCATTTATCCATCAATGGACAGTGAGGTTGTTTCTGTCTTGGCTATTGTCAATAATACCGCAGCGAACGTAGGGGTGCATATATCTATTTGAATTAGTGTTTTCATTTTCTTTGGATAAGTACCCAGAAGTGGAATTGTTGGACCATATGGTGGCTCTATTTTTAAGTTTTTGAGGGACGTCCAAACTGTCTTTCATAGTGGCTGCACCAATGTACATTCCCACCAATAATGCACAAGGGTTCCCTTTTCTCTGAATCCTTGCCAAAACTTGTTATTTCTTGTCTTTTTAAAAATTGAAGTATAGTTGACTGACAACATTGTACTAGTTTCAGGTGTACAGCAAAGTGATTCTGTTAGATTTTTGGCTATTGAGTTGTATGAGTTTTTTATACATTTTGGATATTAATCCCTTACCAGATATGTGATTTGCAAATATTTTCTCCCATTAAGTAGGTTTGCCTTTTCTGTTGATGGTTTCCTTTTCTGTGCAGAAACTGTTTGATGCAGTCCTCCCCCTTCTCCTCCTCCTCCTCCTTCCTTTCCCCTCTGCCTCCCCTTCCCCCTCCCCCCTCCTCCTCTTCCTCCTCCTCCTCCTTCTTCCTGTTTTCCTCTTGTTTTGCTTTTTATGTCAAATCCAAAAAATCATCAAGATTGATGTCAAGGAGATTACCATCTATGTTTTCTTCTAGGAGTTTTATGGTTTCAGGTCTTACATTCAAGTTGTTAATAAATTTTGAGTTATTTTTTGTGTATGGTATAAGATAGTGGTCCCATTTCATTCTTTTGCATGTGGCTGTCCAGTTTTCTCAACAGCATTTATTGAGGAAACTGCCTTCTCCCCTTTGTATATTCTTGCCTCCTTTGTTGTAGATTAATTGACCACATATGCATGGATTTATTTCTGGGCTCTCTATTCTGCTCCATTGATCTATGTGTCTGTTTTTATGCCAATACATTATGTTTTGATTATTATGGCTTTGAAGTATAGTTTGAAATCAGGGAGCTTGATGCCTCCAGCTTTGTTCTTCTTTCTGAAGAGTGCTTTGGCTATTTGGGGTCTTTTGTGGTTTCATACAAATGTTAGGATTGTTTTTCTAGTTCTGTGAAAAATGCCATTGGAATTTTGACAGGGATTGCATTGACTCTGTAGACTGATTTGGGTAGTGTGAACATTTTAACCACATTAATTCTTCCAATCCATGAGCATGGATATCTTTTCATCTATTTGTGTCTTGTTCAGTTTCTTCCATTAATGTCCTGTAGTTTTCAGTGAACAGATCTTTCATGGCCTTGGTTAAATTCATTCCTAGATATTTTATTCTTTTTGATGCAATTGTAAATGGAATTGCTTTCTAAATTTCTCTTTCTGATAGTTCATTATTAGTGTATAGAAACACAACAGATTTTTGTATATTGATTTTTGTATCCTGTAACTTGACTGAATTCACTCTAGGTCCATCTTGCTCTCCCTGGCACAATACTTGGCAATGACTATTTCTAAAAAATCCTACTAGTTGCTATTATTGAATGATAGTACAAGGGACAATAATCTGGACACTAGAAGTGCATATCATTCAAGATAACACCTGGATGTTATCAGAGTAGCACCTGGGGAAGCCAGTATAGAATATTTTAGAGAAATAATGGAAGCCTTTTAGAATGTGTGTCTGGTAGATATTCTCATTTTACCACTCTCATCATTCAATTAATTCAACAAATATTTGGGAAAAGAGAATTCTGAGAAGGGGAATAACTAGAGCAAGGACCCTAAGTGGAGGCATGCCTAGTATATTCAAGGGACAGAAAGGAGGCCTGTGTGGCTAGAATGTAGTCAATGAAAGAGAACTATAAGATGAGCTTGGAAGGTTAGTAAAGAGCCAGATCACATAGCGCCTTGGAGGCTGTTGTATGGACTTTGATTTTTTTGAGTAAAACGGGGCTTCACTGGAAGGTATTGAATAGCAGAGAGTGCTTTCAATATCTTTGTTTTTCTTTTTTTTTAACAACTTTTTTCCTGTGTAATGATTTTTTAAAATTTTGTATTTATTTTTGGCTGCGTCAGGTCTTAGCTGCGGCACGCAGGATCTTTCACTGTGGTGCGTGGGCTTCTCTCTAGTTGTGGCGTGTGGGGTCTGTAGCTGCAGCCCGCGGACTCTATAGTTGTGGTGTACGGGCTCAGTAGTTGATCTTTCATTGCGGCACATGGGCTCTTCATTGGGGTATGCGGGCTTCTCTCTAGTTGTGGCACCCCAGCTCCAGAGTGTGTGGGCTTAGTTGCCCTGTGGTGTGTGGGATCTTAATTCCCCAACCAGGGATTGAACCCACGTCCCCTGTAATTGGAAGGCAGATTCTTAACCACTGGACCACCAGGGAAGTCCCTTCTTTGTTTTTATTTTCAAAAATTTTATGGTGATGTATCTTGGCATGAATTTCTTTGGGTTTATCCTGTTTGGGAGTTTCTCACTGATTCTTTTGTCATTTCCATTTTCTGTTACTGAGCGCATTCAATGAGGCTTTTATTTCATTTTCCAGCTTGAAAAATTTCAGTTGATTCTTCCTTTTACCCTGTATTTCTTTTCTGTGTCTTTATTATTATTTTTTCATTTGTTTCACGAGTGTTCATAATTGCTCATTGGAGCATTTTTTATGATGACTGCTTTAAAATCTTACACAGATTCTTGTCTTTTCTCACTGAGGTGAGATGAGATGCTCCTGGTTCTTGGTGTGATGAGTAATATTTGAAGATATTCTGGACTTTTTTCTAGTTCCACTTTAAATCTTCTAACTGACCAGCTACTTACCTTATTTGGTGGAAGTCTGGGCACCACCCTCAGGCTCTGTGGACACTTTACCCCTGGGCTGGTAGGATGGGGGCCATGTGTCAGCTCATAGACAGGGAACAGTCCACACCGGCACTGTTCCCAGTGGAGAGAGGAAAGGGTGTGATTTATTCGTGGTATTTGGAATAGAGCAGGTATTGTGAAAAGGGTTCTGTACTGCTCAGCTTCCCATTCCCTGGTCCTTTGGGTGCAGAGATCAATCTTTCCTTGGGGCTTTTATTTCGCCTGCTCCGTTTGTTAGCGTTTCTGGGCGGTCCCAAACCTATGCCGTGTGGCCACGTGGAATTGGTTTAAATTGTGAGGGAAACACAGCGACATCTGTTGGACACAGCATGAACTACTAGCTCAAGGGACTTCACTTCAATCATTGAATGGTGCTACATTCCTTTCCATTATGTAAATTCTTTGTGAAGCTGAGGTTTTTAGCTGCTGCGAAAAGAAAAGCAAGTACTGCACAAAAATCAGTGTGAAGTGTCCAATCTGATTCCCAAAGTTTGAAACGTTGTGCAGGGCCCAACAGGTATACACATCCAACTAGTAAGTGTGGTTATTTAAGAATGAAATAAAAATATTTTTTTCTTTTGATTTATATTGCTTTTTTTTCAAGCAACTCCTAAGTGGTTAAGATATAAATCATAATTAAGTTGTTTGGACCTATGCTACTTAATATGCAGAATTGTTGGCTTATTTATTTTGCCCTAGGAGTGTAATGAAAAAAACCAGAGGCACTGAAGCCCTGAGTCAGAGGTTTGGTAACCTCTGACTCAAGGATGAATTCCTGCTGCTTTCTCTATTTCTTCCAAGTAATGCGTCAGGCCTTGCAGGGCTGTAGTTGTGTGCAGTGGAACTAGGAAATTCTCAGACCTAAGTGTATATCTTGCTTATGACAAACACTGTCTCTGTCCTCCCAAGTTCCCTCCTTACCTCAAAACACAAGCCTAAATCTCTCTCCCCAGTTTTAACGGCTCATGGCTACACCATCACCATCTGTTGTAACTTGGGTCTTTAAAGCCAAGAGGAAACACATGCCTTGGTTCCTCCAGAGTCCTGTGTGTCTAAAAGAAGGCAGGCCATGTGGGTCACCAGAAGATTTGGCTTGGGTGTTCATCATTTTGCCAGTACCCATTCCAAATGGGTAATTCTTGACAGATGGCTTAGGACAAATAATTTTGGCCTCAGAACTGCTTTTGTTTTCTGCAGCAAAGATACCAGGAAGATATGCATGTGTGTTGGGGAAATTAGATGCCCCAGGCTGTGTCTGTGTACGTATGCATGTGTCTAATCCTGTCCTGTCACAGCCCTTTGCAAAGACTGTCTCTTCTCAACCTGTTAACTGTGAGCTTCCCAAGTTGAGATTGTGCTTTGTTAGGTCCAGCACCCAGGACAGGGCCTGGCACGTGGCAGACACTGAATAAATGTTTGTTGCTAGAATATGGAAATTAATTAATTAACGTAATCTGATTTGCATAAGCAGATGTACCGTAAAGGCTAAAGAAGCTTGAGCTTCAGGGCCCCAAAGATTAGTGAGAGTGAGACATTTTAACTCCAATTAGTTAAAAGTATTCTTGCTTTCCACTTTGATTTACACTTTGTCACATCTGACTTCGTGTTTGGGGGTTTAGACTCAAGGGAAGTTGAGTCAGGATGCATTTAGTTTGGCTTTAGTGGGCTACATGTTTATGTGATTGACATTCACTTTTGTCTATAACGATGCTGGCCATCCTGGTATAGAGATAAGTTCTAGGAACGCTTCTGCCCACTGGGAAGGACACATCCCAGGTTGGGACTTGAGGGTGCAAAAGGCTATATAGCTTCCTACAGTGCCCACGGCAGGAGGAATATGTGTCATAGAGGAGAAACAAGACTTGGAAGATTTGGATAGGAAACTGGAAAAGTCTTCCATGCATCAGGTGTGTAAAATTATAAGCTATAAATCATTCTCGGCAACATCTAGTCAAAAAGGATGTTCTTTTCCAAAAGGAAGATAATCAAAAGAGCAGATGCATTTACTATACTTTCTTTTTTAATGAGGATTCCATGACATAGAGTTTATGATATTTGTTTCTGGAGTACAAACCTATACTAGTACCACAGACAGCAAGGACATCTGTGGGCAAAGTAACACATTTATGCATCTCAGCTTGTCAGCTTGCATCTTACAGTATTTTCTGCATTCTGTTTGGATGAAGTCTGGTGGTTCCAGATGAAATGGTGTGCTAAATGGTCAGAGTCAGCAAAGGTGCCTGAACTTTCTAAATTGTTAATAATAAACAACAAGTGTTGGTCAACTCCCAGAAGACTGGTTTACTTTTGATCTCTATAGGAAAAATTGTATTACAAAATTGTTGTTTTAGGAAGAGGTGATCAAAGAGCATGCAGCCAAAAAAAAAAGTAGGAAAAAAGTGTACTAAGCAGTTATTTTTTTTTTGGACTCATGATGGTTTTAGTTTGATCAGCTTTATACAATTTGAAATGTGTATTGATTTCTCACTCTAAATAAATATTCCCTTTCATATCTAATTTGGTATTCAAAATTTTGTAATATTTTTCAAATAGATTGACAAATAGACATTTGATGTCTCAGTGCAAGTTCTTCACAATATGAGAACTAGCCACTTAATCATTACCTCCCTACCATTTATGATAAGAAATTTTGCTATTTCAGCTATAACAGCTCTAAGTATATAACAGCGCTATAAACAGCCCTATAGAACATGTAACTATAGAACAGCTGTATACAGCAGATAAATATATAATAGCCCTATAGCTGTGACAGCTCTAATTTGCATTGCCAGAAGTGACAGGCAGTCTTCTGAAACGCTACATTTTACTCTAAATGGTGCACACTGCGTAATCTATTTAAAGACCTTTTAAGGAACAAGTAGGAATTCAAAGTTAAATAATTTCAATCTGAAATGGGGACACTATCAGCAAACTGCAGGTTGTGGGAAACTCTACAGAACAAACCTGGTTTCTTCAATTTGAAGAAATTGTAAAAAAAAAAAAAAGCAGTGGAATGGGAACTATTAGAAAATGACATTCATGAGATAGTTGGAAATCATCTGACTGAATATTTGATATTACGTAATTATTGTTACTTAGATATGAGATGGTTGTTAAAAAGTTATCTTGTAGAGATATGTAAAATATTTTTAGATAAAATTATATACCTGTAATTTGCTTCAAAATACTAATGGAGAAGTGGATGAGGCAGGTATGACTATAGGTTAAAGTTTAAGGGCTGAGTGAGGGGCACATAGAGGTACATTATACTATTGTCTTTTTTGTGTGTGTATGCTCAAAATTCTCTATAATAAAAAGTAATAAAATACTCAATTTGATTGTCAAACCCAACAGACATGACTCAGATGCCAAGACCATCATATGGATGACAGAATCTAGTGCGTGGTTGTAGTGCATGTCTTGGGGAGTTATAGTCTTGATAAATGTCAAGAAGTGAAATAATTTCATCGTTTCTATTATTAAAATTAAAAGTTGTGTGTAAGTTGTATACAATTAGATACTTTCCTTGGTTAAAAAAATTGGAAATTTTTATAGTTTTGTATTTTATTAAGCATGCCCAAATACTCCACACATAGGAAATATGTGTTTTAAAGAGATCAAGTAGCATTTATAATAGAGGAGGCATTGTTATCCTAGCATGAATATAATGGTGATATGAAAAATATAATAAAATGATTAACATTATGGAATTTTTATGAGGCAAAAAAATGTTTTTTTTTCCAAATGAGACCAATATTTTATTTACATACCAGAAATAAGCCAGTACAAAATACATTTAAAAAAATTCACTTGGCACTAAAAATCCCACCACCACCCCACCCCCGATCTCACACATCTGGGTTCTTCTCCTGGCAGCCCCTGGGTCAACTCAGCTTTTCTGGGCCTCCTGCAAGAGCCTGGGGGCAGGGGGCGGGGTCATCAGCCCTGAGGGCAAAGGTGAGGGCGCACTGCTGGTAGTGCCCCAGACCACACTCCATCTCTCAGTCAATCACCTCTGTCTACAGGTGGACCTGCTCCATGCCCCACCAGGGCCCTCATAACCCAGGGCAGGTGGTAATAGGAGGGCAGGTAGTTCAGGTGCACTGAGAGGCGTCTCCCTTCACCTGGCAGTGCTGTGGGGCGGCTCCCTGCCCCTCCCAGAGGATGCAGTGGCAGGTGCTCTGTGCCGAGGTCCCCAAGTGCCTTGATGCCCTAGCCATGGCAGGTGGTGAGCAGGTACGGGTCACAGAGCTGCTGTGGGTTCCACTTGTGGTGGGGGACAAGGACAAAGCCGTCAGAAGAACCTGGGTTCTCAAAACCAGTACTCATCCCTGTATCTTGTGACATTTGACATTGTTGAACTCCTCCGACTCACCCTTCAGTCATGGGTGGGGGGGCGTGGGGAGGGTGGGAAGGGGGCTTCGGCATCTGCGGGCTTTTCCTCTGGGGATTATAAGGAGGTAGCACAAACTGAGGGGAGATCTCACGCACGGCTGGACCAAACTGGAAATCATCTGCTTTCCCATCCATCCCTCCCAGAACTGTGCAAATCTGCTGTAGAAATAAAAGGTATCAGTTTAGAAAACACTTCATGAGGAAACCATTTGACTTTATATGATTTTATTTTTCAAAGAATATCACAAGAGTGACCAGCTTTCCCCTCGAGATGAATCTTGATATGGTAACATCATTTTTGACGAACGAGGCTGAAGGACCCTAACAGCGACCCCAGCAGCTTTTTGGATGAACTCCATATGTTGCAAGAACTTGAAATCTTGGCCACCAGGGGAATTCTGAAGTTCTTCCTCCTTAAAATGTTGGGGGGAATAGTCCAGCGAACGGTTTGGGGTATAATCTCCAGCGAGTCTGATGGTATACAGGCATAAAAAAATGGCTGGTTTTGTGTTCTTTCAGAATGGAAGCTGATATCCTCTTGAGGAGGTTTTGATGCTGACTTATGTTTGCTTGGGAAATAATCTGATCTTTCTGACTCATAATCCCGTACTTTCTCCTTTCTTGTGTGTTTCTCTTTACTCTGCGTATAACTGTCCTCACATTCCCAAGGAGTGTTGTTCTTTCTAGATAAATCCAATTTGGCCTTCTTTTGTTCTTTGCTTTCTGAATGCCTGTGAGGTTTGCCTTGGCTTTTTGCAAATTGTGATTTAATATCTGATTCTGTTAAGGGGACTAAAGGATAATGCTTTCCACTTCTTGTAGTCTGCGAAAGCTTCTCTTCGCTGAACAGAACGGAAGATGATACAGAGAAAACCTCTACAGTATTTAAGGAACTGTGACACCACGAGTCAGGAGATCGCATTTTGGAAGATGACCTATGTTTCCTGCTTTTGTGAGATTCATAAGAAGGTGGTGTCATTTTGGAGGATGACCTATGTTTCCTGGTTTTGTGGGATTCATAAGAAGGTGGCGTCACAATTGAGGAATGTTTTTGACAGCCTCTAATATGATGGGAACCTGAATCTTCACTGTAAAGTGGTTTCAAATCAGTTTTGATTTTGTTCTTCTTGTAGAGATTTTCCACAGGCATGTCTTTCTGTAATTCAAACAGACTAGTCTGTGATTTCCAACTTAAATAAGAGTTGGCATCTAAAAACATACATTCTTCACTCTCATGTACATCAAGAGCTGAGCATTCCTGCAAGTTATCTGAACTCTCAGTATTTGTCTGACTATCAGTAAAATCTTCAAAATTCTGAATTGAATGGGAATCAATTAAATCCTGAGTCTTTTCCAGAGTCTTTAAATCAACAGATTCACATGTATTTATTTCTTGAAACAATACATGACATCGTTTATCTTTCTCTGGAGTCACATGAGATTTTAACTTTGAAAGAGCCATGGTATCTTTCCGCACTGTGTTGTGTTGATCAGGGTCAGAGGCACACACCTGGGTGGGCTCCAAGAAATTTCTGACTAATGAGTTTTCATGGAAACTTTGCTTTTTGAAAGAGATATGTTCTTCTAATGGTCTTGTATCGATGGAAAGATGACCACTTTCTCCACTATTGTCTACTTTTTTATGTATTGCAACTGTCTGTAATTTAAGAATATGTTTGGGAAGTGCATTTGGCTTAGGGAACATACTTTTGACTGGAGAGCCCAGGAGAAAATGAAGGTATTTGTATTGTAAATCAAGATCTATTTGATGAAGAGATTTTTCCTCAAAAAGTAACAAAACTCCATTTTTTCGTTTTGGTACTTTGACACCAGAATGAATACATTTATGCTTGGGTGGCGAGGCACACTCCATGGTATCAAATAGTTGAGTCTCATCTTGTGGTTCTTCTACCCATGGAGGAAAACTATTCATATTTAGGGTACTTTTCTTGTGAATTTCCACATTTTCCTTCGGATCTTCAGACATGAATGGACACTCTGTACGTGTCTTAATGCATTTTGGTGCCTTCTCTTTCTTGATCATAAGCAAGTCAGGTTCTTTTACTATCCTTGAGATATGATCGCCTGGAACAACACTTTCTTTTGTTTGTGGAGCTAAATTTCTATATATTTCACTGCTAAGGTTTGCTTCTGATTTGACACTGGGAAGTTTGTGCATTTGTTGTTCATCCACCATGAAGGGCTGGGAATCCTGTGGAACTGTCTTTGTAAAATTCTGGTCCCCTTCTTTTACAGTGCTTGAGCTGCCCCTCTTCACAGTTTCACTAGTGTTTGGTGACTTCTGGAATTTTGAAAGGCGGGTTCTCTTTGCTCTTTCTAGGTTTGTCTCAGATTTTACTGTTTCTTTAGTCTGAGACGGACTCATTATGGAAATAGAAAGACTTCTGACAAATATTCCTGAGGCATCTTCTCTCCACAAAGCTATTTTCTTTGGTTTGTTAAAGTTATACTCTAATTTCTTTCGATTGCTTGGAGTACCATGTCCCGTATTGCCTATAATCTGTAGAACTGGATGCTTTGGGGTTTTCATATTTAAATATTTGGGGCTCAATTCTCTTTTCAAGTCTGCTATTGTTAATCTGCCTTTCTGGCCTCCAAATTTGGGAGAAAGAGGAATATAGGCGTAAAATGAATCTAGAACATGTTTTTGAAACATTTTTTGTAGCTGAATGTTTTGTTTTGCACCAGACACTTCTCGTTCCTTTTTATGTTTTTGCTTGATTAGGCAGCTGTTTGCCATATGAGTGATTACCTGAGTCTTAATTTGAGGTTCCTCTGCCTTTAGAGATGCAGTGTTCAGGTTCACTGTATTGCTTGTGTCCACTTTTATTGTCTCCTTCTCCAGATTAACAACGGTGTGTTTGTGCATTTCTATTTTGTCCTCTTTCAGATGGACAGCTATATTTGTGTCTATTTTTAATATCTCTTCTTTTATTTGTAACCTTTTTTGCACCAGATTTCTAGTAGAGCTTGTGTCAGTTTCTTTTTTTTCCTCCAGATCTCCAGATTGAAGTGCAAAAGTCCAGCAGAAGGAAATAGACTTCTGAAGTGATTCTAGACTGTGTTCCTCTTGTTCTGGAACAAGCAGTGTCTGCTCCCTGTTCCCTCTTTGGGCATCAAACTCTGTAATATCCATGTGTATTCCTGGTAGTATTTGTATTCCGGGGTACACTGTAGTTTGCTTGTGCATATCTATTTCCAGTGGTGTCTTCTGCTTTACATTTTGAAGTGGAATCTTCAGAGAAAGGCTAGAATCCACCCTGGTCTTCTGTCCACTCCCAGACTGCACCAACACTTGCTTTTTCATGACAACTTCTTTTTCTATATTTTGGGGGTCATTTGACTCTGTGATATTCATTTTCTCAAGTGATTCCTTTGTCTGTGGTGCTAACACTTTGGGAGAAGACATTTCACTTATTTTTTCATTATTTCGTCTGTCTTCCTCTGGCCTGTCAAATTTACATGACTCTGCAGATCCTGGAGATGCTTTTGATGAAGTTTCTTGTTGGCAGGCACCTTGCTCTGAAGCAGAAAATCCTTCTGAACTGACAGGGGAGCCAAGTGTGGCATATGTGTCCTTGGATAGTTTCCTTGGAAGTGAAACTAAAACCTGAGGACTTATTTTATGGTTTAAGTTATTCATTATTTCCGTTTCTTTCTTCAGATTTTCGATTTTAGTTAGATCCATCATGGGGAAGGAAAGAACCATAGTAAAAGTTTCTGGTTTGTATTTTTCTCGCTGAGCCTCTGGCCCTGAAAAGAAACATTCCAGCCTTTTCCCACTTGTAATGGTATCAAATCCTGTGAAATAAAAGTCCTCATGCTGTGGATTTAAAAGTAACCGACTCAAATCTCCTTCAGATTTGACTCGTGGAGGTTCTTTCCTTCGCTGTACACTGATCACGAAGTTTGAGGTCCACTGTTGCATGGCCTCTTCTGGCACCGAGTGTTCTGCATTTTTAACAATTTCACTCTTACCAGCAGCTGACTCTCTAATTGCTGTTTTCTGGGTATCTGATGATTCCTGGAGATTCTGCTGTGGACAAGAGGATCCCATGATTCCTGGTGCGTCTTGGTCTATTTTGCTCCCTGACTCTAGATAAAGAGGTGCTGATGGGATGGAAAGAAAAGTTCTTGTCAGAACCGTACATGGTTCATCTTTACTTTTGTGCACTTTTTCCCCTGGCACTTTAATAACATTCAACACAAATTCCTTTGTACTAAGGACATGTGGTATTGGTGAAATCGTTGCCTCTTTGTGATGTGTCCTGAGCCTCATATCTCCTTTTTTCACATCATACTTTTTTTCTTTCTCTGACATATGTTGTTTTCTTTTTCTTACATCACTACCAATTCCCTTCGTAGCTGGTCTCTTCTTTGCATCTGATAATGCTGAAAGCATTCGTGGAAGTAGAGAGGGTTTTTTAATTCCAAGCCTTCCTTCATCTACTTGTGTACCTTTATCCAATTCCAGCTTAGTTGGAGGTTTGGAAACATAAATGTTTCTTACCACCGTACTGGGTGGTTTACCTTGACTTTCCTGTTTCTTTTGCTCTACCCCTCCAATGTTCAGATGTAATTCTGTTCTGTGGAGCATATATGAAGAAGGTGACTTCTTGGACTTCCAAGTTATATCTTTGGTGTGCATCGCACCTCTCCTACCTACCGTTTTTTCTCTTTCCCTCTCTTCTTTCTCAGGCATAGGTTGTTCCTCGTTTTGAACATCTTTCATGGTACCACCACTAATTGAATATGTATGTACTATTTGCCCTGCATTTGATATTCTGAGCAAAACAGACCTTTTAAGTGCTAGCATTTCATTGTCGACTTGTATTTCTTTATCTGTTCTGAGGGCAGGGAGAGATGGTGATGAAGCAGAACATTTCGTCAGGTTTTGACCAACTTTCATGGTATCAGCACTGATTGAATGTGTATGTACTATTTCCCCTGTGTACGATATTCGCAGCAAAACAGACCTTTTAAGTGCTAGCATTTCATTATTGACTTGTACTTCTTTATCCAATTTGAGGGCAGGGAGAGATGGTGATGAAGTAGATGATTTGGTCAGGTTTTGAACATCTTTCGTGACATCACCACTAATTGAATCTGTATGTACCATTTCCCCTGCATATGATATTCTCGGCAAAACAGACCTTTTAAGTGCTAGCATTTCATCATTGACTTGTACTTCTTTATCCAACTTGAGGGCAGGGAGAGATGGTGATGAAGTAGAAGATTTGGTCAGAACCATACCTGGTCCATCTTTACTTTCCTGCATCTCCTTTTCATGGTGTTTGGGGGACATGAGGTTTCCTCTTTCTACTCCATCCTCTTCCTTGTTCTGGGGCAAATGTTGTTTTTCTTTTGGGGGACTGATGATAGTATCACTAGCCATTGGCTCTGCATGTACCACGTCCTCAGAACCTGATGATTTCTGGAAGTTTACTGGGGGAAAAGAGGGTCTTGATAACATTGGCATGCCCTCTTCTCTGATGCTGGTGTTTTTGTCAAGGCGAAGAGGAGAAGATTTAGAAGTGCAAGTCTCAGTCAGTATTGCATCACCCGGCTCCCGTTTATCTTCCTGAACCTTCCCTTCTTGCCCTTTAGTTTTCCACTGAAGGTCACTTAGATTGTATGTAAGTAAAATAGGTGATTCCTTTGCTTTGAAATCCATATTATTGTGGTCCACTGTACTATTCATATCCACATATTTCTCTCTCTCCTTCTCTTCTTTGTGTAGCATGTGTTCTTTTAATTTTTTTACATCTTTTGAAAGTTGTCCCTCACTGGTTTCAGCATATTCTGATGATTCCTTGGACTGTGCTAGTGGGAGAGGCAATTTTGTAATTATTATCATGTACCCCTCTCCTTCTGTTGTATCAGATTTAAGATATGGTAGAGCCAGTAAAGAAGTATAGATGTTTTTCAGTTTTGTGACTAGTTCACTGTCGTCTCTCTGTACCTTTCTCTTTTGCTCTTTAATTTTCCACTTCAGTTCTTTGGTATCACGTATATGTGAAAGTGGTAATTCCTTTGCGTTCTGATGCAATGATATCAGGAGCACTTTGTCTTGAGTATCTGTTTTGAGTCTAACTTCCTCTTTTAACATATAACCATCACATGACCTAGTATCTGCTTTTTCACTTGGGAGCACTTTGTCTTCAATACCTGTTTTGAGTCTATCTTCGTCTTTTAACAAATAACCATCAAATGACTTAGCATCTGCTTTTTTGCTTGGATTGAATGGATCACAAATCTTCAGTGGTAAAAAACAGGATTGTGTTATTCTTTCTGTGTCTTCCTTTTCATTCCTGCTAGTGTCCCATTTCAGGTAAGATGGAGAAAGTAAGGAGGCACGAGTTTCCCTCAGAACCATTTCTGGCTCACCTTTGCTGTCCTGCACTTCCTTCCCTTGCTCTTTGACATTCAAAGGTAGTCTGTTTCTACTGAGTAGATGTGTAAGTGGGGACGTATGGGCTTCCAAAGTTATTATTTTGGGGTATATTCTATCTTTCTTGTCTTTTGTTTTTACTCTGAGCTTTGTCTCTCTATATGGCATATGTCCATTTGTTTTAATTATTCCATTACATGAGCTAATACCTTGACTGGAATCTGCATATCTGATTTTCCCTGCACCTGATGACTCAGGGAGCTGAAATGGTGAAGGAGAGAATCCTGCAACTGCAGGCAAGTCTTCGTCTCCTTTGGTTCCTGCATCCAATCTATGGTGAGATGGAGAAGGCGAGGAAGGAGGAGTTTTTGTTGGAGCCACATCAAGGTCTTCTGTTCTTCCCTGCCCCTGTTCTACTCTCTCCTCAATGCTCGGCCATGGTTCCTTTCTCCTACTCAGAGCACCGTGCTCAGCAACACTGAACACATGAGGAGGGGATGATGTCTTTGCCTTGAAATCTGTGCCACTGGCACGCACTGAGCTGCTCATGGCTGCTGTTTGTACTCTGTCCTTTTCTTTCGGTGGTGGATGTTGTTTTCCTTTCTTTCTGTGGCTGTCAGTTGACTTTGGAGTTGCTATCTGCACTGAAGGCAATGAATCTTGGAGCTCAGGGGGTGGCACATAATTCCTTATGATTCCTGGACCACCTTCTTCTTCTGTTGTTGTGTCAAATTTAAGATGAACTGAAGAAGTGACAAAAGGAAAAATTTTGCTCAGAAGCACGACTGTGTCCCTTCTACCTTCCTGCCCCCTTTTCACTTGCTCTTTGATGTTCACTTGCAGTTTCTTTGCTTGGAGTGTATGGAAAAGGGGTGATTTCTTTGCCTTCAGAGCTAAGCACTTGGGATGCATTAGGTCTCTCACAAAAATATTTGCTTTATCCTCTTCTTTCTGTGTCATGTATTTTGTTCTTTTCAAATCACTTGAGATATCATTCACAGCTGACAGTGTGTATTTTAATTTCTCTGCATTTGACGATTCCCTGTGCCATGAGGATGGAATACCGGGTTTTATTACTCCTTGCTTCTCTTTCTTGCCTTCTATAACTTTGCTTAATGTAAATTGAGGTAGACAGGGTTCTGTCAGAACCTCATCTAGTTCACTTCTTCTTTCCTGTACATGTCCCAAGTCTTCTCTTCTGTTTGTCTGTACTTCTCTAATTTGGGGGCTACACCTGCCAGGGGTATTGGGTACATGTGGAAGTGCTAATACCTTTGCCTTAGAAGTTGTCTCTTTGGAGTACATTATATATTTCATATTTACTATTTTTCCTCTATCCTCTCCTTTCTGGGGCATATATTCATTTGCTGCTTGTACATCACTTGTGACATCACCCTTGATGAACCCTTTATTTTCTTTTGTCACTACATCTGATGATTTCTGTTGTGATGGTTCTGAAAGAGAGTACCTTGTTACTTCAGCTCTGTAGTCTTCCTCTTTTATTCTTGTATCCAGTTTAAAAGAAGTAGCAGGTATGGAAGTACATGTCAAAATCACACTTGGTTCACCCTGAATTCTTTGTATCTTTTTCTTTTGTTCTTTGATGTCCAACTGGATTTCCTGTGAACTTGGTGATTTCTTTTTCTCCAAAGGTAGGACTTTTGCCATTTTTACTCTTCCCTCTTCTTCCTGCATTATATGTTCTTTGGCTTTTTTTACATTGTTTGAGTTATCACCATAAACAGACTTTTTATGAGCTATGTTTCCTGTATCTGATGAATCCTGGAGTTTTGGTTGTAGAAAAGAGGATCTTGTTTTTCTTAGCATGATTGCTTCTCCTTTCCTTCTTGTGTCCACTTCACAGTAAGGCGGAGAAGAGATGGAAACACAAGATTTTCTCTGAATCCCAACTCGTTCATCTTTATCTTCCTGCATCTTTTCCTCTTTCTTTTTGATGTTCAACTGTAATTCCCGTGCAATTGGAGACTGGTTCGCCTCCAAAGCTATTCTTTTGGGATTCCTTATCTCTTCCAAAGCCATTTCCACTTTATCTTCATTCTCCTGTGACATACATTTTGATCTTTCTATGCTGCTTAAAATATCATCAGTTGGCTCCCCACATATTATCACTGCATCTGACAATCCCTGGAGGGTCAATGGTGGAAGGCAGAACCCTGACACTCCTCGCATGTATGCCTCTTGTTTCACTGCAGGACCCCGTTTCAGGTGAGGTGAAGACAGAATGGAAACACAGGGCTTATTCTGAACTACAACTAGATCACTCTTATCTTCCTGCATCATTTTCTCTTGTTCTTTATTGTTCCACTGTGGTTCGTTTCCATGCAGTGTATGTGTAAAAAGTTTTTTCTTTCTTTTAAAAGGGGCACATCTGCAGCCCCTTATATCTTTCATATATACTATATTGTCTCCATCTTCCTTCTTTTTCTGGGGCAAACATTGTTTTGATTCTATTATGTTGCTTAAACTGTCTCTATTAATTGACTGGGCAAATGATGTTTTCCTGATATTTGATGATGCCTGGAGGTTTAGTGGTGGAAGGCAGTTCCATGGTGTTCCTGACTTATCTCTTCCCCCTTTTGTTCTTGAATTCAAATTAGGATGTGATAGAGATGGTAAGGAAGTAAACAGGTTTGTCAGTTTCACGCCTGATTTACCTTTACCTATCTGCACATTGCTCTCTTGTTTTATAATGTTCAACAGCCCTGGCAATTCCTTTTCACTGAGTATACGTGACAGTGATGATTTCTTTGCTTTCAAGATAACGTTGGGATCCATTATTCCTTTCATATTGACTTTTCTTCTTTCCTTCTCCTTTTTCTGTGATATAAGTTGTCTTATTCTTTTTACATTATTTGAGATAATCTCATCAATTGTCTTTTTATTCAATTTGAGGTAAGGTAAAGAAGGGATGAACTCATATATATTTGTCAAAACCAAATCGGGTTTGACCTTTCTATGTTTTATATTTACCATTTTCTCTTTTATGCTCCACTGCAGTTCTGTTCTATTGCCTGGGCTACCACCGTCAGTGGTATTAAATATATTTGAAAATACCAATTTCTCCAAAGTTCTTTGGGGGTGTATTATGCCCTTCTTAACTCCTTGCTTTAAGTCATTCTTCTGTCTTTTATTTTCAGGCAAAAGAGGCATATGGATAGAAAGAGAATGTGAAAATAATCCAGGTAGACATACCTCTTTTTGCACCTTTTTTTGATACACTTTATGTAATTGCACATTCTTTCTAACTCTTAGCTTGGGGGAGCTAACATTTGATATTGAATCAATTACCTGCGCCCCATCCAGTGATTGCTCTCCTTTCGACAATGAGACATTCTGATATTTTACAGTTTTAGTGAATGATTCTAAAGGTGGTCTTGTATTTTGTTTTGTTGTTTGCCTTGGAGGAATCGAGGGTACAGTCCATTCCAGGCCATGCTCACATCCGGTATTTAGTTGATCTTTAGAAATCAAGTCTAATCCTTTTGTCCTGCTTGACACGCTACCTACTTCTGATAATGCTTCCTTTGTTGGAGGTGTTAAATGTGGCAGCAACCAGGGATCATTTTGAGGGTAAGACGTATGCTCCAGAAGATTCTCAGAGGGAGTCAGCAAGTGCTGCTGGCTTTGTTCTATACTGGGTAAGTTTTGTCTTTCTTCACTTTTTTGAATATATCCAACAATAACACCCATTCCTTTTAATGCTTCCTTAGCCTGTGGAGGTGAATATTCACAGTTCATCCTATTTGTGCCATCTAGTTTTACTTCTTGCGCTGGGGTATCAGTTTGACGTAGACCTGCTTGGGAGTGAGATGCACACTTTGGAAGAGCCTCATAAGTACTTTTCTCTTGCTGGTCTCCCTTTCCTGTAATAAGCGAACCAATTCCTTCTGCACTTGGAGTGTAATCCACTGTGCTAACTACTTCTTCCGATGCCTTCTTTTCATACAGCATCTTACTTTGAAATATATCTCTCGAAGAGTCAGAAGCAAGATTTGGACAAATATGTTGTATACGTTCTGGTTGCTCTTCTCTTCCTGCAATAGGAAAGCCAATTCCTTCTGTATTTGAAGTGAGGTACGTTGGACTATCGACTTCCTTTAGTGCTTTCGTTACCCTTAACAATTTAATCTGAAGTATATTCATCAAAGAATGAGAAACAGATGTTGGAAGAGCCTTGCATGTATTTTCTTGTTGATGTTCTTTTCTTCCTCTAATATGCAAATTAATTCCTTCTGAGCATGGAGGTTGATCCACTGGAATATCTGCTTTGTTTGATGCTTTCTCTACCACTGGGCTCAAAACTGTTGGACTGATTCCTTTGGCTGAGACTTCTTTCTTTCGCTTTCCAATATGGAGTTGATGCAATATGCAAGAGGAAACTGATTCCAGAAGATTTTCTTCCTTCTGGTTAGAACTATTTTGTTGCTTTGCCCTCCATTTTTTAGAAAACTTTATTTTCTGTCCATTCGATTTTGACAGAATATCCATTAACTTTGGTTTCTCTTTTCTCCATGGATTTACATTTGAAACGATAGGGATGTTAACATTTTCTTGCCCTGTTGCATTTCTTGCCCCTTTTACATGAAGAGGCTCCTCACTGGGGCAAGATAACGAATCCAGAATCCGTTCAGGAGCATGATCTGGTTTCACTTCTCCTTTCTGCACTGCAGACATATATCGCTGGGCCTCTACATTTGTACAAAGAAATGTCTGTCCTTTTGAACCTTGTAAGATATCAGTTTCTCTTAATCCTTCTCTTCCCAATAGATGTGAAATATTTTTTCTGTCAATGTGCATACCTTCCTCAGAGACCTTTACTGTATTTTTCAAATGAGGAGTTTCCATAATGGGATACAAAGTATGCTCCAGGTGTGTCCTTGAAATACTTCCTTGTTTCAGCAGTTTCTGCTCCTTGCAAGTCTTCTGTTGAGAAGCATCCAACTCTGGAAGAAACATATTCTGTCCTTTTGAACTTAAGGAAATGTCCGTTTTCTTGGACACTTCTCTCCACTGTGGAGTTGGAAATGGATGTTGGGTCATGTCTTCATCTCCCTCCTTTACTCCTGGTGTGATAAGGAATTTGTGTTTTGTGTGTAATCTAATTCTTGAGATGTCAAACGTAGTGCAGTTGGTTTCCCTCTTTCGTGAATGTCGATCAGGATATACTTCTCTTTTCAAATCTGTGAATTTGACATCATCAGGCTCCTTCAGTGGCTGGCTCATCACGAATCGGTATTTACATTGTGGGAGAACGTCTGGTGAAGCAATTTGGTACTCTTCTTCTTGCTCTCTAATATATTGTTTCAGTGGTTTAATATTTCTTGATTTAGCACTCTTAGCAATGGACTGTGAAAATGCTATTTGTCTTCTGTTTAGCGCTTTCTCCAGCTTTGGCTCTGGAGGAATGTGTATCAGCCTTTGTGCCTTGCCTTTCTCCCTTTCTGCTTCCATCAATGCTTGAATTTGAGGTGGACTAGACCCAGAGTCACAAATAGTTTTCAGAATGAACTCTACCTCAGCTTTACCTTGCTGGAACCCCGGCTTCTGTTTCTTGATGTTACACCTTGTTTCCTTTTCGTTGCTTTGGGTTCCATACCCTGTTGTGTTACACATCAGGGAAACAAGTGGTTTCTTTGCCTTCGATTTTACCTGTTCAGTATGCGTAGTGTTTTTCACACCTGCTGCTTTTGCATTAGCTTTCTGTTTTATGATTTTAGGATATTTAGGATTGTAAGCATAAGCAGAATTCTGGATGGTTCCTGAGACACATGGTTCTTGCTGTCTCGTTTGTAGAAACTCAAATGGCTGGGTATTTTGTGGAGGTGTTCCAAACAAAACCTGTTGTTCATACTCTTCTTCCTCTGTAACTTTTGCTTTGTTCAGGGCATTTCTCTTTTCAGAAGATTCTTCATAGTTACCCCAGGTACTAGGTGACTGCTCCATTTTTATGTGCGGTGGAATAGACATAGAAGCATCTGTAGATTTTAGGTCTGCATTTAACACAGTTTTCTCTCTCTCAATGCCCACCTCCTGTTCCTGTTCCTGTTCCTGTTCCTTACTGATGCTTAAAGCAGCATGAACTGTGGCATTAACTGATTGTAAAATCACTCGGCTTTCAACTGGCAACTCCATGTGTGTTGGTTGTACAGGACTAAACCTTGATATTCTGTCTATCTCTGTTTTGAATCTGCTTTGCCTTTTAATGTCAGAGGTATCCAACATGAAGTAAATGGCATTTGTAAATATAACAGCCACATTTTTACCTTGCCAAATCGCTTTCATTTTGGTTTTTAAATTGGATCTAAGTTTTGTCCTCTGCTTTGTGGCAAACTGCCTGTTGATTTTAAGTATCTGTGAAATGAGTGGCTCCTTTTTCTTCAGAGCTAAACATCTGGGATTCAGTATGATTTTCTCTTGTACTGTGTTTATCTGGCTTTCAGAGTCAGATAAAACAGGCGTGAATAAATCTAAAGGCCCCAAGAGAGTTGTGGCTGAGTTTTCCTCCGACTCTGCCTTTTTCTCTGTAATAAGACCACCCAGATTTTTGTGACGTGTTCTGTCATTATACAGAGTGTCCTTCGCTGCTGTATTGAATGAGAGTTGATCAATCACTAGCTTGGGCGTTGGAATCTTAGCTCCCTCAGTGGTGAGGAGTAATGTCTCTCTCACACTTTCATTCCATTGCCTCTCTCTTATCTTGTACTTAACTTTGTGGGGTTTTTTTCTATGGATTCCTATAAGACACCTTGTGCTATTAAGCACCTGTAAAATTGATGGTTTCTCTGCCTCCAGAATTACCTGCTTGGGACTCACTGTATTTTTCTTGTCTGCAACCTCTAATGTGTAACTCTGGCGTTTGGGTTCAGATGAATCAAGGCTGGAGAAATCTAAAGGCTTTAAGACAGTTCTTACTAAGTCACTTTGATTCCATGTCTTTTTCTTGGAAATAGGACAATCCCATTTCCTCCTCGGATTTCCATCCCAGAGACCATCACATTGTATGGAACCAGTCTCTGATTTTCTAGCTTTTGGAAATGGGGTCTTTAGACCTACCATATATTGTATTCCCTCTTGAGTATGAAGACATTTCTTCAATGTCTGTACTCGAATAAAATTCATCATGTTTCTAGAAACAGTCTCTAAAACAGTTTCTCTAACGTGTTCTTCTTGCCTCATATTTTGCATGGCACAAGACAAATTCCAAGTCCTTCTGCATTCTGAACTATTCAGTTTAGATTTGGGTTTGCAAGGGCCAAGATTTTTCATATGATGGGAACTGAGATGGAAGTGTTGACTATAGTGCAGAACTGATTCTGTTAACATTTCTGGGATATTTTCCTCTTCCTTTCTGTGTGGCACATTCATTTTACCTGTGTTGCTGGATCTGCTTTGTGTATCAGTCACATTGGCCTCCCATGCTTCCCCATCACTTGGTGATTTCTCTAGCTCTGGATAGGTATGGTTGCGTATTTTCACCCTTGGTCGATCTGTCCCTGTTTTTGGTGTGCTATCAATTTCAATATCTATTTTGTTGTCAGTAGAAACAGGTGTGGGAGATAAAAACGCATCACCTATACTTCTATTTTGTTGCATGTCCTTTATCATAGACTTTAAATGGCCTTCCTGTTTCTTTCTACAGTACAGATGACCATCCTCAGTGATATTAAGCACGTGTGAAAAAAGAGGCTTCTTTGCCTTCATTGTTATACATTTGGGACCCATAAGATCTTTCCTTCCTGGAAATTTTAATGCCTTTTTCTGCCTTTGAGATTCAGGTAAAACAGACATCATGGATATTGTTAGTAAATCTCTTGGCAACTCTTTATGTTTCTTGGCAATACGACCACCCACTTTCCTTCTAGAGCTTTCATTATATGGATCTCCAAGCACTGAGATCCCTGACTTGGGAGGTGGGATATTTTGATCAAGTGTGTATTTTGTTATTTTTTGAGTTTTTATGTCTTCCTCTTCTTCTTCAAGTTGTAGGGAAGCTGCACTGGGAACATCCAGCTTCTTTGTGGGGCTCTGATCAGATGTAGTCCTATACACTGCCTCATCAATTAAAAGACCATCAAACATTGCTTTCCCTCTTTTTAGACGTGAACTCTTTTCACTTATTCTATGCAGTATGTCTGTTTGTGATAGGATATTCTTTTCCAGCTCTTCAGTTTGAAATGGAATTATCAGAGGAGAACAAATAGACTCCAACATATTTTCCAAAGCTAGTGCTTGTTGCCATGCTTCTTGCTCTGTAATAAGCATATTTTGATCTTTTCTACTTCCGGTCCTAGTCAGGAATTGTAGACCTGCTTTGAATAAAACTTCCTTGCCCTTTTTTTCTTTTTCATTTTGCCATCTTGATTCTGATGTGCTGCTTGAGGTGCTCCATTTATTAGAGGTATATTTACACACTCTTTTCCCTTCCTCTTGTTTTAACTGTATAATATTGACTTTTTTACTTAATGGGCCTTTCTCTGCTTTCAGTTTTTTGTGTGTTTTGATGGCAGGTGAAACAGGTGTAGGTGAAAAAAAGGTATTCATAAATATATTTGACGTACCTTGAGATATTTCTTTGGCCATGTCATCCAAGGTGTAGACCTGTTCCTTTCCATGGCTGGGGGCACCAGACCTAGTGATATTAGTTGTCTTTAAAATCGATGCCATCTGAGCTTTCCCAGTTCTAGACTTAGGGATTAGTGCTGCATTTCTCAACCCTTTAATTTTAGGTGACGCTGGCATGTAGATACCAAAAGACTGCAGGGTTCTCACTCGTAAATCCTTTGGTAACCCTATTTTTTCCTCTGGAATAGAACTAGCAAGTTCCTTTGTAGGGCCTCTTTCAGATAGGATATCAGTCTGTGCTTTAACAATTAAAGATTCACTAAGTGATTTCCCTGTCACTGGAGATAAAATCTTTGGACTCTGTGTTTTTGTTCTTTTTGGTAGCTTCTCAAATGGAAGTGAATTCAAAATAGAGCAAGACATAGAATGCAATACACTTTGTGTGAAAAGGGTGTGTTGCTGCAGCTCCTGAGCTATGGTAAGCGATTCTGGGACTTTTTCCCTTGCTGAATACTTCCATTTTAGATCTGATTTCACAAAGCGAGGTTCCTTCATGTTAGGAGCATGAAAAGTGAGGTGTTGGGAATTCCATGGTGCTGCTTCTCCACCGAGGTCTTTGACTTCCTTCCTGACATTTGAGGCCCTGCCCTTCTCGCCCCTGGAATAGGGACACGAGGCTCTTTCTCCATCTGGCCACTGCCCTTGGTGTTGCAGCTCATAACTGAACCTCATCTTCCACGGCATGTCCGTCTCTACTTTGCTTCTGTTATGTACTTTCATGTCCAGTGAAACCGCCACGGGAGAGGAAAAGGCATTCAGGATGACAGCTGCCACAGACTGACCTTGTTTCCTCATGGTTTTGAAGTTGCATTCAAATTGCCTACCACGGCTTGGTGTACCACGTTTTGTGATGCTAAGTGTCTTTGAAATCGGTGTCTTCTTTGCCTTCAAAGTTACACATTTGGGACTCATTTTATTTCTCTTGTCTGTAAGTTTTGAGTTGTTTCTCTTTCTTTTCGACACAGGTAAAGCAAGTGTGGATAAATCCAAAACCTGCGGAATTGCTGCTGGTAATTCTTGGGCTACTCCTTCCTTTCTCTCTGCAGTAAGATCTTCCAGTACCCCAGAGTATTTTATCTGAATTAAAAAGTCAACAATCTGTGATTTCAGGGTTTTTGGATGTAGGGCTTTTAGATAACCATTCCCAGGGATATTAAATATCTGTGAAATTGGTGCCTTCCTTGTCTTCATAATAACACATTTGGGACTCATTTTACTTTTTAAGGCTCTACATGTAAGCGTCTTTCTCTGCCTCTTAGATTCAAATAGATCAGGTGTGGAGGCATCCAAAGACCCCAGGACAGTTGCTTGTACCTCTTCTTTAAACTCTGCCTTTTCCTGTTTACCATGATCGTACAGGTCCCCCGTACATCTCCCATTACTTGGGACATCACATTTCGTTGTATCAATTAAAACTGGACCAGTTAGTGATTCCTGTGACTTTAGAAAGGGAAGGGTTGCATTCGCTGACCACACCGTGCCATTTAGTGTCTGCTGGCTTCTCTTTGGCTCTTCTGCCTGGGTTGGATCTGGAAGCTGTGTTTGTCGTGGGACGTCTTGTTCTGTAACAAACAGAATTTTCCCACGTCCTTTGTTTCCCCATTTGTGAAGGTCAAGCTCCTTCCTCTGGCCTGAACAGAAGATGAAATGCTGGCTGTACTGTGGAATTATCTTTAACAACATCTCCTGTTCACCTTCTTCTTCCTCTTCATCTTGAAGATTGGTTTCTTTGGTGTCATCTGGAGTAATATTACCTTCATGTGGTGATATCTCTCGCTTTACTTGTTTAGAACTGAGTCTTTTTTCTCCTAACATGTTTTTATCCCTTTCTCTCTTGCTATACCTATTAATGGCAGGTATAACAGACGTGAGGGAGTACCTGTCATCTGCCATTTTTTCACCTTGATCCACCTCTTTCATTTTGGTTGTTAAGTTATATCCCAATTCTTTTCTATGATTTGGGCTAGCACCACCCTTGATATTGAGCATGTTTGAAATTGATGGTTTCTTTGCTTTTGAAATTCCACATTTGGGCTTCATTAAGGTTTTCATGTCTGAATATTGTTTGAAGTTTCTCTTGCTTTTGGATATAGATAAAGAAGCCAGGCAGAAATCTAAAGTCACTGTCTCTTTCTTTTCAATACCATCAGCTTGTTCCTTTTGATGGTTTGCATCAGATGGAACACCACATTCTCTTGCGGAAAATATTTGTTCATCAATCTCTGCTTCTCCTGACATTGGAGGTGGAAACCTAGCATAGCTCTCTAGCTTTCTAATTTGAAACTGATCCAATGTAGGGCATGAAGCAGAGCTTAAAATAATCTGTGCAAAATGTGTTTGTGGTTGTACCTGAATATTTATACTGCCTGGTTGTTTCAGTTCCTCATCTGATTTGACAAGGTCATGATCCTTCTTCTGATATATATTGAATATGAGGCCTTGGCTAGTCTCTGGAGCTGGTAAATCTTGTTCCCCTGCCTTCTCCTCCCCATCTTTCACACCGTTAGATAAACTACTCATATTGATAGAATCTGGGCAACATATTTTTCTTCCATTTGGCGATCTCCCTTGCACTAGCTGCAAATGACTAAGTCTTGTTACCGTTTGCATATCTATCTCCACATTTAATCCAATACTCATTTTGATGTTGGGCAAAGTAGGCACCTTGAAGTGAATGATATCCAAAAATGCATCTGCTGTATTTTGCTGTGGATTCTTCATCTTTGTTTTTAAATTGCATTGCAGTGCCTTGCTCTGCCTGCCATTAAGCATCTGCAAAATTGATGCCTTTTGTTCTCTCATAGTTCTATACCTATGACTCACTGTTTTTTGCTTCCTTGCTAATTTTAATATGTTTTTCTTTCTTTTAGATTTAGAAACAAAGGGGTCAACAGAATCAGAAAACTGTGGGAAGGTCACTTGCAAATTTTCTGGTAACTCTGAATTTTTCCCCACAAAATAAGAATCTAGTTCCCTTTTAAGGTTTCCACCAGACAGTAGGCCACACTCTGTTGTAGTGTTCAAAAGTTTATCAAGTGATGAGTTCCCTGCCTTGGGAGCTGGAATCTCCAGACCCGTAGGGGCTGTTATGTCATCTTCTGGTTTGTTGATCTTCTGGAGTTCCTTAGCTTCTCGAGGACCCATCTGGAGGCCAGTCTGCAAAGCAGTTTGTGTAAAGCATGTTCGGTGCTGTATATCTTGTTCCTGTGTTAAACGGTCCAGTGCTGGGTCTGGTTCAGCAAGGTGGGTCTCTTTCCCTTGATACCCATTGATCCAGAGGTACTGGTTATACTTCGGAGCAGTTACTAGCAACGTTTTTTGCTCCTCTTCCTCCCCATCTTGTACTTTTTCTTCTCTGTCACAGAATGCACTACTCTTATCAAAGAAATCAACATACTGTGGTCTCCCCTCACCTGCTAGTCCCTGGAGCTTTACCTGAGCATGGCAGAAGCTGTTTGTCTCTCCTTGTAACCTGCTGTACACAGGAGAGTAAAGGGTGTTTAGAAATTCATAAACCAGCCCATTAGCTTGGTTGACCTTTTCAAACTTGGCCTTAAAGTCAGATTCCAGTTTCTTTCTATGACCTGTGATATTACATATTTGTGAAATTGATGGCTTCAATGCCTTCATGTGTACAGACTTGGACTTCACTCTACTTTCTAGGTGTGAGAATCTTACTCTATTTTTCTTCACTTTAGAATGAGGTAAAACAGGCATGTGGCAATTAAAAGTCTCTGGGAAAATTTCTGGTAAATCTTTGGGTAATTCTGCCTTTGTTTCTTCAAAAGAATAAACCATTTCCCTTGTATCACTTCCATAATCTGGAACATCACTATCTCTTGTTGTTAAAGGGTCTCCAATCAGTGATTTTTCTGATGCTGGAGGAGGCATCTCAGAATCTGCAGTGCATCTTAAATCTGTTTGTGTGGTCAGGCTTTTCTTCATATTCTCAGCATGAAATGGATCTGTTATGGCCGAGTAAACAGACTCCATCATGATTTCTGCAAGTGTGATTGGTTGTTGCATTTCTTTCTTTGTTTTAAGCTCTTTCTCTGGATATGCATCCAATCTGAGGTTCCAGCAATCCTCAAGGACTGCTTCTGGTGAAGCTTCTTTGTCCCCACTCACTTCATCTTGCAATTTAGCTACTTCTGTTGTGTCTCCAGAGTCACTTCCTTTAGTAATGGTATCTGAACACTTTTCTTCTCTTTCAACTTCTGATATCTCTTGTTTTACCTTGGTATGACTGTGATTCTCTGCATTTAATCTGCTGTGTGTTCTAATATGAGGCAAAATAGACACGTGAGGGTCAATAACATTCAGAAACATATGTGCCACAGTTTTATCTTGCAGTATTTGTTTAATCATGATTTTGAAATCACCTCTCAATCTTCTTCTACGATGTATTGGTGGTGTCTTTACTTTCATAATTACACAGTTGAGACAGAGTACATTTTTGGTTTCTGGTAATTTTTTTCTGATTCTCTGCCTTTTCACATTTGATAAAGGAAGCATACCCCTATGGAAAGACCCCAGGGCAACTTCAGGTAAAACTCTTTTGAAGTCTTCCTTTTCTTCTGCAATTTGATCATCCAGGGGCTTTCCGGGGCTTCCACAGAATGCGACACCATGTTCTGTTGTTTCAGTTAAAACTGGCAAGCTCTCTGACACTGTAAGAGGATGCACTGGATCTGCATTTTCCCTGCCTGTAGGTCCGTCTGTGCTTTGCTTCACCTTCTCAACTTGAAATGGATCCATTGTGGGGCATGGACCAGTCCCCACAATCGTTTCTGTAGAAAGAGTGTGTGGTTGTACCTCTAGCTCTTCATTATGAGTTGTTCTACTGTCTGAACAGCTCTGTCCTATTTCAAATTTGACATACTTGGGCTTCTGCTTTAGTTGTAGACTGAACCTGAAACCTGGTGTTAGCTGTGGATCTGCTTCTTGTAGAGCCTGTTGTTCTTCCTCTCTGTCATGTTCCTGTGGTTTTTTAAATATACAACTCTTCTCAATGTATTCTGCACTCCATGTTTTCTTGTCATCTGGTAATTCGTCTTGCTTTACCGCTGAATGACTAAGCCCTATTCTTGATGTATCTGTCTTGGTTTTTAATCCACTCTGTGTTTCCATATGAGGTGGTTCAGAAAGGGCACTGTGAGTGGCATCGTGAAATGCATCAGATATTCTTTCATCTTGCCTATTTTTTATGCTGCTTCTAGTGTTGCATTCGAGTTCCTCACTTTCACTTAGGTCACCATCTTCTGTAACATTAACTATTAATGGTTTCTCTTCCTTCTCAATTACACCTTCTGGACTCTCTTGAATTTCTACACCTGCTGATTGTTCACTGCTTTTATGCTTTTTGGTTACTAGTGAAATGAGCAAGTTGACATCTGAAGACTCCAGAACAATTTCAAGAAAATCTTCTTTTTCTTGGGTATTTCCCTTTGGAAAGCACCTTTGCATTTCTGACGTACTAGTTGGTAACTTCTCTCCACTTGTAAGTAGAAGATGTGAATTCTCTGTACTTTTAAGGTCCTCCCATGTTTTCTTTCTTCTGTCCGAGTCCATTTTGGGAGAGGAATCAAATTTCTGCAAAGCTGCTGATATAGCTTCTTCTAAAGGTGTCTCATGCTTTGCAATATGCAAGTCAGATGTTTTTTCACTATTTGGGGCACAAAACTCTGCAATATCCATTTCCTTTGCTTGTAAAATTGGGTCTTTAAGAGACTCTTTATTCTTCCAGTTTGTTTCTATTAATGAAGAACAAGGTGCTTTTTGTTTATAAGTATTGACCATGAAAGACTCTTCTAGCTGAGGTGGAATTTTTGGTGAAATGTTTTTTAGTTCTTTATTGTCTCTGCCATGATGCTTTTCGTTTTTAGTAGGCCCTGAGGTTCCTCTTTTCTCAACAGGCCCTGCATAGTTGACTTTCTCTGCATACAGTGACTTATTTTGCTTCAGCAGAAAATGTCTACATCCTGTTAAACCTGGCATAAATTTCGCTAGTCTTTTCCTGGAATACTTCCTAATATAAGGAGGAACAAGCTTGAAAGCATAAATAAGACACAATGCTATACCTGATATACCTTTTCTTTGATGTAACTCTTTCTTCTTGGTTTTATACCTGTGTCTTAACTTGTTACATTCTGAAGTGTGACATACTATGATTTGAAATACCCGCGAAGTTGGTGTTTTCTTTGACTTTTGAGGTGGAACTTTGAGACTAAATTTACTTTTACTGTGTAATGTTTTTCTTCTGTTTTTCTGCCTGGTCATGGTAGGTGAAAGAGGCACTGAGCCATATGCAGGATACTGGTTTAATTTTGAGCTAGCAATTTGTTTCTGGCCCTTTGTCTTTACACTCTTTAGTTGTGGCATCACTTCAGCAACTGAATTTGGGCTTAGAGTTAAAACTAGATGTCTGGCATTATTAAAAATATTATTTTGCCCTGGGATTGAATATTGAATCTTGTTTGAATCTTCAAACCAAACAGAATATTGGGCCTCTTCTGAATGTTTTGTATCAGACTCTAGGTCCTTGATTGAATCTTGAGTCTCAACAGAATGTGGGACTAGGACCAAATGTTGGCTCCTGTCCCTATCTTGGGTCTGGAAGGAGTCCTGTGTGCTGCTGCAAAGTGGTTTCCTCATCAAATCTTGAGGCAGAGCAATGTATCTGGCCTTGATATCAGGCTGGCTATTGATTGATTCCTGGTTGTTAACAAGTTGTTGGGCTTGACTAGTAAATTGGGCTTCAGAAAAATCTTGATTTGGAAGAGCACTTTGTCCCGGAAAAGAATCTTGTGCTTCGGCAGAAATGTCCATTCTAACAGAATGTTGATTCTGAATCAAGGGCTCTTGAGACCTTGAGTACAGATAGGTAGTTTTACTCTCTAAAGTAGCTTTGGATTTTAAAGGAATTTGATTTCTCACATTTTCTTCCAGAAGTCTGACTTGGTCTCTAGAAAGAAATAAGTGGGCAGGAGGGCATGGTGCCACATCTAGATCTTCACTTTCTATAATGATTCTAGAAATTCTTGAAAAGTTGAAGTCAGAAGAAAACATCAAATTTTTATTTTCGTTGGCTTTCATTATGGAAAATAATTTCTTAGATGAAAACTGTATTGTTTCATGTTCGTTTTCAGGACACCCTCTGCACCTTGGAAAAATTTCCTGTACTTCTGAATGAAACAGTGACAAAGACGAGCTAGTACCATCTGAAGATGGCTCACGACTTTCACTAAAGTGACTTACGCGATATTTACTTTCACTGGTACTTGCCCGTGTTGGTTCATCTGGCAGTGAAACTCTGTCTCCAAAGTTACCTTCATTTCCTTCAGATGTAAGTGATGAAGTAATTGTTCTTTCTGAAAAGTCATCAACTCTGAATATAAGCAAACAGTGTGTAAATCAGTTGTCACTGAGGACCTATTTCCTACAGGAACTCTCTTCTAGATTTAAGGAAACCCAATAGAGTATGTAAAAACATAGCTCAATATAGAGGTAAATTGGAAAGTCATTGTCCACATTACAAAATAATTCATTACCTAGTGTCATTCATTTAATAAATCAATCCACTGACAAAGTGAAGTAAATTATTTTCATATCTAGGAGAATGAGGGATTTTTCCTCAAAAACCTGTCCAAAAGTCTATTTTTGACTGTCTATTTTGATAGTCAAAGTTGCAGGTTAAGATTATATCCTTTTAAGAGGAATATCAGTTTGTTTCTGTTCTCTGTATGAAAGTTTTGACAAGAGTAAAAATATCCTTATGGAACTTTAAGAGGTACCACAGAAGAATGTCCAATACCATAAACTATAGCTTTCTATAGCTAAGTCCAGATTAGTTTAACAGCTGTTTGTTTTTGATCAAGAGAAAAGCCTACATTTTAGGGTAGTGCTTCTCAACATACTTTTGGGATGAAATAATGATCATGGATGTGGACTCTCCAATATCCTTTCTACCTCAAATGATTAGGCTTGGTCTAACAATGCTCAGACCAGCGGCATCAGGGTCACTTGGGAAATGATCAGAAATGCAAAATCTCGGGCGCCACGCTAGACCTACTGAATCAGACACCTGGGGATGGGGCCCAGAAATCTGAGTTTTAACAAGCTCTCCAGGTGATTCTGATGCACCTTAAGTTTTGTTTAATGGTAAGGCAGCCTAAAGTCATCAACTGAAACTCATATAAGCTAAGTCAGAAATTCTGGTAGCTTCGTTCAGGGAACACAGATTATCTTGTACTTTACTGGAAGAATGACCCTACTTTTAAATAATGCTTTATCATAAACAATGAAGATAATATATGAAATCATCGAAGTATACCCCATCACAAAAATCATTTTTTCTAAATGCTTTTTTTTTACAGGAAAATCTCACTGATTTGGATTCTGCTAATTAGAATTTGGAGTAGTTTAGGCTAAACTACTGATTGCCTTTTTTCATAGAGAACACAAAATTATTAGGTGAATATTTAAAATATGTTAAATACTTTTTCAACTTCTCTCAACTGTTAAGAGAATTTATGAACATCTAATATACAGGCTGTATACACATCTTTGTTACCAACTGTGATGGTTAATTTTATGTGTCAACTTGACTGGGCTGAGGGATGCCTAGAAAGCCAGTAAAACACTCTTTCTGAGCGTGTGTGAGGATGTTTCCGGAGGAGATTAGCATTTGAATCAGTAGACTGAGTAAAGAAGATATGCCCTCACCAACTGGGTGGGCATCATCCAATCCATTAAGGGCCTGAATAGAACAAAAAGACGGAGGAAGAGCAAACTCTCCCCCTCTCTTCTTGAGACGGGACATCCATCTTCTCCTGCCCTCAGACATCAGAGCCCCTGGTTCTTGGGCCTTTGGACTCTGAGACTTACACCAGTGCTGCACACACCCTCCCTGCAGGGCTTCTGCCTTGGACTGAATTGTATCACTTGCTTTCTTGGTTCTCCAGCTTTCAGAAGGCACATCATGGGACTTCTCAGCCTCTATAACCATGTGACCCAATTCCTATAAATCTCCTTTTATATTTATCTATCTATCTATCTATCTATCTATTAATCTATCTTCCATTGGTTCTATTTCTCTGGAGAACCCTGACTAATACACCTACCCATTATCTTTAGTATCATGTCACCTTTGGTAACACCGTTTGTCCTTACTACTAGAGCAAAATTGGGAGTTGCAGTAATGATCATGGATGTGGACTCTTCAACATTTATTCTACCCCAAATGATTAGGCTAAATCTAACATGGTAATTAGATTAGGAATGGGCATGAACTAATCCCAGCATGAGACAAAGATTTTTAACAACTTCTGGGAAAAGTTGCCTTGTTCCCAGGAAAGACAGAGGAAAAAAATGGCCTCTTACTTCCTCTGGATATTGCTGGTCTGATTTTGAAACTCTTGTGGCCATCGTTCTGTTCACCTTAAGGTAAAACCAACATGAGGAAAGGCAGAGAGTTACAGGACCTTAATGAAGTTGTTGAGCCACTGTATCAACCAATTTTGAAGCAAATCCTACCTCAGGATTTCCTATTATATGATTATCATAAATTCTCTTCTTGGTATGCCAGTTTGAATCGTGGTTTTCTGTTACTTGAGAATTAAAATATTCTAACTGATACAGGCCGGATGCATAAGCATTCTAGGGAATCCGGGTGACCCTAACAGTTATAGCAGTGTCCAGACATAATTAGGATAAAATTTCCTCAGGACAGGAGTATTATTCACTTAGGAAAGTGAACAGTGAAAATATGAGACATATACAGAATTAGTTTTTTGCACATTTCAGGGAAAATATAGAAAAAAGCTGAAATGCAAGACCAATATTTCAACAATTTAATATTATGATTTTAAACACAATAAAACAATGCTAGATGTACGCTGAACCAACCTTGCATTCTTGAAGATAATCCCACTTGGTCAGAGTATGTAATCCTTTTCATATGCTGCTGAACTTGGTTTGCTAGTATTTTGTTGAGGGTTCAACATCTATATTCATAAGGGACATTGGTCTGATACCTAACTTGTATACCTAATATAACTATTTGTCTTTCCTGCTCTGGAGAGCTTCCAGACCACATATTCTCCTGGGTATCCTTCTAACTCACTGGTAGATCTTTGTCAGTCTTCTTTGCTGGTTCCTCCTCTTCTTCCTGCCCTCTTTGAAGCGCCCCAGGGCTCAGTCCCTGTTCCTCTTATCTTCTCACAGTCCCTTTGTAATCTCACCCTCTCTGTGGCTTTTAATACTGCCTATGTGCCAAGAACCCCCAAACTCACTGTCTCTACCAAACATCTCTCCCAGACTACTTACTATCTCTATTGGATGCCCAATCAATCTAAGACTCAACAGTTGCAAAACAAAATTCCTCATCTCCCCATCAAGACCTGCTCCACCCACAGCTTTCATCACCTCAGTTGATGACAACTGCACCTTTCCTACTTGCTCAGGTAAAAATCTTGGAGTCATCTTTGCCTCCTTTCTCTCACATCCACACACCCCATTGATTCTACTTTTCGAAGTATATCCTAACCACTTCTTACCACCTCCACTGCTACCACCCTGGTTTAAGTTACCTTTATCTTTCACTTGGATTACTGGCAAAAGCCTGCTGTCTGCTTAGACCCTTGACCCAGTATAGTCTACTCTCAACACTGCAGGCAGTATAATCCTTTAAAAATATAAGACAGGGCTTCCCTGGTGGCCCAGTGGTTGAGAGTCCGCCTGCCGATGCAGGGGACACGGGTTCATGCCCCGGTCCGGGAAGATCCCACATGCCGCGGAGCAGCTGGGCCTGTGAGCCATGGCCGCTGGGCCTGCGCATCTGGAGCCTGTGCTCCGCAATGGGAGAGGCCACAACAGTGAGAGGCCCGCGTACCAAAAAAAAAGACAGAACATATCATTCTCCCTCATAAAATTCTACAATGATCCCCTGTTGTCACTCAGAGTAAAAGCCACTGTCTTTAAGATGGCCTGCAGGGTCCAACCATGATCTGGTCACCTATTCTCTAACCTCTCTAATACTCTTCTACCATTTCTGTTTGGTTAACTCCCCATCCCTTCAAGGCTTTAGTCAAATCCCACCACATATATTGCACCTACCTCTCTTCTCCTACTTCTGGCACCCTGATTCCTCTTACCCTACACTGTCTTTTGTTTTACCATATCACATATAATTATTACCACCTCCCATATAATTTATTTATCATGTTGTCATTTACTATCCGACTCCCCTCTGTCTAAAACGTAAGGTGGGAAGCAATGTCTGTTTTGTTCACCGCTGTATCTCAAGGGCCTGCAGCACATTGTAGGCCCTCAGTAATATTTGCTAAGTGGCCATATTCACCTCTAGCTTTCTGATGGCTAACGCTTGTCCACAGCAAGCTGATCCAGACATACAACCCAACCCGTTCTTCAGGTTCAATGAAGGGGGAAAAATACACATACACAAACGACCCATACATGTGGCTAACTGTAACGAAAAGCTAGAGGCAGATATAGAAGGGAGTTAACCACAGCAATACAAACAACTCCCACTTAACCGTTAGGCATGTCTGTCTATTTTTTAAATGTCCTTTGGCCTCTCCCCACCAGGGAATCTCAACTGGCCTTTGCAAATTTAAAAAGAACTCCCCATACTCCTAGGAAAAGACTGACAGCTCTATAGCCATGGCAACAAGTAAGTACTAGAAGTGGTTGTAAATCAATTAAATCAATCAATGGCATAGAGTCATAGCATAATCCTAGAGTCATAGTAACAAACACCAAATCTGCTTTTAAACAATTTTATCTATCAGTGGTAACTCACTTCAGGAAATACACTTCTGAAACCAACCAGTGACAGCTTTAATCTTTGAAACTCAGGCAATTGATGGCAGACTTTCCCAGGAACACACGTCTAAGGCTGAGGTCAACCCTGAAACAAACCATTTCCCAAAACTCAATGGATATAAGATCAGCAGTTTGCATTGCTCACTGAGACTGTGCCTGGCCAGCACGGCTCTCCCTGACTCCGGATACTGAGTGGTAGGCTCGCCCTTTGACGTCCCTTATGCCATTCAGTCCTGAGCCTCACACCGCTTCCCCTGATCTTCCCTCCTCTCTGCTCACCCCTCCCCTTTCTCTTCTCTCTCATCTCATAAGCAAGACAAAACCCACTCAGTCTCTGATGCAGTGCAACTTTAACCATTTTTATGCTTGAGGTTCTACCAATATTTAAGCCCTTTTATCTCAAAATAATTTAAGATGCTTTCCCAAATATAATTCTACCCCAAAAAGGAATTCTGGTGCCACGGTAAAATATTTTTGCTTTGTTACACATATCATTTTAACGAATCTTCATGACATTCCTAAGAGGTAATTCTTCTAACTGCTATTTTGAAAGTAAGGAAAAGGAGTGAGTTTAAGTCATTTGCCCAAGGCCATGCCATCATTTAGAGACAGAACTATGACATACACCTAGACCTTTTTAATTCAAAATGTGTTTTTTCACTGCAATGCACTGCCACCATGGAAGCCATATCTCCTTCCTAACCCTTTTCCCTCAACACCATCCCCCCCAATCTCTTCTCAATTACTTTCCCCTAAAGCCTATTAAAAGTATTTAATTCCGCCTAAGCAGGAATGGAATAATGGCACAGAGGGATGGGGAAACTCTCAGGTTATCTTGATCCTGGTGCTAAAAATCCTTTTCTCCCCACTTCCTCTTGTGGCTTCCTCTCGTCTGTCAATCCTCTGGCTTTTAGTTACATGAGAATCTTCAGTCACAGTGCACACCTAAGCCCTGTACACCTCAAACACCAACTCCTGGTCTGTCCAGTTGACTTCTGGATGATCGTTTACGGTGGATGCACTTCTGAGGTGTCCTGGTTTGCTCTGGCATTCCTGTTCCCAACCGACCCTGACCAGGATTCCACCTCCCGTACTTCCAGATACTGTTACTGCTTCTCAGGACACCCACTTTGTAACTAGAGTTGCTGGTACTCAATATAAAAATAGAGCAGCCAGGTTAAATGAATAAAGCCCCTTTACACCTGACAACTGAAGGAAATTAATTTTCAGATGCATACTCCACACAGCTAGCTACTAGTGATCTAGCTGAAACACAAAACTGTGTCACTCCTATGCTTAACCACCTTCAGTGGTTACTCACTATCAGAATAAACTCCAAGCTCCTAACAGAGTATAGCAAGTCCCCCATGATCTGACTCCTGCATATTTTTTCACCTTCATCTCCCACTACTCCCTGACTCGTCCTTAGCATTCTAGCAACTCTGAAATCATCATAATTTATTGCATATACCCTGTTCCTTATTTCCTTGCCTCTGCTCATGGCTTATAATTGCCTTTCTTATCCTCCTAACCCACTGTCTTTTTTTTTTTGTGGTACGCGGGCCTCTCACAGTTGTGGCCTCTCCCATTGCGGAGCACAGGCTCCAGATGCACAGGCTCAGTAACCATGGCTCATGGGCCCAGCCGCTCTGCGGCATGTGGGATCTTCCCGGACCAGGGCACGAACCCGCGTCCCCTGCATCAGCAGGCGGATTCTCAACCACTGCGCCACCAGGGAAGCCCTCCCACTGTCTTTTTCTGACTAATTTTCACTTATCCTTTAAAATTCAGCTCCAGTGTAACCTTCTTCATGAAGCCAGCCCAACACCCCTATGCTGGCTTAGGTACCTCCTAGGTGTTCTCATCGTACTCCTATCACTGTGTCACCGTACTGCAAGCAATCTATATCTATGTCTCCTCCACAAGAGTATAAGCTTCCGTAGAACAGATACCATCTTATTAATTGTATCACAGTATAAAACCCAATGTCCATTGTATAGGGCTATCTAATGATTGCTGAACGGACTTTGATGAAAACAAATAAGATATTGATAGCAACAAGAGTAGTGATGTCTGTATTTAATCTCTAGCACTCAGGCATCCTTAGGATGCTGATGATATCAACTCATTTCATGTCACTCTTGCAGCACTTAGCTCAGGATCTGCTCGGTTCACAGTAGGTGCTAAATGAATATTTTTCAACTCTGAATTTTCAGAACTGGTGATTATTACTTCTTCATGTGTATTGGAGAGAGAAGATGGGGTAGGGAAGCAAGCCACTTAACCTCTCTAAGCTTTATTTTCCTCATTTGTAAAAATGGTAATGAGTCTACCTACCTAAAAGGATAATTTCAACAATACATAAAAAGCCATTTAACACAGCTTGGAACAGAGCAACCATTTAAAAAAATCAGAGTTCGACTGAATTATGATGTTGAACAGCTGTCATCCTCTATACAAATGGGAAAACCCTTTTCTGTAATTCAGATGTAATTCTGAGTAGAACAAAACCAACCTGTTTCATCTAATTTCAAAATACATCACTTACCTTTCTTCTGAAGATGAATGAATTGACCAGTTATCTAGAGATAAATGGGAATAAAAAATGTCAGAGCACCAAAAGGAGAAGCTCAGGCTGAACAAGTTTTATATTAAAATATTAAATTGTAGGATACTTACCAAATTTCATGCTTTTAAGGCAACTGTCTTCTTTCTATTTCAAGGGAGACAATAAAATATTAGAATAATCCAAATACCAAACTTCCACAATTTTATGTTATTCTTATGTGTTACTTTGAAAAATCGGGGAAAAGGAAATCAAGCCTTTGTTCTTACCTTGTGGGCATCTGTATTATCCTTTTCTGGACGAAGTGCAGGCTTCTTCTGAAAGGCTGTACAAATCTTTATGAGTATGATCGCAAAGATAATTCCCAGAAAAATTATAAATAAGGTTGCCATCCAGTTATTTTTAGAAGTCCAGGACTCTAGAAGGTCCCATAATGTCAAAAATGTATTATTTTCCAATCCACCCACTTTTTTTAAGAAATAAAATTGCTTTGACATTTTTATGTTATATGTGAAATAGACTGATGTCTTCATTCCAAAGTCCTCGATTCTGGATGCCCCAAAACCCAAAAAGGTGGTATGCCCATCTTATAACCACATGTAATGCTCTGCCAGAAAAAAAATGTCCAGTGCTGCCCAGTGCCTTGTCAAGTGCAGCAGTGATTGCTCTGGGTCTAAGAAAAGTGAGGTACGTGTCATAGTGGGTATTTAACTGAGCTCATACCAACTTGATTTTTTAGTAAAATAGAACACCTCATTTGATATTTCTTTTTGTTAGAAGGGTCTGTCACCCGTGTTCCTCTTCGACAATCTACTGTGATGCTGAAAACCCAAGTTAGATTTTGGTAGATTTTGGAATGGTCTCCTGGTGACTTTCCTCTTCACCCTGTTTCTGGTGATTCCAAGGAGCAGCTACTTGTGACGCTTGCTGATGTCAGAATTAGGGTGGGGCAGAGCCAGATCTAAGTACTGCTCGCCTTCCCTCAAGGTCTAGAGAGTAGTTTAGTCACAAGTATACAAAAAAGTCTGGACTATTAATGAAAAAATACTACCTTGGATTTAGAGCACTTTCCCGTTGAAGACGTAATGAATTAATTCTTCCTTTGTCTTCACTTATTCAAGGTCGGTTGAGGAAAGAAGTATAATTCTTTACACCAGAGTTAACTGTTCAGGCCTCTTCTGTCACATAACTTTGAGTGCAAGAAAGATTTATTGAGCTCTTACTTCCCTTGAGTATTAGAGATAATGAGATCAATGACGCATCCTAGGAGTTTACACTCTCCCAGTCTACTGGACCATAGCCGACAGGTATTTATGATCTTAATTTAGTTTAACTGTGATTATGGGATTTGTCTTTGCAAAGTATAGCTCTCCGGAATGCATGGTAGGCATTCCTTAGTTCTAGAAGAAACTTCAATTCCTCTGGATTTTTCTAGGGCAAGGTCCACCCTCCTCTCTGACTCCCCATCCATATACACGATCAGGGTGATTTTATTCTGCTGGGGTTTTTTATAATATTTAATGCAGCTGGCAAAATACTCAATTTCTCTTGCCTGATGGCAGACATTCTCTAATTCATTTAATGTTAACAATCTTAAAGGGGGTTGAGCGTTTTAACATTAAGGAACTCTCTAGTTCCTTAGATCTTTTAGGGCTTGATGACACTGAATCCCTAATTAGTATACCACGAATAGCTCTAATAAGAACTGAAAAGGAACTTCTGTGTACCACTCCCGCTGATGCTTAAGTCTTCAGAGAGGTAAAGAAGAGTATCCCCATCCCCTCCAGGGCTTTGTCATGTTTGTTATTTAAGTAATTGACTACTAATAAAAGTATAATTACCTATTTTTCAGCATAGACACTTATGTCCTTTGCACTAGAAACCTCTTTTTATGTCAATCTCAAGTGAGCAGCAAAAAAAAGTAAATGCTATGTTTATTTTTTAAAGTCACGAAGACAATAAAAAATAACAGCAGAGAAATCCCATTACTAACAGTAATACAGATACTGAAAGAAAACACCCAGAAAAAAATTCTATTTAAGTTTAAAAATATATATCTACCAATGCCACACTCTTTGAACTATTTGGACATTGTGAACCAGGTTTTTGTTCTTTACATGTAAAGAGAAAGTCCCAGTAATAAGTGTATAAAACAGCAATATAAAACCAAGGATATTAATATCTTAGTTCAATACAAGGATTTATTGAATAATGAATGACTAAGGCACTGAGCAAGTAACACCAAGTGCTTTATGGATACAAAGATGAGTAAAACCACTCCCTGACCCGAAGCAGTAATTAGTTGTATAGAGCAAATATGTCAATAATCTCTGAAAAGGCAGAGTGTGAATAGCAACAGAGAAGATATTATGTGGCTTTGAAGGAGAGATGGCTGGAGTAATTCAAGAAAAGCTGTGAAGTGGGAAAGAGAATTTAAGGGCCTTGAAGGATGAGTATGATTTGGTAACAAAGACTAACAAAGAAAAAAGTTTCAGGAAGAGAAGACAGAAAGACTTGTTCATAAACTTTGTGTATCCAGGTTAGCTGGAGTACTGTGTACAGGTTCAGAGTATGAGGGAGAGAAAATAAGGTTAAAATGTTGATAGGGCCTATCGTGGAGAGCCTTGAACTAAGGTCTTTAATCTTAATAGTCACCCTTGGAGAGCCACCAACAGTTTTTGAGTTAGAGGTGTCAAATGGTTTATTGAACCAAGGAGACAATAAAATAGTAAAATGAATTAGGCTACTGTAATTCATTTTATAGTACGGGGATAGAATCAGACTTTGATACTGAAAACACAGGATTTGGCAACTAAAAGGAAGCAAATGGATTCAGAAGTGGTGTAGAAAAGCTAATGGTGAAGGAGAAAGGATTTAAAGATAATCCCAAAGCTGGTTTGTCAAGGACTAGCTAGCTTCCTCAACCTAGGCATTACTGACATTTTGGACCGGGTGCATCTTCGTAATGGCTGGTTGTCCTGTACACTGCAGGATTTCAGCAGAATGCCTTTCTCTTACCTATGAGAAGCCAGTAGTAGCCCCACCCCAGTCGTGACTACCAAAAATGTCTCCAGACATTGTCAAATGTCCCCTAGAGAACAAAATCACTCCCAGTTGAGAACTACTGATTTAGGTGAATGGTTGTGCCATTAATCAGGGCCTACCAGAGCCGGCGCCGGGATAGCTCTATGACCATAATCTCAAACTTGAAGGAGCTGCACCCTTTCCCTGCAAGATGTGTCAATTCTGTGCAGAAGAGCAGATGGGACCTTTTCACAAATGTTTATTTTGGCCTTACACGTATCACTCATATCTTTCTCTGGCAGTTGTATGTTCCCCACCCATGGCTAGGTACACAGTTCTCAAATGACAAGCTACTTCATCAATCCAGAATAGTAGTTTCTCACAGATAACTCAGGGTAAAATCAACTTTAAATGACCTTCTACGACATCCCTATATTTGTAGTAGTATCTTTGAATGGTCATCCATATTATGCCTATAGTTTAATTTGAAAACTTGAATATATAATTACATAGCTGGTAACCTTTTAAATCTATTTCTCCATTGTACTTTTATATTATAATCTGCTTTATAGTAAGTTTTCCTTTCTATTTTCCTTTTTAGTTTCACTTCTGGTTTACAGTATTAATATTTTCCAATTGATTTACACTTTAAATAGACCATTATTATATTTGTCAGCTCTGGTTAAATATTTTTTATAATATTTTGATCACTCTTGTTTTAAAAGTTAAGAATTATATACTATTTAAGTTAGGGCCTTGTTCAAGAAATAGTCAAAAAGTGAATAACTATTGTACACTGACATGGAAATTTCGATTTTGTAGTTGTACGTGATTTCATTCTATAATACACAATTTAGATACCGTTATCTAGGTTTTCGTTCTTTATGCACTATTTAGAAAAACTAAGAAGTAATTAAAATCCATTAACTTCACCAGGGCAGGAGGAGTGAGGGACCTCAAAAATCTGCAAGCTTCCCAGGCCACCCTGGCTGTCTGAAGGGCTTAATATTAGGGCAGTAGAAAAATCAGGGAAGGGAGTTAATTTCCTACTATAGAAAACCACTGCTCACTACAAACTTTATATATATATATATATATATATATATATATATATAATCAGCCTCATCGCATTTTCGTGTTCTTTATAGGAAGTATAGAACCTATGTTTTTAATATATAACTCAATACCATTCTAGTCCAAGTGATACCCGCACTTCTCAAGGCAAAATTAAGTGCCCTAACTCTGCCTAGATACAGTACAGATGTTAGTCCCACTATTTACTCCTTATTTCATTCTCCCCTTAATCAGAGCTTTAGACATCAAGTTCCCCCACTATACGAAACTCCAAGTGTTTACTCATCATTGCAAACCTAATGAGGCTTTGCCTATAACAGGCCTTCAGTAAACATTTAATGAATGAAAGTTGTTACTTTATTCTAAAAACAATGTTCAGAGTCCCCATATTTGAAAATGTATCTTCATCTATCCCTTGAGATTTATTAAAAGATTAGGTTAATAGATGTAGATTCTATAAAACTGACTAAATTTACTAAAGTGTTGTTTTCCTTTCATAAAGATGACACTGCTCTGCAAAATTAAGAGTACTTTCTCAGTTGAGCAGCAATAAGACAAAAGTTCTGTTGTAACAAAATTCAATGTTTAATTTTTCAAAACTTAACTATATTAAAGAAAATAAATTATATTTAGACCACCTTCAATATTTGTACATAACCTTTATACAACTATAACAGTGCTTTCAAAAGACACTTTGTAAAGGGCATTAATTTCACAATTAAAATGTGTTTTAAAAATGGGGGAACATTAAAGAACATTAAATTAGTCTGAAATATATCTCATAATGCTGAGAGGTATGTTGTTCTTTAACAAATTAACTGTATTTGTATTCAAAATAACATAGCTTGTAACTACAGACAATTATTTCTTGTCCGTTTCAGTGATTTCCTGGATCCAAAACAAAATCTGTGTATTTATTTCTTTGAAAACATCATTTGTTGACCGTCCTTTCACTGCCATGGAATGACTTGCTTTCTCAATCCAGTGGATTTTATTAGGAGCTTGCATTTTCTGTGCCACTTTCTCCAACAAGTTCTAAAGGGAAAAAAGAAGAGGATACTAGACTAATGTTCTACTGGTGTTCAGTAAAGATTTCCTCTCTCCCACCGCACCTATACTGGCATCCATTCTCTAAATATTAAAACCTAGTCTACAGCTAACTTTTGAGGCAATGGAACGTGCAAGAAGTGGCAGTCCATGTTTTTCAGATACAGCAACACAACAGAACAGATTAGGCATTCATTACTGATGCTAAAAAGTCATTAAGTAAACTAGAGCCAAAAAAATTCTCTTAAAAAATGTTTTCCCCAAGGAAATTATTTATATGCTCTGGGAAATACACTAAAATTTAGTAATATGTACAAGTTACTTTTTTTTCAAGAGTCAATTTTATAACAAATTGAAGAGATCTGCTTAAATGTTGAAATGATAAACCAAACGTACAGTCTAGTAATCTGAAATTCACAAGATTCAGATATTAATCCTTCATTTTCTACGTGAGAGTTAATCCATTTACCAACACTCTTTATAGGGGGATGAATATTGTCAGTATGCTTATATTTTTAGGTTCTCCAAAGCAACAGGGTTAACTAAAGAAAAAAACTAGCATTAGTAAAATCAGCATTTTTTAAAAAAAATAATTTATTTATTTATTTATTTATTTATTTTTGGCCACAGCACATGGGATCTTAGTTCCCCAACCAGGGATCAAACCCGTACCCCCTGCATTGGAAGCACAGAGTCTTAACCACTGGACCACCAGGGAAGTCCCTAAAATCAGCATCTTTTTAAAGAGACTGAATGTTGCAGGTAATATCTTGTTCCCAAGATGTTTATTTCATTCTTTCTCTCTCATTCACACAAATATCAAGTTATAATTCACCTTTTCACACATTTCATCTGCTGAGCCTGACACAAACAGTACAGGATCTTTTATACGAAAGAGATCTTCATCTCTAAGTTTATGCTGCTGCTTTGGATGGTGCAGTGGATAGGAAATACAAATGAGACCTCGAACAAAATCATCAGCATCATCTGGCTCAATATGACACATTACAGAAGCAGCTGCTCTTGAGCCCATTGAACGACCTAAAACCAATTAAAATTAAGTTCAGTTTGAAATATAAACATTCACATAAAGTAATGGTGATGATAATGTGGCAAATCAGATTTCATTCACTGTTCATCCATCATATTGCTTATCAACAAATATTAACTACAACCGGTGCCAATTAAAAAGCTGCAATACCCATAGACTTGTGAAGAGCTAAAAACTGATCCTAAGTCAAATCTTAAAAAAAAAAAGGAATTATTTTCCAAAAGAATACTTGAAGTGGTGAAGACAATCCTTGTGAAGGAATCATTTGAGAGGGGGTGATTCAGGGATATAAATAAAAGGAGACCTCTTCAGGTTATAACACATATGTATGAGGTTTAAATTAGATTTAAATATTAAAGTATCTTGGTGTTACACCAGGAAGTGACTTACCGAAACAAAACAAAAAATCCTTAAGTCTCTTCCTGTCATTAATTTTAATTCTCGATTACCTATTCCTATATTAATATGAGTAGATTTTAGAACAAGTATTCACAAGTATTGAAAACTTACCTCCAAGGAAAACACCTGCAAGTTTGTATTCTCCTGAGGTCTTTAGGTAATTCTAGAAAAATCGACCAAAAAATTATCAATTCTTCTCCCATGAAATATTCCACTGGAAAACCAACATATATTTTCTCATCATTACTGAAATGTATGAACATTTTTGCAAAAACAATCAGGAAATTTCAAGGGATTCTTCTTGGAAGAGGTAACCAATTCTTTGCTCTCTGGTCATGCCTTCACTGTCAAATCATAAACTGGGTAATACAGGCAAATAAGTGAAAAAAAACCCCACTGTCTAAAACAAATTCAAGTACTAAAATATTTTTAAAGAAAAATCGTGGAGGGAAAAAAAGCCAGTAAAAGCTTCCAACTAATACAAAATGTGATAATACTAACATCTAATTTAAAGCTCTGAAAAACTCAGTAAGCTTGATCTGGATTAAAAGAAATTTCAGATTTGTTTTATCCGGGGTTTTATAGTTTCTAATACAGAAATCATATATTATTTGTACATTCACAGTATACAAGGCAAAATACCTAGAACTATACATCCTAAATTTCAATATGGAAATTACATCATAAGTAGATTCTTTGGCAGTATCACGGAGAAACATTTATGATGTAAGCACTCATCCCCATGGAAACTAACTGATGGCAAAAAAGAGAAATCTGACCATCACACAGCCTTCATACACTGCTGAGTTTCTAAGAATACTCATTAAAGGATTTTTAAATTAAACCAAATGACTGCTAATAAAATTTGTCTTAAATTTATTATGAATTTTAAAAACAATTCTGTCATAAGTAAATATAAAGAAATTTTCTTACCAAAACTGATTTATATGCCTTAATTCTATGTACAATATTAAGGCCTTTACAGGTAAACCTCAGGCTAAAAAAACCATGAGATGCAAGATGGGATGCCAGTGACATCAAATGAGGAAGATTCATATCTCCTGATGCTCCATGTGTAAGAATTATTCCATATGTTAAGCTCTTGTTAGGTACCAAACAAACAGCATCTAGTAATTTATTTCCAAAAGGTATTTTTAATTTAACCTGGAATTCAAGAGAATAAATGGATCAAAAATTACTTCCTTGCCTATTCAGACAAATGAATAACTATATATGTTTGTTCTGCAAGACCCATGATTCAAGTCACAGCCTCCAAATAAAAAGCAATGATATTAATAATAACTAATATTTAAGAAATACTTATTGTGTCAAGTACTATTATAACTGCTTTATATGTATTAAATCATTTAACATTCCTAAGAATTCTGAGGCAAGTACTGTTACTATCTCCATTTTATAGCTGAGAAAACTGAGGCACAGTAGGTTACATAATGTGCCCAAGGTTATATATCCAATTAGCTAGGATCCAAACTCGGGCAGTCTGCTCCAACGTTCTCACTCTTAACCACGAATGCTATGCTGTCTCTCACAGTACAAGATGGAAATAAGAAAATTACTCTGGAGCCATATGACTACAAAAAAAAAAAAAAGGAATCTTGAAGATGCAGAATGTATGAAAATATGTATTACCTCTGTATGACTCATTTTCACTGTTGAATAACAAACTTAAAGTGCATTACATCTGAGAAGCAAAGGACATCTCCCTGAAAAGAAGATTCTGTTGTGAAAGGTGGGTTGGCAGACACAAGAACTATGAATGAACACACTCAGTAGCTAAAGTAAACATTTAGAACTACTTGTCTAAGAACTGATGTCTTTACAAGCACATTATTTATTTTCACTCCTACGGTCACTCAGAATTGGTTATAGGACCAGGTGTGGGGCTGGCAGATGTTATTTAAGATAAAGCCAATGTGATATCTTCACATGGATGCCTTAAGAAAATTCATACCAAAGTAGGATGCTGTATCTTGGTAATGCTGTAAAAAAATATATATATGTATTTTTTTCCCTAAGCATCTTTATTCTCAACCATCTTCAACTTAATTTCACAGCATCTTTCTATTAACCCATTTCCTTCGTCTTTATCATTCCCAGCTCTTCCTCCGACCCTGCAATGGAAGTACACATCCACACCCTTTGTCCTGAGACTCTGCAGAGCCTCCCAGTAGGCAGAGTGTAAATCTCCACCCTATTGCCTTTGGGCTTGGCTATGTGACTTGCTTTAATCAACAGAATATGTTTCAATGTGCCACTTCTGAGCTAAGGCATGGCAAATTTCCAGAAGTGCTCTTGAACTCTTGCCTTCAGCCCTGAGAAAAACATGCTTCATGTATTCTTGCTTTTTTTAGCCTGGGTTCCAGAATGAAGACACATGGAGCAGACCAGAACCCAAAACTAAAGTCTGGAGTCCAGCCTAGTCCAACCAACATCTAAACCACTGAAGAACCAACAGCATGAAATGCTGGGAGCCAGAGATTTCAGGGTTGTTATGCAGCATTCCTTCCTATAGGTAGAGATCTTTTATTGTTCAGGATATCATCATCAGGATCTCCATTATTCATCTTTTTTCCCATTAACATTTACTAATTCATTCACTGAATAGATAAGAATAACATGGTCCAAAGTTGAAAAGGTACAAAAATATACTGTGGAAAGTCTCTCCCTCATTCCACTTTTGCCTTACCATCCAGATCCCCTCTTCAAAGGCAACCAATATTCTGCTATCTTTCAGATATTTTATATATATAGACACACACATCTTTTTCTTTTTATAAACTGGTGACCTACTTTTCTGAACCGCCCCCCCAATATGTTATCTTGGTGATTACTCTTTTCCTTATACAACGAGCTTCTTTCAATGTTTTTTTATGGCTATAGAATATTCCAAGGAAGGGGTGTACATAATTTATTTTACCAACCATCTATTAATGAAAATGAGATCGTTTCCAATCTTCTGCTAAAACCATATTGCAATGAGTGGCACTGAACTTAACATTATTTTCACATGTGTGTAGACATATCTGTAAGAAAAATTCCTGTGTCAAAGGGTGTATTCATTTGCAATTATTTTTTAAGAAATACATTTCATTTTTGAATAGGTAATATACGCACATGGTACACAATTTTAAAACAGTTAACAGTAGTTAAGTCTCCTCCCATTTTTCCCCCAGCCACGATGTTCCTTTCCCTTCCCAGAAGCAACCACTGTGACTAACTTACTGTGTAAATCCTTCCCTTTGTGTGTGTGTGTGTGTGTGTGTGTGTGTGTGTGTGTGTGTGTGTGTGTGTGTGAGAATTCTCATATTTGAGCCTGAAGGGTATCAGACTGGCTGCAGAAAGTTCTGGGGTTTAAAGTGGGGGATGATGGACTTCAATCTTCATTGTCCCTGTTTTCATAAAGGGAGCCTCGTAACTGTGCCTGGGGTCCCCTGGTTCAAAGATCCTGCTTTACGTTCTCAAGAGACCAGCCTCCAGTCTTCTAATGCAAGAGCAGCAGTATCCAACGATGTGACACGGGGAGAGAGCGCCAGCGGTCTACCTACTTCTCCGGCGCGCTTCACCGAGGTACAGCCCTCCACATCCATCCCCAGCGCCATTCCTTTCGCTGCCACCTTCTGCACATTTCGAAGACTCTGTTTCTGAGGTAGAACTGTTCCCCTAGCACTCCCTGCTGCTGGTTTAAAATTAAGCTGATCTGCTAAGGCTTGGGCTTTCTGGAGCCCAGTTATCTTTACTGCTGTTGTTTCCTGTCGCATTTTCTTCATCCTTGTGGGTGTGCGTCTTTTTGAAAATCCCTTTGCTGTACTTTCAGTGAGATTTCAGGAGGAAGGAAAATTAGGGACACACCTATTCAACCCACCCTCTTAACCTGGAGTGCTCTGCTATCCGTCTGCCGGCCGTGGGCGTTTGGGCTTTTTGCGCTGCCGCTGCCCTTTTTCTGGAAAACGCCCCTCCCTTCCAGACTTCACGGTGCACGCACAGTCTGTCCTCCCGCAACGGTGCGCGCGAGCTGGGCTACTCGGGAAACAGCGAAACGGCTGCAGGATGTAACCCCAACCTGGCCTAGACCGTCCAGGCTGTCATCATGCCGGGCTCTGGGGGTCAGACGGGGCAGTGTCTCAGCTGCAAAGGCGGCCGACGCCACCAACCAACCTAGGGGAGGCTGCGAAGGTTCATCGCATGGAGTCGCGTGCCCACGTCGCGAGCGTTTTCACGCCCACGAGGCGACGGCGACCACATCTGATGCCGGGGGTCAGATGCCACCCCTCCCGTAACCGTCCACGAGAAAAACGCCTGCGCATCATCCACCGCGTCGAAGCGGGACGCTGGAAATCGCGGGGCTAGACGCCAGCCTTGAGAGTTCAAGTCCTCCGGGGGGCGGGGCGGAGGTCGAAAACCTGGCCGCGTCAACAACGAGCGGTCCGAGAGCCGACACTCCCGGAGGTCGGGACGCAAAGGCGCCCGACGACCGTCCGATTCCGCCCGCCGGCACCGGGGCCCGGGCGACCCTCCCCGCTCGGAGGCCGTCGGTGCCCGGCTCGCGGGACCCAGGCCGGACCCGTTCGGCTCTCCCCGCCCGCACCGTCCCCTCACGCCGCCTCCCGACCGGCCGGCCGGCCGGAGCCCCAGCGGCCGCGGCCCGCGGGACGGAACCGACGCCTCACGCCTCACGGAGCCTCCCAACAGCCCCTGAGGGGCGACGGCCGCGAGCCCGAGACGCCTCAGGCGGGGCCGCGGGAAGCCCCGGGGCCCTCGGAATCCGTCCCCTATCCGGCGGCCCCAACCGCCGCCGCCGTCGCACTTACCGGGGACGGGAAAGTGGCCGGGAACACCTAACCACCCTCACTCTCTTCAGGGAGCAAACTTCCACACTCGAAGGGACCGCCTCGCCGCACCCGCCAGTGCGTCCCGCTAGGGCGCACGCGCGCGCAGGCCCCGCCCCCAACACGGGCGCGCGAGCCGGCGCGCGGGGCACGCTGGGAGCGGGAGTTTTCCCGCCGCTGCCGGCGGGAACGCGGCGGGCGCTGACGTGCCGCCACCTGTCGCTGCCTCAGCCCCGACTGCGTCCGTTCAGGACACTTCCCCGTCCCAGCCACTCCATTCCAGCAGTTGCACGGGCCAAAAAACGCGGGGTCAGCTCTGATTGTTCTCTTTTTCACACACCCCGCAGTCAATCCAGTGACCCCGCTTGTTCGACTGGCAAATATGTACAGAATCCAACCACTTCTCAGCTAACACCAGATCCGCCCGAGCCCCCCCACCGTCTTTGCCCGGATTATTGAAAGAGTCGGGCAAAGGGCCTCTCGTTCCCACGCCCGCCCGCTACCTTTCCGCTACTTATCGACGCAGTGGCCAGCTGGACCCCTTTGAAAGGTGCACCTTCACCTCAACGCCTTTTGCAAAGGCTTCCCGTCTCGCCCGTAATCAGAGCTAAAGGCCTTGCAGAGACCAAGGTTTCATATGATCGGTCGCTTCCCCTCTTACCCGTTTCTACTCGTCTCGTTTCCCCGGCTCCTTCAGCTCTAGACGCCCGGGCCTCTTCACTCCCCTCACACCCAAACCCACCAGGCGAGGCCTCACGGCAGGGCTTCTGTCCTGGTCTTCCCTCCTCTCGGAGAGATCTAGTGGCTACCGTTGCAACTCCTTGGGGTCTTCGCTCAACTTGCCATTTTCTCAGTGAGGCCTTTTCTAAGCGCCTCACGCGCATCTTGGTCCTTCCACCAAAGACCTTCCACATATCATCCTTCCACCCCGGTGACCGAACAGACAGTGAATTTGTCTCCTTCCCGGACCGAAGGCAGGAGTCTTTATTGTCTTTGTTATTTCGTCTTGAATCTCCCGCGTATGGAAGAATTCCTGGCAAATCAATACGACTCGGATGAATGAATCTCCCCCAAGCCCAGGGCAGTTAGGAACCGCCCTCCCTTCTGTCGCAGCACGAGTAAGGAGACACAATGCAGAAAACCACTGATGGTCATTCATCTCAAGGGTTTTCGCGCATTACAGAGGCTTAATGAACGTTTCTCTACGTGTCTCCTAATCTTCTAGCTCAGAATTTTAAAAACGGCTTTATCTGCGTGCCATAAAAGCCACTCACTTTAAGAGTGCCTTTCAGTGGTTTTCGGTTATAATCATTGGCAGCTATCACCATAATCTAAGAACATTTACATCACCCCCAAAAGAACACTGTGCTCATTGCCTTCTATCCTTAAACCCAGACTACCACTAACCTACTTTCTGTCTGTAGATTTTCCTTTTCTGGCCATTTCCTACAATATGTGGTGTTTTATGGCTAGCTTCTTTCACTCAGAATCATGTTTTCAAGATTCATCTATACTGTAGCATGTAATAGTACTTTATTCCCTCTTATAACTCGTTTCTTTTTATTGCTGAATAGTATTCAGTTTGATGGGTAAACCACATTTTGTTTATCCATTTGCCAGTCGATGGGTATTTGGATTCTTTCCACTATTTGACTATTATGAATAACACTGTTATAACACTCGGGGAGAGAAAAGGCAGCGTGACGACAGAAGCAGTGAGAGATTTGAAGACACTAAGCTGCTGGCTGGGAAGATGCAGGAAGGGGCCACAAGACAAGAAATGTAAGAAATGCGCCCCTAGAAGCCAGAAGAGGCATCCTGCCCTCAGCCTCAGGAGGGACCCAGCCCCATGAACACCTTGACATTATCCCAGAAACACTGATTTCAGACTCTAAAATCCAGAACTATAAGAGAATAAATCTGTGTTGTTTTAAACCACTAAATTTGTGGTACTTTGTCACAGCAGCAATAGGAGAGTAATACAAAACATTATTTGTGGACACCAAAACTTCAATTTCAGATGATTTCACATGTCATCATCATCATTATTATTATTCTTTTGATTTTTTTCAACCATTTAAAAATGTTAAAATCATTCTTAGCTTGCAGGCTGTACAAAAACAAGTGGTGGGCCAGATTTAGCCAAATATTAGCACAATTAATCCATCCATGGATTAAAAGAATAATACATAATTAGATGTTTAGAGTTTTTATAATGGAGTTTTTACAGTGTTTCAAAATTAGAGCACTATTAATGTAATTCATTATGAATTTAACAAAAACAAAAGAACATTTAAATAGATACCTAAAAAGCATTTAATAAGATTTTAATGCTCTTCCTTTTTAATAAGTTAGTAATTGGAAATTTCATATTTTAATAGCGGTTGTTTATCATAAACCATAACAAACATTTTGCTTAACAGTGAAAAATCAGTAGCATCTTTGGTCACCCAGTCTAAAGTAGTCACCACCACCCAGGCCACTTTCTCTCTGTAATAACTGGTTTTATTTATCAGTCCTTAATTGTCCTGCTTATTTATTTATTTTTACTGGCTTATTTCATTCTTCTTTCAGAAGAGATAGTCACTGTTCCCTGTTGTATGCCCAGAACCTAATACAATGTCTGGCACATATTAGATGCTTAATAAATACTTGTTGAATAAAATCCGTTTGTGATGGTTACTTTTATGTGTGAACTTGTTTGGGCCAAGGGGCCCAGATATGTGGCCAGATATTACTCTGGATTTTCTGTGTGCCGTGGGATGAGATTAACACTGAAATCAGTGGACTCTGAGTCAAGCATGTTGCCCTCCATAATGTGTCGAAGGACTGAAGAGAACAAAAGACTGATGTCCCCAGTGTGAGAGGGAATTCTGCCAGCAGACAGCCTTCCACTTTGAACTGCAACATCGGTCTTTCCTAGGATTCCAGCCTGACGGCCTTCAGACTTGAACCGCAGATTGTGGACTTGCCAGCCTTCATAATCAGGCGTGAGCCAGTCCTTAAATTTCTCTGTATACACACAACCTAATGGTTGTTTCTCTGGAGGACCCTGACGAATGCACCACTGAAGTCTGAAACAAGATAAGAATGTTTGTTATCACCACAATTATTCAACATTGTGCTAGAAGTCCCACTCCATGCGGTAAGGCTGGAAAATAAGTAAAATTATAAATATGGTAAAGAATATACACTGTCATTATTTTCAGATATGATTCTTTGAGAAAATCAAGTGAAGTTTACTAGTTTTGTATTTAGCAAATGCCAACTTAAAAAAAATAAATTTATTTATTTATTTTTGGCTGCATTGGGTCTTCGTTGCAGTGAGTGGGCTTCTCATTGTTGTGGCTTCTCTTGTTGCAGACCATGGGCTCTAGGCATGTGGGCTTCAGTAGTTGTGTCATACGGGCTCAGTAGTTGTGGCTCGCTGGTTCTAGAGCACAGGGTCAGTAACTGTGGCGCACGGGCTTAGTTGCTCCGCGGCATGTGGGATCTTCCCGGACCAGGAATCGAACCTGTGTTCCCTGCATTGGCAGGCGGATTCTCAACCACTGCGCCACCAGGGAAGCCCAGCAAATACCACCTTTTCCTGCTAATTCCAACAACTTATCTGTAGATTCATTTGGATTTTCTGTGTACCATAGCCTATCACCTGTTTTTCTTCTTTTTAATATTTATTTATTTATTTGTTTGCGCCGGGTCTTAGTTGCGGCAGGCGGGCTCCTTAGTTGCGGCATGCATGTGGAATCCAGTTCCCTGACCAGGGATCGAACCCAAACCCAGGCCCCCTTCATTGGGAGCATAGCGTCTTAACCACTGCACCACCAGGGAAGTCCCCTATCATCTGCTTTTAATGATAATTTTATTGTTTTTCAATCCTCAACTTTCTACTTCTTTTCTAGATTTACTGTGCTAGCTCAGACTTCCAGCATTAGGTGGAATGGAGTGTGTGATGGTGGGAATCCTTATGTTGTTCTTAGTTTCAAAAGGAATGTTTTTAGAAGATGTAGTGGGTAAATAGTGCCCCCCCAAAGATTTGTCCAAGTCCTAACCTGACTACTTTGAAATGTGACCTTACTTAGAAACAGGGTCTTTGCATATGTAATTAAAACTCCCAAGATGAAATCATCTTGGACTTAAGAGTGGGCCCTAAATCCAATGACAAGTGTAAGAGACAGAAAAGTAGAAGATATGGAGACAGAGGGAAGGACCATGTGATGACAGGCAAAGATTGGAGGGATGTGTACATAAGCCAGGGAACACCAAGAATGGCCAGCAGACTAGACTTTACAAGGAAATGCACAGATGGGCCAAGAAGGTTCAGGATTCTTTGTCAGTAGTTACATGAGTGTGTTCTTATAATTATTTTTAAGCTGGAGGTTTATGTTTTATATACTTTTGTATATATGAAACATTCCACAACTTAAAAAATTTATAACACATTATTTAACTGGAAGATGGGTAGAAGGGAAACAATTAGGAAAGGAATTTGTGGGCCATATGCTACTGTTCAGTGTTAGGATTTCAAGTTCCTTTTTAATTCTCTTAATCACATTTCAGGGTAATTTTCGTTCATTCATTCATTCATCCATTCAATACTTATTTCATCTTTCTAGTTGCAGGCACACTATGAAACAGAAGAAGAGCACGGTCTCTGTTATCAAGTTGCTTAACATCTGGTCAGAGAGAGAGACTACAATTTAGATCATGACCCCATAGCAGGGAAAAGACAACGATACAAGTACACAGATGGAGAGATTCAGGGGAGTGATTCCTGCAATGAGCGTTGAAGGATATCTAAGCCAGAGAAAGAAGAGGGTCATGGCATTCCAGACCAAGGGGAAGCATGTACAAGGAAGGTAAGGAACAAGGCACAGAAGGAACAGGGATTGATTTTGCTGGACTACAGGGTACATATTAGGAAGCTGTGAGAGATTTGATTAAAGATACAGGCAGAGGCCAGATTAAGAAAAGCCCTGGAAGATGTATTAGTTAGAATTAGGTTTGGCTGTGAGGGACTGATTATCCAAAATAATAGTGTAAACAAGACAGAGGTTTAGGGACTTCCCTGGCAGTCCGGTGGTTAAGACATCGCCTTCCAATGCAGGGGATGTGGGTTTGATCCCTGGTCGGGGAGCTAGGATCCCACCTGCCTCGCGGCCAGAAAACCAAAACATAAAAAAACAGAAGCAATATTGTAACAAATTCAATAAAGACTTTAAAAATGGTCCACATCAAAAAAATCTTTAAGAAAAAAAAAAAAGACAGAGGTTTATTGCTTTCTCATCACAGAAGCCACCACCTACCCACAACCCCGTGTGTGGGTAGGTGGTGGCTTCTGCGATGCTTCACTCTGAGTCCAGGACCCAGACACCCTCTCTTTTTAAGGCTCCAGGGTCCAAACACAGCTAACAATGAGCACAACACAGCCTTTTAAAATAAAAGTGCTTTTATTATAAAATTCTAAAAATGTGCTTTAAAGTTCAGTCATGGGAATACTGCATAAGAAGAAACATATCTTCATAATCCAGACAATCACAGAGCAGATTTTATATTGTCCATGGAATTAATATTTAAAAGACATTCTTCTTCTTTTCAGTTAAGAAGAGTCTTCAGAGCACCATTATTTGAAGGAAAGGTATTTTGCGTATCAGAGTTCATCTTTGGTCTGCAATTAAGAAACAAAATATTTAGAGCCATCAGGAAGTTTTCTACGAGTCAAGAAGGCTTACATTAGTCTATTAATTATTTTCCCCTAAAGATGAAAGAAGGGGAAAAAAATAAAAGCCAAGTTATTGCTAGAGGCTTTTAGGACAATTATTTGGAATCACCCAAGGGTAAAGTCCCATTGGTGGGGAACCTGGACATCTAAGGGTCTGTATTATGGTAAAAGGCTTGTGTTATGAATGGTATCAGTGAAAGCCTAGAGTAGACAATGGGCAAAAAATAAACAAAGCTATCATTCTAGTCCCTAATTGCTATGAATCAGGGGAATCATTTGGCGCCCTCAAAGTCACTTAGAGATAAAAATTTAAAAAGAGGAGTGGAGAAAGGGAGCCGCCCACTTTCATTTGGAGCCAACAGAAGCGTTCTGATATCAAATCACGAACTCCATGTGGGAGCACGTTTCGATTCTGGAAATTTCTGTTTTGTCACTGGCTTTCACTGATTTAAAGGCCTTGCAGCACTGAGAGGAATTAATGCTGATGATGTACCACTTCTGAGAGCCAGTTAGTGGCAAATCAGTTCCCCCCCAAAACAAAACAGACAACCAAAACTGATTTGTAGCAGGTACTGTTGTCATGGTGTAAATACTTCCACCAGGTGGATTCCAAGCTACCAAAATTTAACCACTGTGAAAAATTCCTAAATATTTAACAATCTGTGAACTTGTATGAGGTGGCTCCATCACACCATCGGGGCTGGTAGTCATCTTACTCCTTTTAAACCCCCTTGACAGGCTGACATAATCATTCCCAAATCTGCACTCTCAACTTTGGTTCCAGTGCCACAGTTCTGGGTTTGTCCATTCAGAGACATGATGCTGTTGCTTAAAACAATGTCAAGCCAGCATATTTTATATATATATATATAATACATATAATAACTTTATACACTATATATTCCTTCAAATGAAAAATACCTATAATCACTGCCCCCCCCAACCCATCACACCGTCTTTACGCACGATTATGCACACAATTTGAAGGTGATATGCTGTTTTTTGGTTCTTGCTTTGCTATAATCCAGATAGATGATTCTGAGCTAAACTCTTCTTTGGGCTCGGTTTTGTTAACTATAAAATGAAGGCATTTACTGGGTGATCTCTAAGGTCCTCTTCAGCCTGCCATATGTGCATCTGCCTTTAATAAACAAAATCAGTATGTAGTGGTATCAACCGAGATTGCTTTCAAATGAACACTCTGTTAACATGAATAATGATGGTTATACATTTTTCCATCTCTAAACTGGGAGGACGAACTCTGCAGAAATGATCTCACAGGGAGATGAAGCTCTTAGATGATAGGTGTGAAAACACTTTTCAAACTGTAAACATCTATTCAAACGCCACGTGATCTGAATTCTCACAGTAAAAATGGCTTCCCTCCACTTTGCTGAGAGCTCACTTCACTGCATCTTAGCACTTGTCTTTTGCCTTGTTGGGATCTATTCTATCTGCCTCTGCTAGAATGAATTGCTTGGAGGCTCCAGGAGGAATTCAGGTAGCTGTTGCCTGACTGAACGAGGAAAGGAATGAATGAAGAGTTGGATCGCTGTAGTTCTTACTCTGACACTGGCTAGAAGGTGAGTTCTGGTTACCTTCTTCGTATGGCATGTGCAAGGAAAGAGGTCATCCTCGGTCTGTGGTTCTACCCTCTTCATGCCCTCCCGGATCCGGGGCTCACTCACTTGTAAACTGGCATATTCCTGTATAGGAAACAATACAAAAACATGTCTTATATATCACTTAACGTCCACTTACCAAATTAGATACGCCGGAGTTTGCTAGAACACAGTCCACTTAACTCACGTGTCAAGTTGTGATATGCAAGGTCCTCCATATTCCCCTTAAAAGCCCAACAACAGAGCTTCTGAGAGGCGGCTGACCTTTGGGCACTGGCTGCCTATTTCTAAGGGACCATTCCTTAGTCTACGCTTCATTGATATGACTCGTATGGTATTTTTTTTTGACCTTCTGCCACGTAGTGAAAATAATTGTGCTCCCCAGCTTCCCTAGACTGAGAATCTGAGGACAGACTATTTCTGCCTGACCCACCATGGCTGGTACAGCCTCAGTCGCATCTTCATTAATCATGTGCTTGCTCTGGGCTAAGCTCTGGCCAAGGTGCTTAGGCTCGAAAAATGTGAGTTGAATGAATGAAGTCTACCCTGTGGCTCTTTCGGAATTCAAATAGTACATCCCCCCAGCTCCTTCTTCAGTTTACATACTTCACCATCCCTTAGGAAAGGTTATAAAGGGGGAGGGGACCAGGAATGACCACCTTTGTTCTGCAGCAGAGCCTAAGATACGGGGCTCAATATCTGCAATTCTGCAATACTGAATTAAAAAGTCTTAACTTAGATCTAGTACTATTATTAGCCAACTACTTGTTTACTACTGCATTTTTTTAAAAAAAAGAACCTTTCAAATTGTCAGATATGCTCTGATTACAATGCCTAAATGGGTAGGTCCATAAAAACAATTTCCAAGAAAAGTCATGGCCCATATGGGGTCAGTACAACAGGTCCAAACGTACCTTGCACTGTATAGAAAAAGAAATGGTAAGGCAGCAGCAATATTGTACAGAGAGGAAGTGTGAATCCATGCACAGTAACTCTGTAGGATCAGAAGCCAATTTTCTAACCACATACCACATGGTTCTAACATTAATACTTTTCTTTTAAGGTTGTAGCATTCTCCATTAGCTAATCTTTGGCTTTCTACTATTTTCATTATTATTTAATATTTATCCCTGATTTTTGCCTACAGAGGTATACATATATCTCCTCAATGAATATACTATTAGAAATTGTTAAGTGAAATATTACTTGCTACTAACATGACCAATTACAAGTATGTCTATTTTCTTAGAAAATACTGACCTGGAAAAGTTTAAAATAATAACAGAATATGTCATCACCCATGAGATTATTTCTTGCAAATTCTTGTCCTGTTTTTGCTATCTTCTTTGCCTGTGGGAACAAGAATAGTATCCTTTAATGAAACATATTTTTCCCCATACAGACATATGCTAACTGATCTTCAGAGTACATTTTAGTGGGACAACAGTGGAAAAAATATCTTTGGGGTCTTGTGCGGTAAAGGGAACATTTAACAGAGTATGTTTGTTCAAATCAAAGGGACGATTTTAAGACTCGAAAGTTTGAGAAGTCATATTGGGCCTTCTAGAATTGGCCTCTCTTGGAGAGAAAAGGCATACAATAATTGAACTAACAATGACTTTGCAAAGTAAATGTAAGATGAAGCTTAATGCACTGCCTTAACAATTTTCAGCAGACAATTAGTTTGATGCTTCTTTCATGCAATCCCTCATTTTAATCCATAGCATAGTTAGTTTTTCCTCCTGCCAGGCTGGCCGTCTTCATTTTCATATTGCTAGGGGAGGTGAGGCAGTGCTTGGGACTCAAATCAAACTGACTAAAAGAGAGAGCATAATCAAGGCCAAGGTTTAGCTTTTTGTGTCATGTGCAGAGTGGACAGCTAATCCAAGCCACTATGCCTGTGTTTACCCTGAAGGGATCTGTGCTATCCGCGGGGAGGTGGCTTCCCATTTACAGGTAAGGGTCTACATCTAAGCATCCCGAATGCTTTCCAGGCACAAGACATTGAAAATGAACCCATGATAACTGGGGTACGAAGAGACTGACCTTACCTCTTCATCGTGATCTTTTGCCCATTTAAGTTTTTCTAGGAGATCGCTCAGGTTGCTTTTAACTGGAATGTAGTGTTTCCAGGGCTGCAGTTCATTATAAAAGTGTTCATAGTAGATGGAGTCCTGCTTCAGCACCACACTGTCACCTACTAGCAGATACGGTAGGCGATAGGCTGCAACAGTGCCATCGACGTTTATCTGATACTTATGCTGCAAACAGCAGTAAAGTAGAAGAACCTCCATTAAATTTCCTTTCTCCCACTCTTCTTCATTCTCCTTCTCTTTCCACACATCAAACCTCAGATACAAACTGAGCAGATTTTGCCCTTGGCCTCCACCACTTAGTAAGCGCTATTACATATAACATGCTGACCTAGAGCTAAAGGCACATTTTGATGTTCTCCCAAGTTTCAAAAAGGGTCCACAAGGCTAATGGTGGGGCAGCCAATAAAATTATAAAACTGTTGTCCTAAGGCTACAACCTAAGGAAAGATAGATTTATCGTGACTCTGTAATCCGTTTACTACTTTCTTGATGGCACGTGAGCACCTCACGATGGCACATTCTATGCCGTGTTACCTTTTAACATCAGGTGGCCACATGCAAGTTTTAATGAAATTAACAAGCTCTGGGGCAAGAACATCTATGAATCAAAATATGTATAGCACTGTGGTAGTCAACAGTCTTTAGCTGTAGCGAATTCAACAGGTAGAAAGAAAGCAAAGGTCTGACAAAACACCCTCTGAGGAGGGATGGCTGGTATCAGATTTGATCTGGTATCAAATCTCCCATTTCTTTCCAAAATGTCTGTGATATGCATGTGGAAGAAACACAGACAATTCAACTTATGGCCTTCTTTAGGTCTTCCTCGTACCAGGTAACCCATCAAAAGAAAATCAGGCCATTTACAGCACAGACATCTCATCACTGGCCTTCCCACCTGCAGGAGACAGCTGACTACTTTTTGGCCCACTTTTCCCTTCACCACATGGGGCTTCAAAACCCCTCAGTGGTCTAGAGATCAGGGCAGTATCCCACTGCTTGAAAAAGGGGAGTTGTCAGAGAAAGGCTCCATACTGGGGAGACAGGAACAAGCCACATTCTAGACACAGAAAGAGTGTAGCGTCCCCAGAGTTCCTAGGCAGAACGTCTGGATGGATTCCAAGTCATTTCCCTACCAGAAGGCCCGAGAAGAGACACCTGGTTTTTATTTCTTCTTCAGTCTATTATGAGGCTATGGCTCTGGGGAGAAATATTTGTAAAATTACTTACATGTATTTATTAATAAAAAAGGATTTGGAGCCGAAATATGCTTTTCTTGAGGGTCAGTTGGGGGAAAAATTATAGCTCTACCCAGGTTCCAAGCTCCTGTGCTGCATATTTAATATCAGGTCTAGGTACTGAGTACAACCCAAGTTGCCCCCCCTAGGAACTGGTGAGTCCCCGGGGCTCCATTCCTTACTGTTCCTAAAATGTTGTGCTCACCTCTCTCACCCCTGTAATTTACAGGCCTCGATTTTCCGCCCCCAAATGCAGGTATTTGGAAAAACACAAAGGATTGGCCACAGATGATGTCATACCTTGAAGAAATCAAAAAATGAAATGTGTTTCACAATGGGACCATACAGGCTTTCATCGTGTTTAAAGAAGAAAAAGTTGGTGAAAGCAGCGTCTATGAGTTCCGGGTGTTTTCTGCTGAGTTTAACCAACTCAAGTCTCTCTTTTCGGCTGTCTCGCCCTCTCCAGACAGCTGTGGAGTTTTTGCTTTCCCAGGGAGGACCCGTGTTGGCTTGCACAGACATCATATCCAGACTGACTCTGGAAGACAGAGAGTGCAACAGATTTTTCTCCCAAACCATCACATTGCAAGGGTTGTTGGGAAAGAACCCACCAAGGAAAGAAAACCAAGGCTCTGGGTCGTCTGGGACCCGTCTCTCACCGGCCCATGGTTTCGAGGACAGAGTCAGTCAAGTCGTAGGTAGGCATCACTATATCCTTGGAATCTGTGGAGCCACACCAGGAAAAGATCGGATGGATGTTTGAATCGGATTTCTTTTTTTCCAAAGGCCAGTCTCCCAAATTAACAAAAAACTCCACATCGGGCATCTTCACCTAGGAAAAGAAAGCCAAGATGGTTAAAATGATGGTATAGTTTTTCATATCAGCCATTTCACTATCATTGTCAAAACTCCACTAAAACCCTGCTAAATGACACTACACCCAGGGACAGGATTCAGCATATGGCAATTCTCCTTTAGGCTCAAAGTAGGTTTAGTACCAAAATAATTTTACTGTAAAGTATCTTCTTTTCTTAAAAATATTTGCTTATTTATTTATTATTTTGGTTGCACTGGGTCTTAGTTGCGGCACGCAGGATCTTCATTGCGGCAGGTGGGATCGTCATTGCGGCATGCGGGATCTTTTAGTTGTGGCATGCATGCAGGATCTAGTTCCCCAACCAGGGATCGAACCCAGGCCGCCTGCACTGGGAGCGTGGAGTCTTACCCACTGGACCACCAGGGAAGTCCCGGGTATTTTCACCTATAATATACTGTTTGGGGTTGAGTGTATCCCCGCAAAAGATATGCTGAAGTCCTAAACCCCAGTATCTCAGAATGACCTTATTTGGAAATAGGGCTGCTGCAGATGTATTTAGTTAAGGTGAGATCCTACTGGAGTAGGGTGGACCCTTAATCCAATATGACTGGTGTCCTTGTGAGAAGAGATGAAGATGTCAAAATACACAAGGATAACACCACGTGACAACAGAGTGGAGTGATGCAGCTGCAAACCAGGAACACCTAGGATTGCCAGGCACCCCCAGAAACTAGGAAAAGGCCAAGAAAGGATCCCCCCTATAGGTTTTAGAGGAAGCACTGCCTTGCTGACACCTTGATTTCGGACTTCTAGCCTCCGGAATAGTGAGAGAACAAATTGCTGTTGTTTTTAGCCACCCAGTTTACAGTACTTTGTTACAGCATCCCTAGGAGACTAATACAGGTATATTACCTGACATAAAACTTCAGAATAGTATATAGTACTTAAGGGTCCAGAATAGAACAACCCTGGTATTGTTATTATTTTTATTTTGAAAAATTATAATGTAAAACCTGGGCTCAAATTGTTTATTATGCCGCCTGCACTGGGAGCGTGGAGTCTTACCCACTGGACCACCAGGGAAGTCCCGGGTATTTTCACCTATAATATACTGTTTGGGGTTGAGTGTATCCCCGCAAAAGATATGCTGAAGTCCTAAACCCCAGTATCTCAGAATGACCTTATTTGGAAATAGGGCTGCTGCAGATGTATTTAGTTAAGGTGAGATCCTACTGGAGTAGGGTGGACCCTTAATCCAATATGACTGGTGTCCTTGTGAGAAGAGATGAAGATGTCAAAATACACAAGGATAACACCACGTGACAACAGAGTGGAGTGATGCAGCTGCAAACCAGGAACACCTAGGATTGCCAGGCACCCCCAGAAACTAGGAAAAGGCCAAGAAAGGATCCCCCCTATAGGTTTTAGAGGAAGCACTGCCTTGCTGACACCTTGATTTCGGACTTCTAGCCTCCGGAATAGTGAGAGAACAAATTGCTGTTGTTTTTAGCCACCCAGTTTACAGTACTTTGTTACAGCATCCCTAGGAGACTAATACAGGTATATTACCTGACATAAAACTTCAGAATAGTATATAGTACTTAAGGGTCCAGAATAGAACAACCCTGGTATTGTTATTATTTTTATTTTGAAAAATTATAATGTAAAACCTGGGCTCAAATTGTTTATTATACATCTGAGAAAAGAAATACTTACTTTTCTAGTCAAAGAAAGTAGTATGGCATCCATGAAAATTCTAAAACCTACATGTTCACCATGAGTCTTGATATAAACCTGGAAGAGAAATGAATGTTTACTCTGTTAGTCTAAAAGTACCCGCTGACTTCAATGAGATCAATCTTATCACAATGATCTGCAGAATTATTTTTAATAAAACTATGCAGCTAGTTGTAGCCAAATGGTCAAAATAAAAAATCACTAAGGCAAGCAAACCTGTCATGAATTGTACCTTGTTATCCTTCAAGGTATAATGACACAAGCTCTGTCTTTGTCCAAATCTTTTTGGGATTTCTGTTGCAATCTTTTCTGGGTCAATGGTAGGGAAATGTGCCAGATCTCTCTGAATTTGAGTAATGGTTTCTGGGCAGTTCATCTCCCATAGCCAGGCTGCACTGTCTTCCAAAGGACAGTCACAATTCTCATGGTAAACTGGCCCTAATTACACACAAGGAACAAAGTATACAGTAATAATTTCACTCAGCATTTGAAACATGTTACAAATATTCGTAATATGACTTTACAAGTTTTGCCTAGTTAGATGGGGAGGGCAATTTGATGGAAAACATATTTTAAAAAGAAAAACATTTTTATTACCCTGCTGTATCTCAAGTTAAGTCTGTTCTGACCGCTCTTCACAGACAGGTGTTACGATATTTTCACAGTCAGGCCCACTTGGCACGAGTTTAAAAGAAAGCCAACGGTGCTACTTTTTGCTCTAAGTGGCTACCGTAGTCCATTCCCTTTTTTTTTGGCGGTGCGGCCTGTAGGATCTTAGTTCCCTGACCAGGGATCAAACCCATGCCTCCTACAGAGTCTTAACCATTGGACCACCAGGGAAGTTCCCATAGTCCATTACTCTTTTTTTTTTAAATTAATTTTTATTGGAGTATCATTGCTTTACAATGTTGTGTTAGCTTCTGCTGTAGGGCAAAGCATTACTCTTTATGTTTTGTGTACTTAAGAATAACCAAACATTGGTAAAAGGATATCAGAGGAGTATACCTGTTTTAATGAAAGACAAAATTATAAGAAATTTATATTTCAATGGTCTATTATACAAACTAGTTCTTAAAGTGTCTAAGGTACTTTCCTCAATGGATAAATCATCATAAGTAACAATACAAATGGGCATTCCCTGGCGGTTCAGTGGTTAGGACTCCACGCTTCCACTGCTAGGGCCTGGGTTCAATCACTGGTGGGGGAACTAAGATACTGCAAGCCTGAGGCGAGGCAAAAACAAAAAAGCAAACCAAAAAAACCAATACAAACAAATAAAACACCCCTACTATGTTTAGTATAATATTTTTTTTAAAAGAAAATATAAAGAAGCAAAGTAATCCTCAAAACACCCATTTCATTAATATTATAATGAATTAATTACATGTTTATAGAAATAATACTAACATAATATAGAATCTGAATTGAGATTTTACTGTCATTTATTTCTATGATTCTCAGATTGTCACCTGACCCAGGCAGTAGTAGACAATGGGACATCTTTTTAAGGTTAGCAGGTTATATGGTACTGTGTGGTCCTGGTGGAGTGTGGGGAAGAAACGGAGGCAGTTGCTAGAAAAAGTTTGCCTTTCATGGAGCAGGGGGACAAGGAAGATTCGTGTGTCTGTAGACACCCTGCTTCTCTAATATTTTAGGGTACTGTCTCTGCTGAGAGGGAATGATATGGCTCTAGGTAAGAAAGTTGTACTCTTATCCTGTATAAGAAAACAGAATTTCTCTGGAAAATAGCACTGAAACAAAACAAAAAAAAACACAGTCAACTCCCCCTCTCTCCCATCAAGTCCTCTTTCTTCCTGAAGTGACCAACCGAATTTCAATAACACTCATCAGTTACTTAAGTCATATATCTCTAATTAAGAAAGCGCCATCGATGATATATATAGCTTGATTGTTCTTGCTAATGTTGTGCCTTTAGGGAGCAAATTCTCTATTAATATGTTCTTTCCTCTTTAGCAAATTGTAATTTCCATTTGAATCGTGCATTTTGTACTTTTACCAGGACTCTCAATTTAGCTTTCAAGTAGGAAATGTCTATTTTTTTCTTTTAGTGAAAAAAATACCACGCTAACTTGTTTTTGTTGATCAAATGACATGTATTATTGTGTTCAAATACTGCTGCGTTAAAATTATGTTCCAAATTACCTTTTAAAATATATGGAGACTTGGCCACATGTTGACCTTGGAATTTGACTTCTATCTTCAGATTTGTGTAGCTCGCATACATTCTGTATCTTACTATGAAGGACCCATCCTTTCGGTCTAAAATCTGGACGCCCACTCTAGTGAATTGCTCATCTGGGGCTGAGATTTTAATCTGGAACACCTTTTCACCCGGAGAAGATGTGAATCTGTGATGGGAAGAACAATGAGATATAAAGATGATTTTAAGAAACAACCGTGCAAAGATTATGTTCTCTAGTCTGTGAACCTTCCTATTCTCCTCCACATTCTCCCCCTAACATATGCTTGTTTCTTTTTCCTTATGCTTTTAGTACCAGAATGAATAGGATGGATCAGAGAGGAAAAAAAGAAGAGGATTACAATGGCCAAGATAACATAAAAGTTTTAGTAGAAAATTGCAAGGAGATACGTTGACTACTAATTTATGTAAACATAGAACATACTTACGCATTTCATATATAAAAAGTACTATTTACTTCATGCCCATCTGGAAATTTGTGATTAAGTGGTGCCTCTAAAGATAATGATTTTCTGAAAAATCTCTCTCAAAGATTTTTTTTTAAAGAATCAGTATTATAAATCATGCTCAGCCATGGGCAAAAGTAGGTAGTATATCACCCAAGTGACGTTGTACAAAAGTTTTTTTTGGAGTGAGTGCTCTGGCTGTTATGCTTAAGATGGTATTTCGTTTTCCCAATCGTACTATTTATAGACAGGTGACAAAATTTATAACTCTCCTTTTCTTTGCTTTGGGAAACTTCTTAGTCCCAAGATTTTCTGCCTACAAAATACACACAGTCAGCATCCACCAATTAAAAAAAAGACAATCATTTCAGAAGTAAGTGAGTTCTACAAATAAGTTTTAAGTATACTTTTAACCGTTGAATTCAGTGGAATGAAATAAAGTTGTAACAAACATAGGAGATTCATATTTTGATACGTTCCCCCTCAACTCTAAAGTTTCACATAGTGCTTTATTTTTCTTCTGAGTTTCAAAATCTGCTTACCTGCAGAGGTCCACCTGAAAACAGAGAAAGGTGCAACCAAGCAGTTTCTAGCAACTGGGTTTAAATTCCTTAAAACAGTTTATGCAAAAATAATTAGAAAGAGTACTTTCAGCAAAGTACAGGAGTTTGTTCCCCAGTCATGGGGAAATCCCTATCAAAAGAGCCAGGAGAAGAGCTAATTCGAAATTATTTGTAAAGCTACAGAGAAAAACTGATTGGATGGGGGGAACAGTTACAACCAGATGTGACTAGCACCCAAATGTCCTGGATTTTAAACTGCTGTGGAGAAACGAGTTCTTGGGCGGATAAAACTTAAGGGGAAAACCAGTTAAGTTTTAACTGCATTCCAAAATAGTCAGGGAGCCATTGCTCGACTTACTTATTTCCTGATGTGTCCACCGCCTGGATGTAGAAATAGCGCGCGGGAAGGACCACAGCTGCTTTGAGCCCGGGTCCCCATATTTCGCTCTTCTCTGGGCTCAGTCGCCTCTCTCCGCCGGTCTCGGCCAGTGCTGGAACTGTCCCCAGAAAGAAGCAGTAAAGCAGCAAAGTGCTAAACATTTACAAGATGGACTCAAAATGATCCACAGATAAATGAAGTGGAAGAGGTGGACGGAACCAGCCGCGGCTCCGGCAGGGGCACGTCGGCCGATCGCAGCAGCAGACGCGGCTCCAAGTGGGGTCCTTTGCTGTGCTGGGCAGGCGCGTGGGTCTCCCCGGAAAGGTCACAACCGGGGCGCTGGCTTGTCCAGCTGAAAGGTGCCAGTAGTTCTGGTGAAATGCGCAAGGACCACGCCGCTCCTCTTCCTCAGGATAGCGACAAACTTGCGTTGCTTCTGTAACTGGAGCATCATTGAGGGCGAACGCGTTTCAGGTTCCAGCCCAAGGTGCACGGCGAGGGGATTGGCCCGCGCGTCCGCCCGGACTGAGTAAGGCCTCCTCCCAGTGGATGGCGCAGTGGACACGCGTCCCGGCGCCAGGGCTTCCTGGGACGTGTAGTTCGAGACAGGACTAGCGGAAATCCCGCCAGGTTTTACCATCTCTCACTTGTTTATTTACTTTGCCGTCACCGCTTTCAGGGGACAAATAAATAGTAGCTGCCCAGTAGAGGGGCACGTGGGCCTGGAGGCACAGCTAAGATTTTTAAAAAAATTGTCACTCTTGTCCCCCGCACGTGCAGAGGGCAGGTATAAAACACGATGAAAGGAAGGTGTTGTCAATGATATCTGACGATCGGTCGCCCGGCACAGCCGTCAGGGCGCTGTCCCCGCGCGCTCCGATGGGACGAGAGACGCCAGCCCCAGGGTAACCGGAGGCGCGTCGCGGGCCGAGCGCTGGAAGCTGTGATCCGGGACCGGTGCCGGGCTCCGCCGCGGCCGCAGCGACCCGACCCCACCGGACAGGCCAGAGGTACATCGGGCTGTGGGCAGGGCCCGGGGTGGCCGCCGGCGACTTTGCGCTGTGCCCTCCACCGGGCACTGGAGCGCCGCGGGCCAGGCCTGCCGCCGCCCACCTGCTCTCTGCTTCGCCAACGCAGCCTGCGCGCCGGGGGGCCCTGGCCTCTCCGGTGCCCGGTGTCCATCCGAGTGGACGCCAATGCGTGGGGACCCGTCCTCCGGGGAAGAAGTGGGGTGAAGAGCTGGGCCGCAGGGTGGAGGGAAGGGTCCGGGAGAGAAAGGACGAGTCCTCTCGGGAACAAAGCCCGATTTGGAGGGGCCGCGGGGATACCGGTGGCTCCCGCCCGGCGGCAGTCTCCACGCCACGCTCGGCAGGGCCCGGGACCGGAACGCGCGGCGGCCGTCCCCTTGCCCCTGCACGCCCGCCCGGGGCCAGCGCGGTCGCAGGAGGGGTCACGGTCAGCTCCGAAATCGTACCGGGAGCCTCCTCCTTCCCTTCCCCCCTTCTCTCGACCTTTTCAGCTGCCCCCCCAAACTCTGATGGGCCGGTGGAACCGCCACCCAAAGCGGGCCTGGGCGGGGGTTTTCTTTACTGTTTCCTTTTCGGCAATTGTCATTAGTAATGCTATCAACTCGTGCATTCAAAAGCTCGAATCGGGGGCTCCCTCTTCTCCTGGGAGCAGTGATCTGCCCGCGTCCCATTCCCCCCCAGGCGCGCTGAGCACGCGAGCGTCCCCGGGCCCTCGGGCGGGCAGGAGGCGGAGACCCCGGCGGCCTCTGCCCGCTCCCCGTCGCCGAGAACTCCGGCTTTCCGCCGGGCGGAGGGCTGGAGGAGGGGCCCGGAGGCCTCGCTGCGGGGACCCAGGGACGCGCGGCCCTCGAAGGCGCCGGGACCGCCGAGCGGCGCGGGCAGGGGGCGCAGCCGCGCTCCTTCCTCTCCGCCCGCGCCGCCTCCGCACACAGCGGCTCCGCGCGGCGGGGACGGGCCTGCGCGATTGTTGCCTCCATCCTGGGGGCCTCCAGGCGCCGCGAGCTTCGCAGAGAAGGGCGGAGGGCCCTCCGCTCGCCTGCCCGGGAGCCTGGGCTCGACGCTGGCCGGAGTGCGGGAGGACCCCAGGTATCGGAGGCCGGCGCCTCTGCCTGGGAAGGGGCTCAGGTCTGACCGCGGAAGGGGCGTGGGGAAGGGTCTGGAGGGGAAGGACCGAGATCAGACCTGCTGAGGCTTAGTGCGTCTGGCCCTCGGAAGAATATTCCATCCTTAGGAAGTCCTTACCTGCCCCTGAGTCTCAGCGGCCTTCCGTGCAGAATACAGATCATAATAGTTGTCATACGTGGAAGGCTTTACTGAAGAGACTTTTTAAGATGTTTAGTTCTCTAAGCAAACTTGATGCTTAAAAATAAGGATTTAAGAATCCAACCAGAAAAGAGAGTGTAACCCAGGCCATGAACATTGGATTTACAAATGTTTAGTTTACAGAGCAGTTCCTTCCAGGGACTTAAAAATCGTTACTCCAGCGGTGCATTTAAAGCTGGACATGTTATAAAATTTCTTTTGCACCGAGTTAAACAGTACTTCTGTTGCTTGTGATATGATTTTATGAATAAATCATTAAGTCATTGAGCTTAGGTCCTGCAATCACTTTTATTAGTAAATCTTCATACAGCATGACCTCGTTTACTGGATTAGGGAACCTCAGTTCTCACAGATGAGAACCAGGAAGGAGAAAAAGAGTGCCCGTGGCTAGAACTCCAGCTCTTGATTGCTAAGGCCACTCCTGGTGGCTCCTGCATCTAGGCTCCTACTCCCCGGCTTACAGTAATACCCAGCATGGTGCAGGGACTTAAAAATATCTGTTGATGAGACTTCTACAAATTGCCCTGGGGATACAGTAGGCAGGAAAACCAGACTTGCAGGAGGCAGACATTCATCATGTAAACACACTAACACACAATGTAGAATTGCACCCTGGTAAGACCTGTGAACGAGGTACTGAGTCTCTACAGGGTGACCTGGCTTGGTTGGAGGAGCAAAGAAGTCATTCCCCCAGAAAGTGACATTTGAGCTGACATCTGAAGGATAATGGGAATTAACTAAATAAAGGTGGGGAAGAAGGAGTAGACAGCATTTCAGAGAAGGGAAAGGTGGTCCGTGGGGAGAGGAGAGTGAGGTGGAGGTAAAGAGAGAGATCACATCCAGGTAAGGAGTTGGCTGCTTGTCCTAAGAGCAGAGGGTTTTAGGCAGGGGAGTTATATGATCATATATGTGTACAAACTTTACTTTCCAATATCTATGCACAAGTCAGGTTAGAAATGTCAACATGCACGGGAGCGGGCAGGGAACTAGGAGTGGAAATGGTTTATAAAACTAGGGACAAAAGGAGATACAAGATGTGACAAAACCATGAGAGCTGCAGGCCATTCAGTGGAGGGACAAACTGCCCCTCTGTACCTTGGCATTTCCTGAGGCTGTAATTGCAACCTAATACAGTAATTGACCTCCATAATGATCCTGTAATCAGTAATAACTTGTGCTTAGTTCACTTGTGAGGAACCCTGAGGACACAATAACACCGGCGCCCTTGGCCTCATGGAACTGTCGCTGTCTTGGGGAGAAAAGACATGGGTCAGACAGATAATAAGGAAAGGAAATCAACATCAGCAGCGTTTAGGTCATGGGGTTTGGATAATTTTCCTTTTCAGTGTGATATCTTTTGGTATTTTGCAATCTTTTTCTGTAATTTGTTTCGCTCAGGTGAAAAATGTATAAATATGACACAATTTTTCAAAGAGAAGTTTCCATAAGCAGTGGTTCAAATGAGAAAGTTTTCATACCACTCCAAGTTTACTATAAGCCTTTGTTGACAATCAGCATGCACTTTTGTTTATGATCTTTGCTTTTTTTTTTTTTTTTTTTTGGTGAAAGTGCAACCAAAGAGATCAGTCTTGTTAGTGAACATTATTTAAAAGCAAACAAACTCCAAACACAAACAAGCAAAACCAGACTGTTAAACTTTTTATTAATCAAGTGCTATGTTTTTTCTTGTCTTGAGCTTCCAGGAAGCTCCGCCCTACCTTTTATACACAAATGCAGTGATTTCCCTTTCCCTAGGTTTCTGCTAAGAATATTCTCCTACATATGTTCCAAGTTAGCATCCTTCAAACATCCTCAGGCTGCCGCACAGAGCGTTGGTACCACAGGCAAAATTCTATTTAATGTGAGGAAGGAAGCTCTGTCAAAGTAGAAGCTAAGCCTGAGATGAAGAGATAACAGGGCAGGGCCTGGAACATTTCTGTCTCCCCCGCACCAGACTTGCCCCCTCAGGCTTTGGCCACCGCACCTCACCATGACCACATGCTCTGTTTCATGCCCCACCCTACTGCAACCCACCCACGCAGCCCCAATGCCAGAAATAAGACCTCCCTCTATCCACCACTCTGGCTTTTAGTGAAAGGCATGAGGATAACAGAAAAGAAGTAGAAAATGCTTTGCTAACAGGGAACTATAGTCAATATCCTGTGATAAACAACAATGGAAAAGAATATGAAAAAGGATATAAACATATATATCGATCTGAGTCACTTTGCTGTACAGCAGAAATTAACACAACATTGTAAATCGACTATACTTCAATAAAATTAAAAAAAAAAAAAAAGAAAATGCTTTGCTAGGACATCTGTTAGGAATCAGAGAAGCCCAGAGTTTGACCTGTACAAACCGAGCTTCTCTTCGAATCTTCCTCCACCATCACCATCACATCCGGAAATGAGGAAGAAGGAGAAAGCATCAAAGCTTTCTGTCTAGAGTTCCACTCTACCTACTCCTTGACCAAAAAGCAAAGTTTCCAAAGTGAAACCACTGAAGGTTCCATGTTTGGTGGTGAAGCTCCCACCAAGCCTGCAAATAACTATAAACTCTGCACAGAGTCCTAAAAAAATCACTGCCTGAAGGTTTGAGTAGAGAGGAAGCATTCCTTCAAAAGAAAGAAAATAAAATCTTTCCTAGGACATGTGTAGTCCTCTTGTATGGAGCTCTGGTCCATAAATTCCACGAAGGACATGCAGTGCCTTTACTGGTTTCTCCTCACAGACTCCAGGTCTCTTGTGGGAATCATCTTCTGTTATTTCTTATTGCCTTAGTCATAGGTTTTTTTTGTTTTGTTTTGTTTTTGCGGTACGCGGACCTCTCACTGCTGCGGCCTCTCCCGTTGCGGAGCACAGGCTCCGGACGCGCAGGCTCAGCGGCCATGGCTCACGGGCCCAGCCGCTCCGCGGCATGTGGGATCCTCCCAGACCGGGGCACGAACCCGCGTCCCCTGCATCGGCAGGCGGACTCTCGGCCACCGCGCCACCAGGGGAGCCCGGTCATAGGTTTTTGTTATTCAGTGTTTGTAGGATGGGTTTTATATAAACATTTTCCTGTAACCTGGGAAAATGATTCTCACTACTAAATTTTTAAGTAAGCGAATGGGCAGAGAGATTAACCGGTCAGAGTCAAACTGGTCACCCGGGGTGGGTTTTATCTAGTAAGTGCTGCTCCACTGTGGGAGCCCTGGGAAGTGGGCTCACTCTGTCCGGCACCTGCTTCAGGGGGCTTCCCACACCACCTATTACGGTTTGATTCACCAAGGTCTTCCTTTTGTATAAATCTTCAGCTTCCTCAGATGCCCTTGGTTGCTATTAAACTTTTCTTTGTTTACTTCCCCAAAGGCATCGGTGTACACTTGAAACTCAGTTTTTCCTGAGACTGATCAGAAGTTAATTACTAGTAGCTATAATTGATTGTGGTGATGCATGCACAGCTTTACTGAGATATAATTCATACACCATGCAATTCACCTATTTAAAGTGTACAGTTCAATGGCTTTCAGTGTATTCACAAAGTTGTGCATTCATCATCACAGTCAGTTAGAGAATATTTTCATTACTCCAAAAGGAAACCCCCTCACTCCCAATCCCCTTTTACCTCCCAGCCCTAGGTAATCACTAATCTAATGTTTGTTGCTATAGATTTGCCTATTCTGAACATTTCATGGAAGGGGAGTTAAACACTTTCTGGTCCTTTGTAACTGGCTTCTTTCACTCAGCATAATGCTTTCAAGGTTCGTCCATGTTGTAACGTGGATCAGTACTTCATTTCTTCTTATTTCTCAATAACGTCCCATTGTATGGATAGACTACATCTTATTTATCCAGTCATCTATTGATGGACGTTGGGTTGTTTCCATTTTTTAGCTATTCCGAGTAGTGCTGCTATGAACATATTGTGGACATATGTTTTCATTTCTCTTAGATATATTCCTAGGATTGAAATTGCTGGATCATATGGTAACTCTACGTATAATGTTTAAGGACCTGTTTTCCAAAGTCACTGGACCATTTTGCATTCCCACCAGCAGTGTATGAGGGTTCCAATTTCTCCACATCCTGTTGGATCCTTATTGTTAATCTGTTTGATTCGAGTCACCCTGGTCAATGTGAGGTGGTATCTTATTGTGGTTTTGGTCTGCATTTCCATGATGGCTATTGATGCCAAACGTCTTTTTATGTGTTTCTTGACTATTTCTACACCGTCTTTGGAGAAATGACTATTCAGATATTTTTCCCATCTTTAAATTGAGTTACTTGTCTTTTTTATTATCCTAAAGCATCGTTTAAAAATAATTTTTAACAAGACAGATGGTCAGTGATCATGCTTTAAGCATATGGTAGTTGTAAAATAAATATTTATTGAATGAAGGCATATGAAACACTTAAAATATTTTTTAGTGTTTTTGTAGTGTCTAGTGGATTGTTGATCTTTCTTTCTCTTCCCTCTTTTCTTAGGAGCCCATTTTTGCAGCGCTCACGTTTTTGTAGAATGCTGTAAACAATTGTCACAGCTCTTTTTCAAGAAATAGAAAGAGTTGCAACCTCTTCCTCATAACAGAACTTTTATAGTTGCGTTCAATGCCTAACGTTGCAGAAGCAGAAAGGACAAATGATTCTGGAAATGGTGAGTGCAAATCTGAGAGCAGGTCTCCCGAAGAGAATCTACAAGGTGCCGTACGATCTTTCTGCACTCGTGCGTCAGGAGAACCCTTGGGTCCCAAAGGAGATGGTCATTATCCATGGAGCTGTCCAGTGACCCACACTCGGGAGAAAATTTATGCCATCTGTTCGGACTACGCCTTTCTCAACCAGGCGACCTCAATCTACAAAACCCCAAATCCAACCCGCTCTTCTTGCCTCCCCAACAGTGTCACTTTATCTGCTGGAAATAATTCCTCAAGATACATTGGCATCCCGACCAGTGCATCGGAAATCATCTACAATGAAGAAAATAGCTTGGAAAACTTATCCAACAGCCTGGGCAAGCTACCTCTTGCGTGGGAAATTGACAAATCTGAATTTGATGGAGTGACCACGAATTTGAAACACAAATCAGGTAAGGAAGGAGCCATGATGTTCTCATGTGAAAATAAGGAGAAAACAAGCAATATATCTTGTTTAAACTTGCCTTCAAACAGATTTTCTTTTTATGATACCAAACGAGGCGCATTGCTATCATGTTGTTTGTCAACATAGTTAAAAAAATAACCTTGGGCGTAGGACATTTAGTTCACTAATGTGTTGCCACTGGAAACTTCAAACATAACCTTTGCATTTTGAGAGCTTTGAACAAATTTTTTTTTTTTTTGTGGTACGCGGGCCTCTCACTGCTGTGGCCTCTCCCGTTGCGGAGCACAGGCTCCGGACGCGCAGGCTCAGCGGCCATGGCTCACGGGCCCAGCCGCTCCGCGGCACGTGGGATCTTCCCGGACCGGGGCACGAACCCGTGTCCCCTGCATCGGCAGGCGGACTCTCAACCACTGCGCCACCAGGGAAGCCCTCTCTCTCCTTGAATGCAGAGTCCTAACCACTGGACCGCCAAGGAATTCCCATGAACTCTTTTTTTTTTTTTTTTTTTTGCGGTACGCGGGCCTCTCACTGCTGTGGCCTCTCCCGTTGCGGAGCACAGGCTCCGGACGCGCAGGCTCAGCGGCCATGGCTCACGGGCCCAGCCGCTCCGCGGCACGTGGGATCTTCCCGGACCGGGGCACGAACCCGCGTCCCCTGCACTGGCAGGTGGACTCTCAACCACTGCGCCACCAGGGAAGACTTGAAGAAATTTAAGAGTGCTGTAAAACACAAGTATTGTAGATAAGTACTCAGTAGTTTAGAAATGGTTAATGATGTGGCTAGAATAACATACTACTTCATGGTTTTGCAGTGACATGAATCATATTTCTCAATTAAATAGCTAGTTTTGGGGCTTCCCTGGTGGCGCAGTGGTTAAGAATCCGCCTGCCAATTCAAGGGACACGGGTTCGAGCCCTGGTCCAGGAAGATCCCACGTGCCGTGAGCAGCTAAGTCCGAGCCCGCCAGCCACAACTACTGAGCCTGCGCGCCTAGAGCCCATGCTCCGCAACAAGAGAAGCCACTGCAGTGAGAAGCCCACGCACCGCAACCTAGAGCAGCCCCCGCTGTCGGCAACTAGAGAAAAGCCCGTGCGCAGCAATGAAGACCCAACGCAGCCAAAGTAAATAAATAAATAAAATTAAATAAATATCTAGTGTTTTTTTTTTTTACTACATAACATTTTGGCTTTTCTGTTGTTAAAAATATTTGAACACTCAACAGGGTCTCCAGGTACCACTGAGTAGGTTGTGCACTGCACAGTTTAAGAGGGTGCAGGGTACAACCTTCACAATTACAATGTGGTGGTTCTGGAGCAGATACTAATGCTCTTCACTTTTTTCTTTTGAACTCACAGTAAGACAGGAATTTTGTGACGTAGGTACTCTTGTCTTCATTTTATGGGTGAAGAAATGGAGGCATAGAGGGGCTACATTGCTTGGGCACAACTGCACAGCTAGAAAGAGGCAGAAGTCAGGTTTGTACTTTACCTCTAGGCTTCTCTGATCGTTTTGTAAAACCTCTGTCTACTCATTCATATGCAAAATCAACTTGTTTTACAGAATGTTATGTAAGTTTGTAATTCTCGCACTGTCCGGGGATTTCACTTTGTGTCTCTATTTATGGGTGATCAGTCTATAATTTTTTTTTTCATAATGTCTGTGCAGGTCTCCTAAGACATGTTTGGAAGTAGTCTCTCTTCCTGTTTTTTGAGGGGTTTTCAGAGGGGTATTAAAAATCTCTAATTATGATTATGGAGTTGTCTTGATTCCCATCAATTCTGTCAAAGTTTAGTTTGTCCGTTTCATCTACATTATCAAGGTGTTGATGTAATCTAAATTGCTCACTCAGTACTGTTTTAGCTGCAGTCCACAAATTTTAATACACTTTATTTTTATTGTCCTTTAATTTGAAGTATTTTCTAATTTCCTTTGTTATTTCTTCTTTGATACATGCATTGTTTAGAATATGCTATGTTATCTCCAGGTATTTAGGGTTTTTCTAAGTACTGATTTCTAGTTTAGTTCCAGAGGACATATGACCTCAGTCATTTTTATTTTTTATTTATTTATTTTTTTTTTGTGGTATGTGGGCCTCCCTCTGCTGTGGCCTCTCCCGTTGCGGAGCACAGGCTCCGGACGCGCAGGCTCAGCGGCCACGGCTCACGGGCCCAGCCGCTCCGCGGCATGTGGGATCCTCCCAGACCGGGGCGCGAACCCGGTTCCCCTGCATCGGCAGGCGGACGCGCAACCGCTGCGCCACCAGGGAAGCCCAGTCATTTTTATTTTTTAATTGAAGTAGAGTTAATTTACAATGTGGTGTTAGTTTCAGGTGTACAGGACAGTGATTCAGATATATATATATATATATATTCTGAATATATATATATATTCTTTTTCAGATTCTTTTCCCTTATAGGTTATTACAAAGTATTGGGTATAGTTCCCTGTGCTAAGCTCACAGTCTTTTTAAATGTACTGAGACTAGTTTCGCAAGGCAGCATATGGTCTCCGTTGCTGAATGTTCCCCGTGCACCTGAAAAGAAGGTGCATTCTGGAGTTGTGGGGTGTCGTGTTCTAAAGATATTTACTGGATCAAAGTGTTTGAAAATGTTGCTCATATATTCTATGTTGCTACTTAATTTTTGTCTTGTTCTAACAATTGCTGAAAATGGGGTGTTAAAAGTCTCCAACTATGATTGTGGAGCTGTCTTTTCTCCATTTAATTGTGTTGATTTTTGTTTCATGTAATCTGAAACCTTGTTATAAGGTGCACACACATTTATGATTTTTATTTCTTCTTGATGAATTGACCCTTTTCTCATTATGAAACATCCTGCATTATTCCTGGCAATAGTTCTTGTTCTGAAAGCTGCTTTATTTGATATTAATATAGCTATTCCATCTTTCTTTTGACTAATGTTTGCTTGGTCTATCTTTTTCTGTCTGTTTATTTTCTTTTTTAAAAATTTATTTATTTAATTTATTTATTATTTTTGGCTGTGTTGGGTCTTCGTTGCTGCACGTGGGCTTTCTCCAGTTGCGCTGAGCGGGGGCTACTCTTCGTTGTGGTGCGCGGGCTTCTCATTGCAGTGGCTTCTCTTGTTGTGGAGCATGGGCTCTAGGCACATGGGCTTAAGTAGTTGTGGCTCACGGGCTCAGTAGTTGTGGCGCATGGGCCTAGCTGCTCCGCGGCATGCGGGATCTTCCCGGACCAGGGCTTGAACCTGTGTTCCCTGCATTGGCAGGCGGATTCTTAACCCCTGAGCCACCAGGGAAGCCCTGTCTGTTTATTTTCAACCCGTGTCTTTTTATATTTAAAGTTTGTCTCTTAAAGATAGCTGTCAAGTGTATTCAATGAATTGTTTATTTCAGCTATTGTTTACTTTAGTTCTAGAATTTACATTAAAAAATAGTTTCTTGGGTTTGCTATCTTTTCATTCATTGCTAGAGCACCTTGTCCACCTCATAGAGCATAGTTATAATACCCACTTTAAAATCTTAACCTGCTGGTCATCTCAGAGTTGATCTTATCTTTTTTCTTGAGAATGTGTCACATATTTCAGTCTTCTCATGTGTTCAGTACTTTGGGATTGTATTCATGATGGTGGAAGTGTTATGGTGATTTTGGATTCTGATATAGTCCCCCAAAGAGTGTTTTATTTGTTTGTTTGTTTTTAAAATTTTAGAGGCAATTAATTTGGTTGGACTAAAGCTGCAAATTCTGTCCTCTGAGGACATCTCAAATCTCAGTTCAATTCTTTTAGCCTTAGCTGTACTATTTGGGCTCTGCTCTGTGCACGCACAGTTTAAGGGTCAGCCTAAGATTTGGGTCAAATTTGGCTTCTTCCCTTCTCTGGCCCTCTTATTTCTGGGATCCCCCCAACCTCACGTTCTAATGATGGCAATTGCCTGGAACTCTGTCCTGTGGTTATTTAAGTCAAAAAGATGGTGAGTATTCTATTTTTATTTGCTCTCCTGGTACCTTTCTCTAAAAGCCAGTCTGGGGTGTGTGTGTGTGTGTGTGTGTGTGTGTGTGTGTGTATTTTTGGTTTGGGAGCTAAATGGGTATGTTGTGAGCAGGGTGAGGGATGGAAAAAGGAATATGGCAATAACAAGGGGCAGTGGACAGTGGTTACTGGAGTTGACCTGATAGGGAGGTAGAAATGTTCAGGCATTGCTCTTTTATGCTCCCCTCTCAAATGTGGCTTCCACTTTGACAGAGCTTCCTTCCTCAGAATGACTGGAATTTTGCCTGTGGGACCAGCTCTTTGTGTGGCAGTGAGGGGATGTCATGAAGGATGTTCATTTGGACCATATATACTTTATTTTTTATCCCAGGGTTCATGGGAGTAAGCTAGAAGAGAACAGAGGGCAGGCTTAGGTGAGTCTTTGAGGACTGTACGTGGGTACAGATGACCCTATGAGCTGCTGAGGTCACAGGTTACGTGCTTCATTAGCCACTAAAAATCTAAGTGTCTGGAAAACTCCTTAGGGAATTAAGTCATTATTGGACAGTGAAGACATCTCAAGAAATGGTGGAAAGTAGATTTTCCATCTTCTCACTCACTAAGATTTATTTTATTAGCGAAAGAAATTTGTCAGAATGAGATTTTGCTCATGTTTTCCAGTGGTTGTTCAGCTCTGGGAGAAACTTTGTGTTTCTGTGAAGACTTAGGAAGAATAACTAAAGGGAAGGGGGAAAAAAATCCTTGTTTCTTGATTTTTCTAGTGTTCAGTATTACACCATTTTACAAAAATTAGAGGAATTCCCTGTGTAACAACAGTTTCTGAGGTCCAGCTGGGTTTTTTTTTAATGTTGGAGTATAGTTGATTTACTATGTCATGTTTCAGGCGTACAGCACAGTGATTCAGTTATACACATGTGTATATATATATATATATATATTTTCAGATTCTTTTTCCTTAATAGGTTATTACAAAATATTAAATATAGCTCCATGTGCTATACAGTAGGTCCTTGTTGGTTCCAGCTGGTTTTGGGCGCTAAATTGTTTCATTGTAGAATGAATAAAATGGATCCTTTTCCATGTGTGTTTTCTAGGCATATATCTATATAATCTATGTTTTATAATTTATGACTAACTATAAAAATGAAATATTAGCTTTTATTTAATTTTTGTTACAGATTTATTTTGTTTAAAATATGATATGTGTGAGAGATTTTAAAGTGCACGTAGCTATCTGAAATGTTAATGGTGTTTTAGTGAAATGAGGCTTGGATGTTATTCAATAATATTTTAATTTATATAATTTTTTGACTGGGTGATCTATTAGATGGAAATTAAAAAGTATAAAAATTTAAGAGTGTAAAGTCTCACTTTCACTTTTACCTCCCCTTTTGTGTGGCTCCCAATTTCCTCTCCCCCTGTAGGTAACCACTGTTATTTGTCTTGTGTGTCTTTTGGAGAATGTGTGTGATGTGTGTGTGTTTGTGTGTGTGTGTGTGTGCATGTGCCCACACACGTGGTGTACATACTTGCACACAGAAAGGAGACTTTGTTTTCCATTCTGGCTCCTGGTGCTAAAGTTGCATTTTAATAATGTACTTATATGCATCATTCTTAATCCATTTTGTGGTCTCTGTAGGCCTGGAACTATTTTTAAATATCACATCATCGGATTACTGGCTCTACTGCTTTTACTGTCTCAACAGAGTTACATTAATGTGGCTTTATTGTTTTATAGAAAGGATTCATTTTCTGGAAAGTGGTCTAGTTAAATATTTTACTATTGGTAATTTTATTTGCTAGATGTGGCAAAACATTTTGTGATTGATTCTTTTACTAGCTAAGTAACTAGCTCAGGAATCGGAATATAAGAACCTGATAGGAAATAACATTCATGGTTGTTTAAATGTGTTTTTATTCTCTCTCTCTCTCTTTAAGGCAGGGGCATATTCTTGAAGATACATGTATTTCTTCAATATGTTTGCAAATAACATTTTCAGACCTAGTTACTTTTATATTTTGTTACATAATTAATTGTATTGCCTTGGCATCTTACTTCATTTGACTTCATTTTATACTCTTGTATTCTAGGCAATGGAAAGAAGCAAATTTCCAAGAAAAAAACTTCAGACAAGAAAGGAAGAAGACATCAGAGGGAGTGGCCTCAATATTCTCCTCTTGAAGATATTAAGCAGCGGAAAGTATTAGACCTCAGACGATGGTAATCTCTAAAAATTTAACTTTTTTTTACCTAACCACATTACTATTGTCATACCTAATGAAGTTAACAGTATTTCCTTAGCATCTCATTTCCAGGCTAAATTCAGGTTTCCCAGATTTTTCCGAAAATGTCTTCACACTTGGTTGTTCAGAGTGGGACCCACCGTGAACCACATATTGTGTTTGCTTGTTGTGGCCCATAAATCTCTTTTTAACTAGAACATTCCCCATCTGATTCTTCCTCAATTTGTGTGATTCCTTTCCTGCTGGTGGTCTAAATTACTCATATAACCTCAGTCCTTATAAACCGGAAGTTAGATATAAAGACTTGTTTAGATTCTGGTTGAACATTTTGGGCAAGAATACTGCCTGGGTGACCCTGTGGCCTTCATCCTTATATCCCATCAGAAGGTACATGGTGTCTGGTCATCTGATATTAGAGATCCTAAGAGTGATTACTGGATTAAGGAGGTGGCAACAGCCTTAGCCCACATTGTCAAGTTCCCTTTATTCTTTCTGGAACCATCAAGTAATCAGTGGGGTGACGGTGGCATTGGGTTAACATCTAGGTAACCATCAACTTTTCACCTAGTGGTTTCAGCCAGACCCATTAATGACCCCTGCCTGAATCCTATTATAAAATGTTGAAATTTCAAAATTCTATAATTTCTTCTGCCTTTACTAACTGGCATTCTTTAAATAAGAAGATCTTTCAATTACCAACGGGGCTATTTGGTGACCTTAACATACAGTTCCTATTCTAAAGAAAAAGATGTTTAATTTGCCATAGCTTTTAAATATTACTGATCTATAATTTGAGGTTTTAAAAATTCTTTTGTGTGAGGCTTTAGAAATATTAGATTTTTTTCACTTATTTAATAAATATTGGACCATTTACTGTGGGCTGAGAATACAGAGATGTACAAAACGGGTGTTTGTTCTCCAATCTAGTTGAGAACAGTGGAAAATGTAAAATACCTCAGGAAATTTGTCAGATGATGGGTGGGAATAAACAACCAACATGAGAGGCGGTAATGATCACTGAAAGGCTTCACTGAGGAGCTGGGTCTTAAGAGAGGAAATTTGAGGGGATGGAGGGTCTAAAGGTCTTTGAACGGATGGTGGGAAAGTGTCTGGCAGGTTGGTAATGAAGAGTAGATCAGCCTGTCTGGAGCGAGGCTCAGAGAAGCTAAGAAACTTACTCAACGTCACATGGCAAATACGCAGATGTGGTATTGAAACTGAAGAGAGTTGGACTCCAAAGTCCATGTTCGTTCTTTCTTTTTTTTAAAAAAATATTAATTAATTAATTATTGGCTGCATTGGGTCTTCATTGCTGCACGCAGGCTTTCTCTAGTTGTGGTGAGTGGGGGCTACTCTTTGTTGCAGTGCACGGGCTTCTCAGTGGGGTGGCTTCTCTTGTTGCAGAGCAAGAGCTCTAGGCACGCAGGCTTCAGTAGTTGTGGCACACGGGCTCAGTAGTTGTGGCTCATGGGCTCTAGAGCACAGGCTCCGTAGTTGTGGGCACAGGCTTAGTTGCTCCGTGGCATGTGGGATCTTCCCGGAGCAGGGCTTGAACCCGTGTCCCCTGCATTGGCAGGCGGATTCTTAACCACTGCGCCACCAGGGAAGTCCCCATGTTCTTTCTTTATAACACACGTCACGATCTAGTTCTTGGATATCAGGCTAAGGATTTAAATTTTTTTTTCTGGAGTAGAGATAAGCCATTGATGATTTCTTAACAAAAGGATATTTTACAAAGATAAATTGGTAGTATCAATAGTTAGTATGTAGAGTGTATTGGAGGAGAGACACAAATCAAAAACATTAATTTCAGTTGGATTCTTAACCCCTGCGCCACCAGGGAAGTCCCCATGTTCTTTCTTTATAACACACGTCACGATCTAGTTCTTGGATATCAGGCTAAGGATTTAAATTTTTTTTTCTGGAGTAGAGATAAGCCATTGATGATTTCTTAACAAAAGGATATTTTACAAAGATAAATTGGTAGTATCAATAGTTAGTATGTAGAGTGTATTGGAGGAGAGACACAAATCAAAAACATTAATTTCAGTTTTTTTGGAGAGCGGCTTTGCACATTCTGCTCTGAATCCCTTAGACTTAAGATTTGTTATAATCACATATGTGAGTAATTATATTTAATAGTATAATATGTGAGGACATAAAGACTTGGATGAGGAAGGACAGATAGGAGAAGTAACTGAGGGGGAAAAATTACCAGGATGACAAGCTTATTTCCCAGAGTATATTACAAGATTAGAGATGGAATGGAAAGACCCATAGAAGACAGTAGAATGTCGGTAAAAGTTTTAAGCTGGTTATGAACAAGACCAGTAAACAAGTTTGGATTGATGAAAAAATGTGAAAAATCTTAAAAGTGCCTAAGGTTGATCCCAAGGATTTGTGAAGAAGTGTTTAAGATGGAAGAGGGAGATTGAAATGTGACAGAGTAAGGTCTTTTTACTCCACTCCTTCCCTCAAACCCATGAAAACAGTAACAGCAAAATGAAAAATGTGGAAACCTCTATCTTCCCTGAAATAGCATCATCCCCAAAACATAGGCCCTAATACATTTTTCAAATCCTGTGCATTCTGGACTAACAGAAAGGAGATGCCAAGAACTCACAGATTACTGCTGGCCTCAAACAATGCAGGTTTCTTTAAAGTTCATGGATGACCCCAAACTGTTTGGTGACTCTTTGGTTAGATCTAAGGGTATGAGCCACTGAGTCAGTGGGGAAGAATCTGAGTTCTTTGTGGAGATCCAGATTAGCACTACAGAAATGCAGAGAAGGTTGCAGAAGGAAACATTGTGCGGATTGCCACCAAGATTCCAGCTTATCTCCTAGATACCAGCTGAGGACACTGCCTCTAGTGAATTACAGGGAAGGTGGTGATTGCAGGAGGGCAACACAGGTCACACACGTCCTGATTTCAAAACATATTACAAAGCTACAGTAACTAAGACAGTGTGGTACTGGCATAAAGACAGGCATATAGACCAGTGGAACAGAATAGAGCTCAGAAATGGACATTCATGTAAACAGGCAAATAATCTTCTGCAAGGGTGCTCAGACCACAGGTTGGGGAAGGGACAGTCTCTTCAGAAAATGGTGCTGGGAAAAGTGGATACCCACATGTGAAAGAATGAGGGATACCTTAAAAGACCTCTTAAAAGGTCTTTTAAGACCTTTTCTTCACATTATACACAAAAAATAACTCAAAATCAATTAAAGACATAAATGTAGGACCTAAAACTATAAAACTCCTAGAAGAAAACATAGGGGAAAAGCTTCATGACATTGGATTTGGCAGTGATTTCTGGGGTATGATGCCAAAAGCATAGGTAACAAAAGAAAAAATAAACCAATGGGACTACATCAAACTTAAACACTTCTGTGCGTCAAAGGAAATAATCAACAAAGTGAAAAGGCAACCTACAGGGTGGGAGAAAACATTTGCAGATCACATATCTGATAGGGGGTTAATATCCAGACTGTATAAAGAACTACAACTGAAGTTGCAGATAATCATATGTGTAGCTCAACTAGGAGTTTACATCAAAATTTTAATAGTTGGTGTCTAAATTTATATATCTTTATTTTTTTTCCATTGGCTTGGGTAACATCCGCTTTAACTAATAAGTTAGTCATACTTAGCCATCATTCTTAAAATACATGATTTATTGTCATTATGCATTTATAATGTGTTGAATAAATATGAAAATACTTTAAATGAATAAAGATTTTACATTGGTGGTTTAAATGATCAAAGTTTTCATTATGTAACACACTCAGTTGCCATGAGTGTTCTATCTCTGTATGCATATTTTGTATTCATTCAAGTGAAAACAGTCTTTTATTTTCTCAGGTACTGCATAAGCCGACCACAGTATAAGACTTCTTGTGGTATCTCCTCATTAATTTCTTGTTGGAATTTCTTATATAGCACAATGGGAGCTGGAAAGTAAGTATGTTAATTTAGTGGTATCCCTCAACTCCAAATTCAAAAGTTATTTGGTGTTGCTTTTTCTATAATGGAAGACTTTTAAGAACAGATTTTTCATAAATTGGGGAAAAACTGCCGTATTTTGTTTTAAGCCTTTTAGCTAAAAATATGTGCATGCATTATTTTTGATAAAATAAAAATGAAAAATACTACAAAATTGTTTTCAAATCAGACAGACACAGTAACATTGAGACAGGTTATATTTGCATATGATTGGAATTGTGAAATGAAAGGCAATATTTCTTTTGTAGTCTTCCAGCTATCACCCAAGAAGAAGCTTTACATATTTTGGGTTTTCAACCCCCGTTTGAGGATATTAGGTTCGGCCCTTTCACTGGAAATACGACACTTATGAGGTACGAAGCCCTCGCCTAGAAGCAATACCTTATTTCTAGTTCTGCAAAATAATAATGCTGTATATGTGCATTGATAGTAAACCATGCATCCAGCTGTTTGGGCCCAGCCTCTAGTAGATATGCCAGACTTGAGCTCTGCCTGAATTTCTCTGGAACTGGAATAGTGCCTTCTTTGTTATGGAACTGTTGCTATGAGCAAGTCTTCTTGTTATTTTCAGATGGTTTAGACAAATTAACGACCACTTCCACGTAAAAGGATGCTCATATGTTCTATATAAGCCTCATGGGAAGAATAAAACAGCTGGAGAAACTGGTAAGTAAATGTATAGAAGATTTACACATACACACACACACACACACACACACACACACACACATGCTTTAGGATCCATCTTGAAGATTGGTTTTGATTCATGGCACATGATGTAAATCCTAAATACAGTCTGTCACTCTTTATCCAAGGGGAAATCATAATAGATAATAGTGATATGTAGGGCACTTTTCAATATACAGTTTAATATTTTAACTCTTCATCTTTGCATGAAGAACTTTTAAAGCTTCAAGGCATGTCATAAACACTACTTTAACACATTGTATTGTTTGGGTCCATGGTGTTTGTGTGTGTGTGTGTGTGTGTGTGTGTGTGTGTGTGTGTGTGTGTATGTGTGTGCGCGCATGTGCTTACTTGCCTGCTACTAAAACCCTTTCAGGAAGCGGCATGGAATTTGCAGTTCCTCTTCCTAAAAGGGAATGAGAAGATTTTAGAATATTTGATGTCAGACCTGCATAATAACATATAACAACAGGACAATGGACTATGAAAGCGACAAAGTTCTGTTTTAGAAGCGTCTTGATTATAACAGAGTTTTGGAGTCGATCCTGAGGATTGTTTTAGTTATGCGCTAGTTAAATAATTTGCATTATCTGACAGTTTCCATTTTTAAAATTTCACAGTCATCTTTTGACTTTACAATCAGAAACCTACAATACAGTGTTAAAGAAAATTTTATTCTGATACTTGAAAATTTTATTCTGACACTTGTTAAAAGGGTAAGGAAGGCTTTACTGAAGACTGTTGTAACGCAGAACTGGGATATGGGAGAGAGATCTGGCTCCACCCTGAATACAACAAGGGTAAGGGTAAGGAAGGGTAAGGGTAAGGATAAGGAAGGCTTTACTGAAGACTGTTGTAACGCAGAACTGGGATATGGGAGAGAGATCTGGCTGCACCCTGAATACAACAAAGACAGCTGGGCATTTTTAGCCAACTCCCAAAGTGAGCGGTTCCGTGGATGGAAAGTTATTAAGAGGAGACATCAAGGTGGGGCTGTGGGGAATCTTGCTAAATTGGTCTAACAGGATTCTTATAACAGGCCGGCCAAGGGTGAAGGGTGAGGACCTTGATTAGGTATTCGGGGTTGGGAGGGGGGGGGGCGGGTGGGTTTCTCTCTAAACTGATTTCAGCAGGAATTTTGCTTAAACTGGATTCAGCAAGGATGGACACAGAAGCCCAAGATCCACGCCTAGCTGAGGAGAGGGCTCAGAGATGCCTAACTGAAGTTTGGTCAAGCAGGGAGTCTGTCAGCAGAGAGGGTATATCATTTATCAAAATCAAGGAGTGAACAAAGAATAGGGTATATTTCTGTTGACCTTTAGCAGGTCTATCAAGTTGGTTGTGAGTCAGGCAAACTTGGGAGTTCATATGCTGGTTTCTGCACATACTGGTTTTGTGACCTTGAACAAGGCACTTAAACACTCACTTACTGAGCCACCCCATGGGGTCACTGTGAAGATAAAAGGAGACATATTTGTAATACACTTGACACCTTGCTTGACACAGAGTAAGGACTCAATAAATGTTAGCTTTTATTCTTCCTAACTGAACTCTGTGTATTTGCAGGGGGGCCCGTCTTGGTGGGAAGGGCGGCTTTATATGGTGTGTAATTTTTTTTGTTTGTTTCCAGTGAGGCTGTCAACACAGTCTCTCTCAGTAATTGATCAGGCAATTAGAAACTAAGGAAGAATATACTTGCCAACATACCTCCGTGTTTTTCCTTTGAGTAATAGGATAAACAAGCTCTTCTCTCCCTCGCCCCTCTTTCTGGGGAGGGGAAAGGAATGGTTGCTGTAATTTCTTTAAATAAATGTCAATACTACATTTTCCCAGTTTGATTCCTGTGTTCATTGTCCCTATTACAACCCTTCGCTCCTCACCGTCTCTTTGTCTATGTGTGTTTCCTGAACGATATTTGATCTGCTTCCCCCTTGGAATAGTCTTGTCTTCCGCTTCAAGAATCAGTGGTCCCTTGCAAGCCCTGCCTTATCTCCGATGCTCGGATTTCTCTTAATTCCTGTAGTTCTGATTGTTTGCATCTGTTGTTAGCATTTGGAGTGTGCGGCCTTATGTTACATTTTTGCACCTTTTTAACGTGTCTGCCCATCTCCCTGACCATAGCGAGTGCCCTCAATAGCCCTTTGATGCCCCCTGACCTTGCACGTGTGACCCTGGGACTTCTGATTGTGTTCAGAGTTGGGAGAGTATTACGTGTGTCAAGCAGAAGTCTTTTCTGTTCCCTCTCATTGCAGAAGAAAGAGTTGCAGGGATAGGCTTTTCTCATTTGTCTCTGGGCTATTCAGCAGTGAAAACCATTGCTAGTTGTTAGTGTGCATTTAAAAAAATACTTTGTATCTTTTGTTGTTGCTGTTTAGATTATTTTTAAGGACTATCAGGCCTGTTTCCCACAACAGGCTTTAAGTTTTCCTGGGGACTAGGCTTCTTTCGTAACTCCCTCTTGGCTGATTGACATGCTTATTTCCAGTGGGCCTTCAGGAAATGTAAACTGAGCTCACTCATGGAATAAAGACAAAATTAACAGATTTGACTATGAATATGAATTGAAGTTTTGTTTTTTAGAGACGTAATTACTCATAATAAAAATCTGTGCCAGAAGTTGCCAATGTTAGCTTCAAACTATTGGTTCACTTATTATTCACTTCCTATTATTGTATTATTATTATTTTATTATTATTATTATTTGAGTAACTTCAAACCGTTGGTTCACTTAGCTACCAAGGATGTCTAGATTCATTTGTTTTTAATACCTAGTTTGAAAATTGCACTAATATTCATGTATTTCATTTTTATTCTTCTGGTAGGTATTGTAACTTCTTATATTTGCTTAACCAAGAATATCTACCTCTGCCCTATCCTGACATAACTCAAGTATACCCTCACCCTGGCCATTGCTACCAGTTAACTACAGTGTCATTTTTTTTTTTTTTTTTGCGGTACGCGGGCCTCCCTCTGCCGTGGCCTCTCCCGTTGCGGAGCACAGGCTCCGGACGCGCAGGCTCAGCAGCCATGGCTCACGGGCCCAGCCGCTCCGCGGCACGTGGGATCTTCCCGGACCGGGGCACGAACCCGTGTCCCCTGCATCGGCAGGCGGACGCGCAACCGCTGCGCCACCAGGGAAGCCCCTACAGTGTCTTAATGCATCTTGGATGGACTGTGCATATTCATATTCTGTTTTCCTCGTCCTCTGGTTTTCTCCAGTTCATATTAGACACAAGGCTGGATAAATTTTTTCTACGTGCGGTGCTAACATATCCCTTTTTACTTTGGGAGCTCTCTAGTGCTTGCTTAAAGCGTAAACTCCTTAGCATCATTCCAGGCAAGAACAGATTGGTCTTTCCCTGCTGTCCTCCACGTACCAGTTGGATTTAAAAGATGTCAAGGGAGTAGGAGCCTTGCAGGATGATACTATGTTGCTGGGTTACAGAATCTGGTCCTTGTCTTTGAGGGTATAAAAATACATCCTAATAAGTTCTTTTAGAGTTCTCTGGAGTTCTTCTATAGATGATAAGGCTTTACAAAATGGACTTGTACTAAACAAGCTCAAAAAATGTTAGAATGTTAATATATTAACTGAGAGTGAGAAATACACTATCAAAAGCACCAGGATCCTCTCGGCCGCTCAGGACATATACTGTTCTTCACAGTACAGCAGGCTGGCTAATTCTAGTTTGTTCTGCTTTCTCTACACCATGCACATCATGGCTCTGCGTTTGGTAGTGGTTGCTTTGTCTCTTAAGTTTCCGATTTTTTGATATACTCTGGTCTAGACTCAACGTCGTTCTGAATTTAGTTTCCATCTGTAACACATTTATATGTCTTCTCCTAAATAGAATCGCTTTCTTGGATGACTAGCTTAATGGATTAAATATTGTCTTTACTGTCTTTTATTTCAGAGGGTGATCTTTTTCTGACCTTATCCTGAAATTCTGGGGGTGCCCTACTGTAGGCCTCTCCACGCTGCCTATCGTGCCCTACATTCTGAACTGGGCTACACGCTGTTCCCTGATTACATCCCTCCCCTGCAGTGGTTTTGTTTTCTCCTCATACCCTTTCCTCTGTCTGGATTGTTGAAATGCTGCCACTTGATTATGTTCTGTCTTGGATGCCACCCCCTTCTTGGTTCCTCAAACCTGATGTGCTCTTTCTCCTTTGAATTACACCCTTTTTTTGTGGCACTGTCCTTTTCCACTCTATATCAAAGTTACTTGTTTTAGGAGGGCAGCTTGAGGTACTGTGCATTCCTTATCTTTTGTTTCCCTGTGGTTCCTGTTGTAGTTAGTAGATGCTCATAATTTACTTCCTGAGTTGAGCTAAATGAAATTTTCCTCTTAATCTTAGACCAGTGACTCTCAAAATGTGGCCCCTGGATGAATATCAGCATCACCTGGTAACTTGTTAGACACGCAGATTCTTGGCCCCCACCCCAGACCTACTGCGTCAGTTACGGAGGGGGTAGGTACCAGCAATCTGTTATTTAACAAGCCCTTTGTGCTCTAGTTTGAGAACTACTGCTTTGGCTTTCTAAAGAGATGCTATTCAGCTTCTTTATAAAGAGTGTGGTCTTCCATTGATAGGAAATTCAGATAGGAATTTCCTTCCATTGATAGGAAATTCAGTGTGCAAATTTCAATCTGTGCTCAGTTGAGTCCTGGGAATTCTACGGCAGTGCCTCGGGCTGGTGGGGGCCAAGGGGTGGGCACTTAGATTCCCTATACCTCCTTTTTGGCCACAGCAACTCTGCTTTGATCCCTGTTATGGACTGGGCTGGCATGTAAACTTCCCTTGCAGAAGGGATTCCATGTCAAAATATGTTTGAAAATTATTGATCTACATTAGAGGTCTGCAAACAACAGCCCATGAGCCAGCAGCCCATTTTGTGAATAAAGTTTTATTGGCACAAAGACATATGCGTTTGCTTACACACGGCCTTTGGCTGCTTTGGTCTGTGGCTGCTTTCAGCTACGGTGGCAGAGTTGAGTAGAGTGCATAGTGCCCATGGGCCAAAACCTCCAACATTTACTGACTGGCCCTTTAGGAAAAAGTTCGCTGATTCCTAATCTAAATCCATCAGAATGTTGTCATGTACCTTGAAGTAAGAAGAAGAAACATTCTTGAGGAGCATTATAATTACTCCAAAGAAGAAAACCCACCTCTGTCCTCTAGAAAACTAGGACTTGGTCAAAGAGTATTTGTAGCAGATGAAATACTGTGAATATTAATGAGGGCAAATGTTCATACCTATCTCATTTGCCCCTGAATATATTCTAGTATATTTATGTGACTACTATTCATAATCACAGTAATCAGCTGTTTTGTGTTACATTTGACTTAAGGAGGAAAGTGTGAAATACTTAAAAATTTCCATTAGGAAGTTACAATACAGTTCTTTCATTACAAAGTTTTAGTTATTTCGGATAATTTTCTACTTGGCATTTTCACAATTTTAAAAAGATTTCAAGAGTTCTTTCTAAACCACTTACGTGTCTAAACATCTTTAGTAGTTACTGAATTTATGAGGAGTCTAAATCTGTCTATTTACATTCGCTTACTATCCTGAAACATCTCTACAATCAAGTTCAACTATGGAAATGAAATATTGACCATCTTCTGAATTTTAGGTCTTATCATTCTTCATTTAGAGCTGCCCTTGGATGTCAGTTTTTAACTCGTCTGGGGAAATCAACCGAAAACAGCAGAAAGACTTATTTATCCTTATGAAATAGAGATTTTAGTAGAACAGATTGCCTTGTGTGCAGGTATGCTCCGGCGCTATGCCATGAAGTAAAAATCTGTGGGGAAGGCCGAGCTGAAACCTTGGAGAAAGAGTTTAAGACAGAAATATTACTGTCTCCTTGGAACTCACAAATTGTGTGTGTCTGCAGAAGTCGGGGCGGGGTCCTGCCTCCTTGGCTCTTCTACAGCCGTTGACCTGCCATTTTTGGTCTTCAGCTATTTCAGTGGCCAGAAAGTCGATCAGAAAAACCATAATTTGCAAGCTTTCATCGACTACAACCATTTTTAGGATTTCCAGTTTTAATGGGCTATTTGTTCATGAATAATTTAGTGTTTTCCAGGAGATGCAAGTTAATGAAACCTCAGTTAATGGCTTTAAGTATTTAGTGCTGGTGAAAACTCGTTTCTTATGGTAATACTTTTGAAATTACTTCATAAGTAATATATGCAGCCATGGGAAATATACAAGGAGAAGCAGTTATTAAGAGGATGCTGTGGTACTACCAGCCCGTCTCTTAAGATGTTCTTATCACTTGGCTTGTGAAAGTCTTTCCTCTGGTTTGTGTGACTTTTGTAGAAGGGATTGAAATGTGTGTTAGTGGGGAAAAGTTTTCATTTTTGGAACTTCTTTCGAGTTTATATTTATCCATATACCTCAGTGGTCTTCAAATTGGGATGTCCGCATTATGGCAGCTGCAAGGTGATCATTGTGGTATGGGAAGAATGTATTAGAATGTTTACATTTTAATCTAATTAAAAATTTCTACTTCCTGTGTATCTTTTACAAAGACATATTAGTACAGTAGTATATGTACAAAGCTTATAAACAAACATGCTTATAATGGGCATGCTTACTCAGAAATTTCAAGTGACAGATGTGTACAACCAGAGGAGTTGAGACCATTGCTATATACACTAGGTATTAGGTTTTACATGGTAATTAAATTTTGTAGACAAGCATGTATGCTATTTGAAGGTTTGGGTAAGCAAGGACTTTCAGTTTTTTAGTTTGCTATTCAGTTTGCCTGAATTTCAGTCTAAAGGGTAAAACTGAAATCCATTAATTGTTTTTTAACCTTTCGATAGCTTTTCATTGTTTTTCCCCAGCAACGTCCATGTGTTCCAAGTAATGTCTTTTCTGTCTTTGAGTCCTTAACTAGTTGTTTGTATAAAGCATAGATAGTGCTTTATGGTCCCTCAGTTGGTTTGTTTTTGTTTTTTGTAGCTTCCGGGGCCTTGTCGAAGTTAACTCACGGATTGAAAGATGAATCGTTAGCTTATATCTACCATTGCCAAAATCATTATTTTTGTCCAATTGGCTTTGAAGCAACCCCTGTTAAAGCTAATAAAGCATTCAGGTAAGCATTTCGGTATTTTATGTGGATACTCCACCAGGAATGTATGTTGTAGAAAGCATTTAAGAAATATTTGGTTGATTAAACATTGGAAGACTTGGTGATTTGCTTTCATTACATTAACTAAGACTAGGGTTTTTTTTTGTTTGTTTTTTTTTGCGGTACGCGGGCGTCTCACCGCTGCGGCCTCTCCCGTTGCAGAGCACAGGCTCTGGACGCGCAGGCTCAGCGACCATGGCTCACGGGCCCAGCCGCTCCGCGGCACGTGGGGTCTTCCCGGACTGGGGCACGAACCCGCGTCCCCTGCATCGGCAGGCGGACTCTCAACCACTGCGCCACCAGGGAAGCCCCTAAGACTAGTCTTTTAAACATAGTAGCTTAATCTTCTGCAGAAGTGTGTTTGGTTAATTGTGCTTTTACATTATCCACTTGGATACTATTGTTAGAGTCATGATAAGAGAAAGCCATTTGAAAATTCACTTTTATGTTTATTATAAAACGGCCACAAAGGACTTTACATATTATGTCTCAGTGATCTCGTCCAGGATCCCACAGGGAAAATGTACTGTGGACTCTAGTGTCAGGAAGACTGTCGCAACTGAGTACATTAAAAAGCATTTCCTTTCTTATGGTGAATAACATGAAATTTATCAGGGCTCCCCTTTTGTCCTGGCTACCAGGAAGCCTGCAGCCAATTTTTATTTCTAATATCAGGAACCATATTACCCTAATGGTTATATTTGTTCCTTTGTTGATCCAAAGTTTCTATTTTATTAAATACGTATGTCTACTTCCAGGAAAACTTGGATTGCTTTAGAAGAGACAGCCTGTAAATAAGCGAGGGTGACTGAATGTTAATACTTTTTTTCCTCCTTAGCAGGTTTTCTTATTGATGGGTTGAGATAATGCCAGGGTAGTTGAAAGCAGAGGAAGAAGTGTCCTATTTGAGAATGTTGAAGACAGAAGCCATGAGTACTCTGAGTAGAAGTGCTCATTGATAGGCACAGTTAACCTCACCCAGCTGAGTTCTGGTTTGTTCTATCCGGGTGGGTGGCGTTGGTGAATGAGGAGGAACAGGCAGCACTGCTTTCTCAGCGAGGGCTGAAGGTCAGGCTGGGAGAACGTGGCTTGGTCATCTGGGGTAGGATGGGTTCTTTGAGGCTGGAGGCCAGGCGGCCTTTGGGTGGGGAAGCTGGACGTTGTATTTTTGTGAACGAGGAGCAAGAGGAAAACCACGGCGTCTCTCCACATGCTGAAGTGTTCTAGTCACCTCTCTGGCTGTGGGGTTTATTGTGGTTTTTTTCTATAGTTTGATCCTGCAGCTTCACCTCACCCCAGACACCTGTCAAATGTAAAACGTGAAGAAGTAGGTACTCCTACTTGGCTCCCTTTAGAGGAGAGCTCTTCACCTCTGCCTGAACCTAAGAACCACCTGAGATGCTTTTACAGCTGCGTAAATACTTCCCTGTGCTCCACCCTACACCTACTTGAATTCGAGTTTCCAGGGGTGGGGTTAGGGCGTCAGTATGTTTAAAAGTTCTACAGGTGTATTGCTGCTTTAGGGTTTTATTTTTAGGATGCCTTTTGAAACTTTTTGAATGCAAAGTGAAAGAAGAAGTGTAGCTTAAGGGTACTGGTGGGTAGCATGCTAGGATTTTATTTTTTTCCTCCTAAATGCTGAGAGGTGGTATATTTCAACATTTTTAGCCCTATATTTTGTAAGAGGGGATCTAAACCTAAATTTAATTTATGCTTTCTCTTTAATGGCCTTCAGATATTTGTTCAAGCCTACACTCCAATATCTATTCTAGTGTTGGTGATTGCTAACTATGGATAAACTTCAGTGTATCTTTTATCAGTGTATAATTGAAGCAATATTTTCAAGGGGGTGAATGACTTTATGAAGGTTACTGTGAGTGTATTTTATATTTAGCAGGGGCCCCCTCTCACCACAAGAAGTAGAATATTGGATCTTAATTGGAGAATCAAGTAGAAAACATCCTGCTATTCACTGCAAAAAGTATGTTAACGCCTTCCCTCTCCCCCTTTTTTCAATTTCTGCTAAAAAGCCTGTTGGAATTTTGATTAGAGTAGAATCCATAGAATCCATAGTTTAGTTTGGGGAGAATTACATCTGAACAATATGGAGTCTTCCCATTATGAACATAGACTCTATCTCCACTTAATTAGAGCTTTAATTTCTTTCAGCAATGTTTTGTATTTTTAGCAGAGAGTTTTATATGTATTTTGTTAAAATTTTCCCTAAGTGTGTATATTTTTTGATGCTATTGTAAATTTATTTAATTGAAGTATAGTTGATTTACAAAGTTGTGTTAGTTTCAGGTGTACTGCAAAATGATTCAGTTATATATATATATATTTTTTTCAGATTATTTTCCATTATAGGTTATTACAAGGTATTGAATATTGTTCTTGCAAATTGATTTTTAAAACATTTCATTTCCCAATTATTTTCTGTTAGTGTGCAAAAATACAATGGATTTTTCTATATAGGCCTTAAATCTTGCATCTTTACCAAATTCTCTTATCAGTTTTAGTAATAGTTTTGCAATCCAAAGCAGTTATAAATTGCTTTGGATTTTCTATACAATCAATCATGTTGTTTGTGAGTAAAGACATATTAACTTATAAATCTTTTGAAAATGTACTTGACGCCAATTAAAAAGGAAATATGGAATGTTTCTATGTTACCCTGCAGGATGTCATCTAACAGGCTGATATATAGTTATTTCATATGCAGGGTAACCATTTTTAACCTTGGCAATAGTTGGATAAACAGAATTGTCATAAAAACAAGGATTTATGAAAGCTTATTGGATGCAACAATCCTGTGATAAGAGAATTATTGCCATGATGCTTTTGTAGCAAATTGCTCATGTGAAAAGTTCCATTACAATAGTATTTTGAACTTAAAGAAAACTGTGCTTTATCCTTCCTTAACAATAGGTGGGCGGATATTGTTACTGATCTAAACACTCAAAATCCAGAATATCTAGATATCCGGCACTTAGAGAGGGGGCTGCAGTATCGAAAAACAAAGAAGGTAAGAACACCATTGTATTTCAAAGTATTTCTCAACTGGCCAAAATGCAGTTGTTTTACCCAGCACTCTAAGTTGTAAATAACAGAAACCCAGTTCCGACCATTTTAGACAGAAAAGTGAAAATTACTTTAAGGACACAGGGGTATCTTTAAAAGGAAAGGGCAAGAAGTCCAGCCTGGATTCGGGGGGGGACTGGTACCACGCAAGAGAATGTTAGCAGGGGCCAGGGGGCTAGTCTGTCTTATTCTCTTGGGAGTTGTGTTGTTCTTAGCTGTCTATTTGTCTGTTTACTTCCCGAAGATCATCTTTCAACTTAGGTCTCCCTTTCAGATGAACGGTCGAGACTAAGACTGGCATGCCTCCAGCCCAGTTCTGTAGTCTTGGCCCAGCTTGGGTCAGGTGTTCACTCCCAGGGCGATTAACTGTGGCCATGGGGCAGAACCATGTGTACCAACAAGGCTGCTGGGGTCGATTCTCAGGGAATGGTATGTTCTGTGGATTGAGTAGACATTCCATCCATATTATCCTACTATCATATGAAGAATGCGTAGGAGGGAGAGGAAGAGGAATGATCTTGGTGTTTGGATTAGTCAACTTGGGCAGGTACAGCATGTGTGAGTGGTAGACAGGCGTATGGGGGGAAGGGGTTTTGCCTCCTGTGGGCATTGTTATATTTTTGTAAAGGCAGCTGGTCAGGAAAGATGCAGGATAATGTGATCTGATGATGTCTCAAAGGATCAGCACTGTTTTGATGCAGGTGAAGGGGGAAAAATAAGGGAATTCATGGGAACCCACATATTAGTATAATTAATTTCTTATCATTTTCCGAACCCAACATTTTTTTTTTCTCAGGTTGGAGGAAATTTGCATTGCATCATAGCGTTCCAGAGACTTAACTGGCAAAGATTTGGCCTTTGGAACTTTCCATTTGGAACCATTAGGCAAGAATCACAACCTGCAACACATGCCCAGGGAATTGCCAAATCTGAGAGTGAGGACAATATCTCCAAGAAGCAGCATGGGCGTCTGGGCCGGTCTTTTAGCGCTAGTTTCCATCAGGACTCGACATGGAAAAAGATGTCAAGTATCCATGAGAGAAGGAACAGTGGTTACCAGGGTTACAGTGATTACGATGGTAATGACTGACCATGCTGCGTACTGACGACTTGTGTTATTCACGCAGCTGGTCTATACAGGACTGCATTAAGGAAGTACAGGATTTTAAGTCTGTATTAAATAGGAACATATCTTGTGGTACAACACATAACCTTGTAGTTTCTCCAGTAAATAAGCTTGTATATGATTATGATGGGTGATTTCCGATATATAAACCGATAAGCACAGATTTTTTTTTGTCCTTTTAAAAGTTAAGAGTATACAAACATTCTGGACAGTTTCACAAAGTCCAATACAATTACACACAAACAAATCAAACACAATTTCACTCAATAGCATCACGATTTGAAATACTTAAGCATGAAGTGATTTCTTATGACTTGACCCCCAGATATTTGTTGCAGTTTTGTTCCCAAGCTCAAAATGTAAGGTACTAAGTATCTGCCCAAAAAAATCGGGGCTGTTGATTTCTAGTTTTTCTCTAGTGGTTAAAGCTCATTTAAAATGACTTAGTGAGTCTAGAAATTGTTTTACTTGTAATGGTATTTTGCCTGGCTCATTTTTTTCCTGATCAACTTTCTCAGGATTCTCTATAAAGAGGCAAAAGAGAAAAGACTCAAGATACTGATCTTTTCTGTTGGTGCAGATGGGTGACTTAGTGCATCGATTCAGGTACTCTTGACTTTCTTGGTATGTTACTGTCAAATACTGACAAGAACTTTAGGTCTTGAAAGACTCATAAGTCTACAATAAACCTTGCTTTAGGGATAGAGTAAAAGAACAAGTGGCATCTGAAGTTTCTTTACCCAAGGTAACCTGTGAGATGAGATCTGATATTTGACTGGTCCCTAGTATGGAGTCATACGTTGATAACAGCATTAAGGATGCGTTAGGAATGCCCCATCACGCAGAGGGCAACTATCCGTATTCCAGACTCTGAGCTCTTTCCTTTTTAAAAACATGTAGACAATTAGCTGCTTGAAGTGAGTGTGAAATCGTTCAGAAAGTGTGGATTTCATGTATTTGAGCTCCTCTCCAGTTGCTGTCAGTTTTTCTTCTGCTGCCAACCTGTGACTCACAAACAACTAGGATCTCTTGTTCTTTCATTTCAGGGGCTGTTTTGGGACTCAAATCAGTAACTTGATTATTACAAGGTGCTGAATATGTTGGTAACCATATCATAATACACCTCAAGGAGAAGGTTCAGATTTTTATTTTTAAAATATTTTCATTTTCTTCTCTTTTGAATTTTATATCCATTTATCCACTCAGACATGCCTAGCCTACAGAAGGGTATATATATTATGAAATGGGCATTTTTCTGAAGAGAATATTTTGCTTGAAATGCAAAGGACTGAAAGATTTGTAGGTTGTTGATTTTGTTACTTCATACTGGAACTTTTAAGACGTTTTCATCAATAAAGTTTTGTTTTCTACTTTTAATCATGAGAATGTTTTGAACCTTTAAGAAGGGAGTACCCTTATAATCTTGTTTGAAGTACATGACAATTTGTCAATTCTGTGTAAGTAGTATAAGAAACATCTTCTATCTGACTTTTATAATCAGTGAGACAATATGCAATTGTCAATATGTGTATAATTTTAGATTTTTGTTAAGACTTTATAAGAGGAAATAGAAAACTTAATTCTTTACTTGAACCGAATTAAACTGTAATTTTTGTAGGTCAAATATGGTTGAATATCAGCAATTGCGTATAGTTCAGCCAAATTATTTCAGAGAAGAGATTGGTAAAGGAGATGAATGCAACATAAAATAGAGAATATAGTGACATCTAGGAAAAGAGGATGAGTTTATATGTATTGCTTATTGGCCATAATCAACTTTTATAAATGTCTTAATATATCCAATCACTTAATAACTTGGCTTACAAGTTTGGCAGTTATCAAGAGCACACCAAGACTTACAGGGACTGCTTTTCCAGAACGTGTAAGCAAGTGACTGCACCTTTCTCTTTCAAGATCAGTAACATTCCTGTCATATTTAATTTCTTGGTCAATTTTTCGTAGAAGTCTCCATAGAGGCAATGAAAGTTCATATTACTGGCTCTCCACTAACTAGCTGTATCACCTTGGGCGAGTTAAGATTATTTTTCCTGTGCATATTTCCTCATTGGTAAAAGGGGGATAATAGTATCTATTTTATGAATTGTTTTGAAGAATAAATAAGTTAATACATGTAAAGTGTTTAGAACAGTGCTTTGTAGATAGGAATTGCTCCTTAAGTGCTTGCTATTATTATTGGCCTAAACGAGGTGTATTTTCCTGTCAGAATCTTGATGGAGGGCCCTTTAAACAGCATCTAAAGGAACCAATTTCTTACAAATCAAAGGTACACTCCTTAGTTGCTGTGCCTTAAAAAAATATTTTGTATTCAAGAAAAGTTGCTCTGGTTTTACAAGCACTTGTAGTACTCAAATGTTCACATTGGCTATTTGTTTTTACCCAGCTCTCAGGTAGTAAAAAATGATCAAATCCTGAAACTGTTACTTTTCCCGATACTAAGCCCCATCATCAGGCCAAGCTGGTGCAGCAGCTATAATACTTCCCAACTTGCCTTCTCCCAGACACTGGAGGGGCTCAGGCAAGGTGATCTACAATCCAGTCACACTCTGTATTTCAATTTTACCCACAGAGTTCTCCCCCTCATTCACTCAACAAACTAATTTGAGCACCATTACCCACTAGGTGTTCCATGTTAAGTCACTGATCTCAGAGCAACCACAAAAGAAGTGGCATCTCCATTTTATTCAGATTCTCAATGGTGAAGAAACTTGCCTAGGATCCTAGGATGTCTCAGTTTGCTAGGGCTGCCATAACGAAATACCAGATTGGTAGTTTAAACAACAATTTTCTCACAGCTCCAGAGGATAGAAGTCCAAGATCAAGGTGTTGACAGGTTTGGTTTCTCTTGAATTCTCCTTGGCTTGCAGCTGGTCCCCTTCTCCCTGTGTCCTCACATGGTTTTTCCTCTGTGCAATTATCCTTAGTGTCTGGGTGTCCAAATTCCCTCTTATAAGGACATCAGTCAGATTGATTAACTCACCCTAATGGCCTCCTTTTAACTTAACTTTGAAATGGCCCTATCTCCAAACAGTTACATTCTGAAGTATTGGGGATTAGGGCTTCAACATATGAATTTTGGAAGGGGACACAATTCAGCCCATAGCTCAGGGTTATTACATGGCTCAGATGGGATCTGAAACTAACATCTGCCTGGCTTGAGGAAATTCTCTTTCAACAGGGTGCAAGATGCCCTGCAGAGATTTAGACTTGAGGCTGGGAAAGTGGTCATTTAGGCAATATTTATAGGATTCCTGCTAAATATCAGGAATGGGATATATAAGTCAACAAAATAGTTCTTGATTTCAATAAGTTTACAGTCTACTGTAAACTACTGGGGGGGGGAGACAAAAATTGAACAGGCGATTATATTAATTCTGGCAAAATACATTTCGGAACAACAGTTCTCGGGATTACTTTACACACCGAGGAAATGAAAATAAGTACTTTGTCAGGATTATCCCTGACAGAAAATTAGTTGTGACTAGGTCAAGTAAACTTGGCTACTGGGAACCCATCTGTTTGGGCAAGAACATAGCTTTGCTAAAAACTGATCTCTAATCAGTCTTTTCACTGATTTTGAATCTAGTTTCAATAGTCCAAATTTGAACCAATATGTACTATAAGGCTATCATTTATTAACTCCTAGTGGTAAGTACTTTGCAAACATTACCTCTGATCCTTGCTTAAAACCGTCTGCAAGATTGGCTTTATGCCCGCTCAGTTTACAGATGAAGAGACGAACTCTGAACAAATGCGACTTGAACAACGATAAACATCATAACTTAGCTCGGTCGGGGTGTGAATCTCAGCCCGAGGGTCCGAGCCACCGTCTACCCAGGTGCTAATCTGGCAATTAGTTTCGTGTTATTTCTGACCTACATGCCGTGGATTCCTAAATTTTACATGCCGGAGAAGACTATATTTCAAGGGTTAAGATTTTAAATCGTGTTACCACAAGTTACCGGACAAATAAATACTTATTAATTACAAACACCAACCAAAGGGTCCATCTTTCACGTGTAAAACAATATTTAGTATTAAGAGTTTTCACAAGTGGCGGCTCAGTGGGAAGAAACTGATACCGATAAAGCACCTAGAAAACCGTAACCTCTGAAGGCAGACGCTTTGCGGTTGGTTTCAACATTTAACCGCAACAAGATGCCAGCGTGGAAGAAGCAGGGCGCCGACAAGACACAAAACACGAGAACCGAACCACCCCCTCACTTCCGGAGTGTAACGGCGCAGCGGATATACATCAGCGCTGGGAGGCGGGACTTCCGCCCTGCGTGACGCATTAAACGGAAGCCGGGAGGCCATATTTCGCGTGTGTTTACGGCCTCCCTGGAGGAGACAGGGGTTGCCTCAGGGACGTCTTTTGGCTGTTTATCTCGCCTGAGCTGTCCCCTCACCCTGGTCGTCTGTTAGGAGTGCAGAAGTTTGGGCCAAAGCGCTGGGCGAGACGAGGACCTGCTCCTCTGTGCCTCCGACTTTCTCTGGGCCCGTCTTTCTTCCGCGAGGCCGTGTCAGGTTCTGGGAAGTGCGGTTTTCGCCGGGGCCTGTTTTCCCTGGAAAGCTGTGCGCTCTTGCTTGTTTTCCGTCTTCTCCGGGTGGGAGCTGGGAGAGCTCTTCTCGGGGTCCGGGGCGGTGGTGCAGCCCCTTGTGGAAGACTTGGAGTGAAAGGTCTCCCGCGTTCCCGCCCTCGAGACACGCTCTTAGGGCACACCTCGCTCATGGGAGTCCAGGGGCTCTGGAAGCTGCTGGAGTGCTCCGGGCGGCAGGTCAACCCGGAGACGCTGGAGGGGAAGGTCCTTGCCGTGGGTATCCTTTTCCGGGCGTCGGTGCCAGGGATGCACGATGGGCGCCAGGATTTTGCTCTCAGTTCTCCAGGGGGCGCAGAGGGGCGTTGTTAGGCTGAAGGTCTCACCCAGACGGTTAGCTATAGGTTCTTCTTCGGGGTGTTTCCTTTCTTTTCTTTTTAAAATTAATTTTTATTGGAGTAGAGTTGATTTACAATGCTGTGTTAGTTTCTGCTGTACAGTAAAGTGAATCAGTTATATATATACATATATCTACTCTGTTCTAGATTCTTTTCCCATATAGGTCATTACAGTGTATTGAGTAGCGTTCCCTGTGCTATACAGTAGGTCCTTATTAGTTATCTATTTTACATGTAGTAGTGTGTATATGTCAATCCCAATCTCCCAGTTGTGGCTTTACAGTCACACAGCTTTGGATTGGAGTCTTGTTTTATCTCTTAGGGGCGGTGCTTTGCGCCTCTGTATGCGTCAGTTCTCTCATCCGTCAGTTCTCTCATCCGGGAAGTGGAGGTGATAATAGTCTCTGCCCACAGGATTGGTGTGAGGAATGAAGGGGTTATTTAAATGAAAGAAGTTTAGAATAGTGTCTGGCGCTGCTAGTATGGTAAATTCTAAATCTGTTATCCCGACAGGGAGGTCAGCATGGAGAAAACGAAGTGGGCTTCCGACCAGTAGTTTTGCCTGCTGTCCTGAGTCTTGCTTTATTTATGTTTGTTAGAGGAAGAGAAGTGTGGGCAAGTGTTTGACCTTTTTTTTTTTTTTAAGTAACTTTTATTATCTTTTGTTAGTGTTTTGGAGTAGGAAATTCATATAGTACAACACTGAAAAGATTTCAAAAGGTCTACAGTGAATTATTTTCTTCCCAGCCTCTATGATGGACATTTTAAGGACTGTTGATTGTGTGCATGTTTGGCTGGTTTTGTTTGTGCCTTTGGAGTTTAATGTTTTTCTTCATTACCAAAACATGTGAAGGCTGTTTCTTACATTTTGATCTTTTTATTCATTAAGCAGTCTTCATTTTCTTTTTCTTTTCTTTATTTTTTTGAGTGTCTTTTGTGTTCCAGAAGCTGGTGGTACCTTGCACCAGTTCCCTAAGTGGGAACCTATGAGCCTAGGATCTCCACTCGGAGTGGAGGAGACAGTCATGTAATAATTGCTGTCCCGTGGTAAATGCACGGTCAGAGGATGTGGGGATTCAGTGAAAGAAGCCCTTGACTTTAGTATGGAGACAACTTATACATAATGGAGCATTGATAATTTTTTAAATAAAGTAGCGTGATGATGATGATTGTGTTTTTTGCAATGTGAGTCATCTTGAAATACATCCGTAATGAATTGTGGCCTAAAAGTTTTATGCCAGGTAGCTTGTGGGAAAGTTTTTTTAAAGCACACATGCTATTGCTGCCCTCTAGTGGTTTCTCAAATTACTGCTTTCTGAAGATTTTCCTCATAGAGCTATCTATATATATATTGTACGTGTGAATGAAAGCATTTTTCAGTGTCAGGAACCCTTAAAACTTCAGCAGAGATTTAGATCAGTTTACGTTGCAGCCCGTATGAAGAATTAATAATTTGTAAAACAATTGAGATGTGATGTGAAGTTCAGCATTCTGATTTTTTAGAAAGTTGTTCAAAATAAAGGTAAAGAATTTAATTTAGATCGTCTATTTTCAGATGACTCAGAAACTTTTGGGACATGAAGTCATTTTCATGGGGTTATTAGGCTTTTCTGAAAGAATGAATTATTAAAAGAAGACTGTTAAAGGTACTGTAGTTATAATGGTAACTTCATATATATGTAAATATATATGCATATATACATATATGTAAAAGGAGACTAGTTGGTTGCTGTTCTGTAATTGATTTTGCTTTGTTTTATTTTCATGGGAATTCCAAGTCAAATATCTGAAATATATTCAGGTTTTTTGGTTTTATTTGTTTAATAAAATTACTCATGACATACGAGGTTCATAATTTATTCTTGGATCCCGAAAATAATTTGGTCTTTTTACCATTTCTAGATGAGTGTCTTGTTTACTTATGCAATCTAAGTGTTTGTGTCAAATAATAAATGATTAACGATTAGACTTTCGTGTCTTATGGACCTTAACATTTGTAAAATACATTTAACTCCATTAACAAAATCTTACAGTCTCTTTAGGCTTTGCATACTACTAGGGGTTAATTAAATTTTACATCGCCTACCAATAGAACTAAAGTAATTTATTTTTTGTTTCAAAATGTTACCGGTCTTTTGGGTCTCATCTGTAAAATGGTTTTTGGCTTGGCCGCAAATTTAACTTTTCCAATCCTGGGATAAATTTAATGTTGCGTTTTATAAACTTATTGAAATTAGACAAATTAAATTATGGAAATATTTTCAGCTTGCCTAATTCTGCATATTTCTTTTTTAAGAATTTCAAGCTGCGGGAATTCCCTGGCAGACTAGTGGTTAGGACTCTGCGCTTTCACTGCAGAGGGTGAGGGTTCAATCCCTGCTCGGGGAACTAAGATCCCACACGCTGCACTGCGCGTCCAAAAATAAATAAAATTTAAAAATTTTTTTTTTTTTTTTTTTTACGGTACGCGGGCCTCTCACTCTTGTGGCCTCTCCCGTCGCGGAGCACAGGCTCCGGACGCGCAGGCGCAGCGGCCATGGCTCACGGGCCCAGCCACTGCGCGGCATGTGGGATCTTCCCGGACCGGGGCACGAACCCGTGTCCCCCGCATTGGCAGGTGGACTCTCAACCACTATTCAGAATTATTTTACACGTATTCTACTTTTTTTTTTCACATCATCACCATTATATTTTATTATTTATTTTTTAACATCTTTATTGGAATATAATTGCTTTACAATGGTCTGTTAGTTTCTGGTTTATAACAAAGTGAATCAGCTATACATATACATATGTCCCCATATCCCTTCCCTCTTGCATCACACTCCCACCCAGCGTCTCCCTCCCACCCCTCTAGGTGGTCACAAAGCACGAAGCCGATCTCCCTTTGCTATGCTGCTGCTTCCCACCAACCAACTGTTTTGCATTTGGTAGTGTATATATGTCGATGCTATTCTCATTTCGCCCCAAATTCGCCCTCCCACCCCATGTCTTCAAGTCCATTTTCTATGTCTACCTCTTGATTCCTGCCCTGCAACTGGATTCATCAGTACCATTTTTTTTTAAGATTCCGTGTTAGCATACAGTATTTGTTTTTATCTTTCTGACTTACTTTACTCTGTATGACAGAGTCTGAGTCCATCTACCTCACTACAAATAACTCTATTTCATTTCTTTTTATGGTTGAGTAATATTCCATTGTATATATGTGCCACATCTTCTTTATCCATTCATCTGTCGATGGACACTTAGGTTGCTTCCATGTCCTGGCTATTGTAAATAGAGCTGCAGTGAACATTGTGGTACATGACTCGTTTTGAATTATGGTTTTCTCAGGGTATATGCCCAGTAGTGGGATTGCTGGGTCGTATGGTAGTTCTATTTGTAGTTTTTTAAGGAACCTCCATACTGTTCTCCATAGTGGCTGTATCTTTTCCATAGTGGTTGTATCAATGTACACTCCCACCAACAGTGCAGGAGGGTTCCCTTTTCACCACACCCTCTCCAGCATTTATTGTTTCTAGATTTTTTGATAATGGCCATTCTGACCAGTGTGAGGTGATACCTCATTGTGTTTTGATTTTCATTTCTCTAATAATTAGTATTGTTGAGCATCTTTTCATGTGCTTCCTGGCCATCTGTATGTCTTCCTTGATGAAATGTCTATTTAGGTCTTCTGCCCATTTTTTAACTGGATTGTTTGTTTCTTTGATATTGAGCTCCGTGAGTTGTTTGTATATTTTGGAGATTAATCCTTTGTCTGTTGTTCCATTTGCAAATATTTTCTCCTATTCTGAGGGTTTTCTTTTTGTCTTGTTTATGGTTTCCTTTGCTGTGCAAAAGTTTTAAGTCCCATTTGTTTATATTTGTTTTTATTTCCATTTCTCTAGGAGGTGGGTCAAAAAAGATCTTGCTGTGGTTTATGTCAGAGTGTAAAAAAAAAAAAAAAAAGAAAGAATTTAAAGCTGGAACGCTCAACCTGGCTGAGAATTGGCACTACCTGTGATTAATTAAAAAAAAAAAAAAGTCCGATCTTAATCTCTATGATTTAGAATTTTAGGTGTACCTATGTTTAGCAATCTGTGTTTCAAAAGCTTCATATCTGGTTCCAAAGGACAGCACAGTTGAGAGCTACTGATCTGAAATTATATTTTTCTCATTGATTATAACATTTAAAGGAATGGGCTAAGTAGAAACTTATTCCATCCGATACAACGGTGTAGCAACCAGAAACAAGCCAATTAGAAATACTTACCCAATAACAACACCATCGACCCAATACAGAGCTAAGCCAATGCCAGATCCTACTTCCAGGATGGATCCTTTTCTGACCACTTCTTATCATCCTCACCACTGTGTTCTGCTTTCACTCGGGCTGTAGTAACTAGTTTAAAGCTGTCTTCCTTACAGTTTTTTTCCTCACATGTCCACTGGGGTGATCCTTCAGTCACATTCTAGAAACCTTCCAGTGACTATATGCACCCATCACTTCCTCTTACTGCTCCTCTGGCCGTGCACCTGCCGCGTTGTCCTTAAACGGAAGCCTGCTTCTGTCCCAGGGCGATTGCATTTGCTGTACCTCCTGCCCCACTGTTTTCTCCCTCGTTCCTCTTGTTCGTTCAGGCCTCCGTTACTTCTTCCGATAGGACTTCCCTAACTAAAGAGCTATTGACCACCAGTCACACTTTTGTCCTTTTACTCTGCTCTATGTCTTTCTTGGCACTTACCAGCAACCTAATGTACTAGACGTCTATACTTGATTTTCATTGTCTTCTCCATTAGAATGCAAGTTTCTCAGGGGTAGGGGCCCTATCTGTTTTGTTCAGAGCTGTATTGTTCACTGTTCTATCCCTAGGATCTTGGATATGCCTGGCACCTAGTAGCCCTCAAGTATTATAGGAATGAATCTAGTAATAGCTTGCTCTCCACTAGTTATTTTTTATGTAATGTTTATTAAGTTAATTGTTGATGGGCCTAATTTTTTATGGTAGTAAGTAGGTAATGTACATTCATTTAAATATTTAACCATTCATCTCATTTGAAAGCAGGTCTTTGTTGCCTCCTGTGTGCTCTGAGAGGGAGAGCAGTGCCCAGCAGTGTGGTTTACACATGTCATGGAGCTCACAGTCTGGATTCCCCCTGCACTGCTTGTAAACTCCATTAGGGCAAACGCTTTGTTTTGTCCAGTACTGTATCCCCAGTGCATAGAAACATTTCTGCTATGAAATGAGCATGAATAGGAGTGTGTAACTGGAGGTCTTAATCTCGGCTGAGGGCATGACCCCTAGCCTGAGACCTGAGAGTAGGGGATCTCTAGGCTCAGGGGGGGAGGGGCTCTTTCAGGCTGGGGAAGGAGCAAGGAGGAGACCCTGGAGGCCGGAAGGAGCTTAGCGTTCCAGGGTTTGAGAGAAGCCCAGTGGCTGGACATGAGCCAGGAGAGGTGAACAGGACGGATCATTCAGGGTCCGTGGGCCGTGGGAAGGACTTTTGCATATTATTCTAAAGGCAGTGCGAGCTTTCCAGGCTTCGCTACAGGTCTGTCGGTGAGATCTGACATAATGGTTTCAAGTTAGATAAAGAGGTAGAACTCGGGGCTTCCCTGGTGGCGCAGTGGTTGCGAGTCCGCCTGCCGATGCAGGGGACGCGGGTTCGTGCCCCGGTCCGGGAAGATCCCACGTGCCGCGGAGCGGCTGGGCCCGTGAGCCATGGCCGCTGAGCCTGCGCGTCCCCCGCAACAGGAGAGGCCACAACAGTGAGAGGCCCGCGTACCACAAAAAAAAAAAAAAAAAAAAAAAGGTAGAACTGATAGGACCTGGTAATGGCTGGGTGGAGGCGCACGTGGGATGGCACTCAGAGTTCTGGCTTGGGTGGATGGGAGTGACGTCCACTGAAATGGGGGCGTGGGCAGCCTGGTGAGGAGATACGGAGTGCAGTTTTGATCGTGGTAAGTCTGAAGCGGCTGAGGCATCCCGTAGAGATGTCAACGAGGCTGTCCCCCCTGGGGTCAGGAGAGCGCTCTGGGGCAGACGCGCGTGTGTGGAGCTCGGTGCTGTATGGGCTGTGGTATGCGGGGTGGACGTCACCTGGGTAGCCAGTGCAGACAGGAGGAAAGGGAGGGCCTGCGGGCCATCACTGCCGACGTCAGCACTTTAATGGTGGGTCGGGGGAGCGGACAGAGGGCTGTGTCCCTCTCTTATGAACAAGTAGAAGATAATCTGTTAAAAAGCATTCTTTAGTAACGTTTAAAAATATAAGAAGACTCCAAGAAGGACAAATTAGGTAATCACAGCAGAAGACAACTACTCTTAATATTTTGATGTCTGAACTTCGAGTCTTTTTTTTTATATTTAGCATATTGCATATGTTACAAAATGGCATTATATTTTCCATACTTTTGTAACCTGTTTTACTTCCTTTAATAATATTTTGTGACTCTCTGCCTCATGTGCTTCTGCGACTTCCATTTTTAAGGGACCCTTGGATGCCAGCAAATCACTATATCATAATCTAATTAAAAAAAAGACCTGTTGGGAAAGAGAAAAACAAATACCGTGTGCTAACACATGTGTATGGAATCTAAGAAAAAAAATGTCATGAAGAGCCTAGGGGTAAGACGGGAATAAAGATGCAGACCTACTAGAGAATGGACTTGAGGACACGGGGAGGGGGAAGCGTAAGCTGTGACAAAGTGAGAGAGTGGCATGGACATACATACACTACCAAACGTAGGGTGGATAGCTAGTGGAAAGCAGCCGCATAGCACAGGGAGATCAGCTCGCTGCTTTGTGACCACCTAGAGGGGTGGGATAGGGAGGGTGGGAGGGAGAGGCAAGAGGGAGGAGATATGGGGACGTATGTATATGTATAACTGATTCACTTTGTTATAAAGCGAAACTAACACCATTATAAAGCAATTATACTCCGATAAAGATGTTTAAAAAAAAAAGACCTGTTTGAAAACTTTTATTCTTAGTATTTTCATTATTATAAACAAGCCGTCTTATAAGTAACTCTTATTGTAAGTCTATGATGATTTCTAGAGGATAAATGTCTGGAAGTGGAATTCTTACATAAAATAGAATGCAAGTTTTAAAGTTTTTTGCTCTGAATTGCCAAATTGTTCTCCAAAAAAGTTGTGTTGATTTACTAAAATTCCATACAGATCATTAGTTTTTTTTTTTGTTTTTTTTTTTTTTAATTGCGGTACGCGGGCCCCTCACTGCTGTGGCCTCTCCCGTTGCGGAGCAGGCACGAACCCGGTTCCCCTGCATCGGCAGGCGGACGCGCAACCACTGCGCCACCAGGGAAGCCTTAGTTTTAGTTTTTTTTTTTTTTTTTTTTAAAGAAGCACTTCTTTGCGATTAGACTTTTTAAAGGAGACATATGTCTAAGTAAGATTTTAAAATTCAGAATGTAAATAGTGATAACAGGGCCCAAATAAAGTTAACTGATTTTAGGTAGATTCCATCAGGGCTAACAGCCATTTTTCAGTTTCAAGTGAGATGTGATGAGTGCTCAGTTTTAATGTTTGGATGATATCAGACATTAGGAATTTGAAATTGTGAGGGTGAGGGAAGAAATTGCAAAGTGTTTTCCATTAACAACCCTTCTAGATATTAGCATTTGGTTAAACCAAGCACTTAAAGGCGTACGGGATCGCCATGGGAACTCAATAGAAAATGCTCATCTTCTTACTTTGTTCCATCGCCTCTGCAAACTCTTATTTTTTCGAATTCGTCCTATTTTTGTGTTTGATGGGGATGCGCCACTATTGAAGAAACAGACTCTGGTAAGAGTCATCTGTTTTTTTCTTTATGCATTCTTAGAAAGAAGGAAAAGTTCACGCAAAATTTAAAGTTTCTCCTTAGAATTTTGGAAATTTAGACTTCGACATATATTCAGTTTAATTCAACTTTTAAAAATTTATCTTGAACAAACACTTTTAAAAGAGATTTGTTTCTGAAAGTATATCACAGTTGCAATAATATTTAACTTTTAATAAAACTACTAAAGTTACAATAGAGAGTTTTCCCTTTAGAGTGTCTTCTTAGATGTTCTACAGTTAAACTTACACAACGTTATATGGCAGTTTATCTCAGTTAAAAAAGAAGAAATGAATGTTTTGATATTTCTGCCTTGTATTAAACTGTAAGCAGCGAGACTATTCCATTTTTCCCTGTTTTGGACATTTCTTACAAGATATTTCTATACATTTTAGGATTTCTTATGATATAATCTTGGATGTGGAAGGACAGAGTTATATACCAGTAACGTATTTTTATAAAAACTAATATTGGGAATTGGTTTTGGCTTAACAATGGCATTTTAAAGAAGAAATTAGTTAATTAATAATCCCTTTAGGGAAGCATTTACTTACTTGTATATCATTAAGTTTTAGGCTTCTTAAGGACATTAAAGGACATTTAAAAGAAATTGAAAGTAAGTTAATAGCTTCCCAAATATATTGTATGATAGCCAGCCCATTAAGTACTCGTTAGTTGGAAACTCTGGGTGTCCTTTCCACAGCAAAAACCTGAAGGTATTCACTCATATGGTAATTAGGAGAAGATACCAAAACAACCATAGTCCGAAAACTCAGACAAACCAAATTCTCTAGGGAAAAAACCCACAGAAGTGTGTTTGATATACTAATACCTTGAAATAAATTCCTGTATCCTTTCTTTTCACAGGCTAAAAGAAGGCAGAGAAAGGACTTGGCAACCAATGACTCCAAAAAAACTACCGAGAAGCTTTTGAAAACATTTTTAAAAAGACAGGTTATCAAAACTGCCTTAAAAAGCAAAAGGCAAGAGGGGAATTACATTAATTTTAAAGATTAATTTAAAATTTTTGCATCGGATTCTTGTGGCTGCCTTTCCCTAATGAGAGGAATCAATGGGGTGTCCATTTGACCTAGTTGACTGAAGTTGTGAACACTCTCTGTTCTGTGAGAATCAGCTCTGATCACGAGAAAGGAAAGCTGCCGCATTGCTTTTGCATGTTTTACTCTCAGAACACTTTTCTTCACGCCGAGACCAGGTTCCCTCTTTCTGGAGGCTGCTCTCTGGTCCAGCGGCCTGGCAGCCAGGCCAGCAGGGGCCGAACCCATCGCCCCTGGGTTTCCCCTTTTCAGCTCCTTGTCAGCATTTGTGTGATCACTGGGGAGTATTATTGACTCTCAGAATACTATTTCCTTGATCTCTGTTGAAGTCTCTGTGTACTTTTCAGGGAGGAAGCACTTCCCAGTCTTACTCAAGTTCAAAGAGAAGATGACATCTATGTTTTGCCACCTTTACAAGAGGCAGAGAAAGATAGGTAAGTGTTTTAACTACTTAAAAATGTTATTGCTGTATTCAGACAGATTTAAACCTTTCTGTTTTATCTGCATAGTAAGGCATGAGGGAATTAATGCATCTGAAATACGCATTCTCGACAACTTTTAGAATATTTTTTAAGGCCAGACTTTTTATTTACTACCTTTGTGTTTTGGTGGTTTGTGGCGGTTTTCTTTTTCCATTCTCTGGAGCCTGTGCTAGCACTGTTCATTTAGAATTTGTGGAGACGTGGATTCTGGTTTTTCTTACACGTCACTGACACCAGCTGTCTCTACCTGCTTCTCAGCCTGGTGTTTTCTCTCTCATGCCATCTCTAAAGTCCGCACACGACGTCCTCCCTGCTAAATCCAGTGGCTGCTTTGCATTTCTCAGCCTGATGTCTGGGACCCTCTCTGGCCACTCTTCCTCGGGCACTCCTGTGCACTCTTCCCTCCGGCTGGCTGCTAGTCCTCAAAGGCTGCTTTGGTTGACTTGCAGGTGGAGGGCCAGCTTGTCCTTCCCCCACTCCTTTCCCGGGGCTCCTGTGAGGCCACACAGCTTGTGAGTTACCGCTGTGGCCATCATCGTGTCTCAAGGTTACCGTCCTGGCTTCCACACTTCTGTCTGTGTCTCCATCTTTGATCGTACCCTTCTCTGGGAACCCCTCCCTGCCAAGCCCAGTGTCTGGCTGGTAGTGTAGAACCTTCTAAACCCAAATCTGATGTTGTCATTTCCTCGCTTAAAGCACTTCCTAGATTCTTCCTTCTCTAGGATAAAACTTCAACCCCTTAATCAGGCAGTGTAACTGCAGGAGATTTCACAAAGCTCCTGGGGTGAGGTGACCCCTAATTGCAGCTTTGGCAACCTGCTCTGCCCTGGTGATGGGAGATATTAGGTCATGTTACGATCGCTCGCTTACAGGTGTCCCCACCAGACTGTGAGACCGAGGACGGCACACTTCTTGCCGTCTTACTCACTGTTGTAGTTCCCGTAACTAGCAGCACCTTGCACTCAAGAAATATTTTTGTAAGTAGTCATTAAATCATAAATATTATAAACGTGTGTTTGACTTTCAGTTCAGAAGAGGAGGATGAAAAAGAATGGCAAGAGAGAATGAATCAGAAACAAGCACTACAGGTATTTAAATAATTTTTGAATTCAGGATTTATTCTATTATTTGAAATGAATAACATGCAAATGAATAATTTTAATGAGGTAGTATGGATTTATGAATGTTCTTGGTACAAAATAAAGACAGAAACCTTTTTTACTGTGTGTGTATATGTGTGCATGTGAATGTTCGTATATATATGTTCGTAAATATAAAATATACACAGACTCATAAACATGTATGGAATTATGCCTATCTAGATATCCACAATAAGCCATCTTTCTTTTACAACCAACCAATAAATAAATAGAAATAATAATAAATGCTTGTATAAAAATACGGAAAGCCCTTGAATAACTTCTAGTAACATTTTGCTGTATATTAGTACCCCTCCCGCCCCTGTATAGTTGAATACCTGTGTGTGTGTGTGTGTGTGTGTGTATGTGTATATGTATCAAGGGTATGTGTGTATGTATGTATTTATGAAGATGTATGTTCGTGCACAGGCCGTGTTTACCTATTGCTGCGTAACTTAGTGCTGTGAAAACAGTCTTTTATCATCATCATCTTCTCTGTTCTGGGGCTTGATGAGCTCAGCGAGGCAGTTCCCTCTCAGTGTCTTCCGTGTAGGTGCAGTCAGACGGTAGCTGGGGCTGGAGCCCCTCAAAGACCTCCTCCCCCGCATGCCCGGCAACTGACGCTCCCTGTCAGGCAGAACCCCCGCCTGTGGCCTCTCCCTGTGGCCTGAGCTCCGGCACAGCTTGCCACTGTGTTCCCAGGGCAGGAGCCCAAGAGGCAGTTGCCAGCAGGGCCCGCGCTGCCCTTTCTGGCCAGCTGTGGGAGGTGCACAGCCTTTCTTCCACGGCACTCTGTTCACTGGCAGCTGGTTAGGGCCAGCCCCCACTTAATGGGAGGGGAGCTAGGTGAGAAGAGGGTCAGAGAACCGTGCACAGGTTGCAGAGCCACCACCACGCATATTTTAATGCACAACTTGCTTACAAGTTGAGGTTATGCTGCATATACAGGTTTTTGAAATTTTTTCCACGTTTCTCAGAAGAGCGGGTAACATTATTTGATTCCCAAGCTCACCGTTTCTTGTATGTTCATGTTATTCTGGTATGTCTGGTAGAAGACTTTTGAGCTGAAACTGCAAGATTCTTCAGCTTGTGAAGGTCCTGCATTATTAATGCAGCAAGTGAGCACAGTCTTGATGCAGACTGTGGACTCTGTGGGCAGAAAGACTTGCAGTTAAGTCCAGGCTCTACAGCTCACTAGCTGTGAGATCTTAGACAAATCAACTTCTCCAAGGCTTTATTTCCTTTTTTTTTTTTTTGTAAACAATAATATTGATGCTTTCCTCGTAGGGACGATGGGAGCATTCCTGAGGGAAAACATGGGAAGCCCTGAGTGAAATGACTGGCCTGTCCTAAGTGCTTGCTGGTTTACACACACACAACATGCATACGTACAAGAGAGCAAATTGTATTATTTTATCTTTACTAATGACTACTTTTGATTTTAGGTTAAGAGCAAGACAGAACTTATCTAACTAAGGGGACTGTAAATATTGTTCAGATTCATAAAGCTTATCTCTGCCTCAGGGTCTTTGCACTTGCTGTTCCCTCAGCCTGAGATACTCTGTCCCAGAGCAGGTTTTTGGGTGTCTTTTGTGTCCCTGCTTGCAGGTCATTATTTCTAGTGGGGTCTTCTCTATCAGATAATGTTTTTTCTCTTTCTGTTCTTCTAATTAACTCTCTTATCACATTAACCTGCATTGTTTTCTCATTGTTATCTTGTTCATTTATTTTTTTTTATCATGTGTCCTCTTCTGCTCCTAAGAGTAGGGACCTTAGCTGGCATGATCTCTATAGTTCCTTAGCACCTAGAACAGTGCCTGGCAAGTATTTTTTTTCTTTTGAATGAATGAATGAGTGAATGGATACATTCCCTAATCTGCCTATTCACTTTGCTGCCTATTGCAGATAATGTACAACTGTGTTTAGCCTATTGTAGATTATGCAGAACTCTGTTTATGATACAAGCACCGAAAAAAATCTGTCATGGTGAATAGAATTAAGTGTATATAAAGTGTAAATTTCATGATGTTACGTTTTACTCTTTACAGGAGGAGTTCTTTCAGAATCCTCATGCAGTAGATATTGAGTCTGAGGACTTTAGCAGCCTGCCCCCTGAAATAAGGCATGAAATCTTGACTGATATGAAAGAATTTACCAAGCGAAGAAGAACATTATTTGAAGCAATGCCAGAGGTAAACTATACAACAGTGCATTAATGCTTAGAATTAAGAATATCAGCAAAATTTTTCATTAGAAAAAGAAAATTGATAAGCATTACTTATACAATATACGTTTACAGTAAACGGCATTTGTGTCTCTCCGAGATACTATGAAACATGCATTTATAAGTTTGAACTTATAAATACTTACTCAGAGAAGCTTTTCTTGACTTTCCACCAAGACCAGGTCTTGTCTCCTGCTCTGTGGTCTACACACTACAGCACCCTGTAGTGTCTCTTTAGATTTTTAGCACCCAAGTGTGCCTACCTTGCTCACCTCTCTATTTTTAGCGCTCAGCTCAGTATCTTTCACATAGTAAGTGCCTAGTGTACGCTTAGTGGTTCAATTCTTAGGTTAGTTCATAAAAGTTATTTTAACCCATAATATACATTGTAGAATATTAACATATTTTGATACCAAAAATATGAAAAAGGCAGGAGCTGTTTCTCTTCCCATCACTCCTTTCTGCTTTTCCACAAAGAACGTGAACATAGGAAAATGCTAAGGTGTACAGAAATGATATCCAAAGGACAGAAGTAAATTTATTTTTGTTTCAGGGGAAACATCCAGGTTCAGTCTATCCATCTGGCATTTTGTTTCTTGAGTGTAAATGGATCTGTGGCTGGTCTTTGAGGAAATAGAATTTGGATTATATAAACAACAGTGGGAAGGATGGGAGAAAGAGAGGCAGTCCTGATGGTTTGCTCCATTTTTTCTCTTTCTGCCACCACAGAGCCTCCGGGATGGGTAGGCCAGGGTAGGATGGTGCACAACTTGTTGGATCCGTCCTTCTGGTAGCTAAGGGAAGTTCTAAGTCATACAGGCTGGACCTTTGCATTGTCTGAACATTGGGCAAATGCAAAATTGATAATAGTAGTATTGATAAGTAATAAGAGTAATAATCGTAATAGTAATAGGAGCAATTTAGTATAAGGCTTGGCAACCTACTTTTTTTTTTTTTTTAAATAAATTTATTTATTTTATTTATTTGTTTTTGGCTGCGCTGGGTCTTCGTTGCCGCGTTCGGGCTTTCTCTAGTTGCGGCGAGCAGGGGCTACTCTTCGTTGCGGTGCGCGGGCTTCTCATTGCGGTGGCTTCTCTTGTTGCGGAGCACGGGCTCTAGGCACGCGGGCTTCAGTAGTTGTGGCAGGTGGGCTCAGTAGTTGTGGCTCGCGGGCTCTAGAGCGCAGGCTCAGTAGTTGTGGCGCTTGGGCTTAGTTGCCCCACAGCATGTGGGATCTTCCCGGACCAGGGCTCAAACCTGTGTCCCCTGCACTGGCAGAAGGATTCTTAACCACTGTGCCACCAGGGAAGCCCTGGTAACCTGCTTTTGACCCCAGATCTACCACTTACTAGCCGTGCAGCTCTAGAGAGGTTACTCAAGCTGTTTAAGTCTCAGTTTCTTCATTTGTGGAATGGAGATAATGACGTCTGTCTCACTGGTGGTTGAGAATAAAATGGGATAATATATTTAAAAACACTTAGAAGAATGTCTTACTCAGGAAATTCTTTATAAATCTTAAGTATTACTAATAACTGTGACTGCAATGATGTATTGTGTGTCTTTTATGGACCAGGAACTGTGCTGGGCACTTCACTTGCATTCTAAAAGATTGTCCGTTAAGCCAGAATCAACATGTCACAGTGCCTGGCATGCATCACATGCTCAATAAGTGTTTTTTGAGTAAATGATGGAATCATAAAGAGTATCCATGATTTCCTTTCTTTTGCCCAGTTCTTTTTGTTTGAAAGATTATCCTTTAACAAAGCAATTATAGCTTTTTCCTACTATTCAAATCTTACTTTTCTAGTATGAAAGTACCACCAATGGAAAAAATCAATTGTTCTTTATCCCCTTTGGGGGAAAAGGATGGAAATATGGGAATACTATCTGTATTTAATATAAGAAATCATTTATTTATTTTGCCTTAGGAGTCCAATGACTTTTCACAGTACCAGCTCAAAGGCTTGCTTAAAAAAAACTATCTAAACCAACACATAGAAAATGTCCAAAAGGAAATGAATCAACAACATTCAGGACAAATCCAAAGGCAATATGAAGATGAAGGAGGCTTTTTGAAGGAGGTAGAGTCAAGGAGGGTGGTCTCTGAAGATACTTCACATTACATCTTGATTAAAGGTATCAGGTACCATCACTTATTTGACAGTTAAAAACCAAAAATACGTCGTGTCTCTGAATTCTATAAGCTTCCACCCCCAGATAATATGAATGAAGTCCTACTTAATTTATTGGCTATAATTATTATTAATGCAATAATAAATGTATATAACTCTTAATGTATTAAGTAGTATCATACCAACCCACTTTAAAATTAACTAACGAATTAACTCTTAGTTGCTGATTAAATGAGAATTTATAAATTCATTTATGAGAACCGGTATGCTATTATTCATCTAACTAGAAGCATGTTGTCACCCTGTAAAGCTACATAGTGAGAATATTTTAATTTTTCTCAAGGTATTCAAGCTAAGAAAGTTGCAGAAGTGGATTCAGAGTCTCTTCCTTCATGCAGTGAAATGCACAGCAGGTCTTCTGACATGAAGTCATCTGTGTGTGAAAAGCTGGAGCCAAAGGAAGAGCCTGACGCCTCCCCTCCTTCCCCGAGAACCTTACTGGCTGTGCAGGCGGCCCTGCTGGGCGGCAGCTCAGAAGATGAGCTGGAGAGTGAGACCTGCAGGCTGCAGCACGTGAGGCGCGCGCCCGCCACCGCACATGCGGGTTCTGTGTCACCGCTGACTCTCTTGGCCATTCAGAGAGCTCTCGATGACGATGATGAAGACGTGAAAGTGTGTGCCAGGAGCGACGTGCGGACAGGAGGGGCAGGCGTGAGAAAACCGAAACCGCTCCAGAGCAGTTCTGATGAGGAGACTGAGGAAGGACCTAAAATGAGAAATGGGGAAGGAGTGCCATTGGCAGCAGCGTCCCACGCAGCCAGTGTGAACCTCGCAGAGGAGCCTGTAACCAGCGCTGATGCCGAAAAAGAGCGGACAGAATCGGCTCACTTACCGAGGACTGTCTTTTGTCAAGGCAGCGACTCTAGCCTTCCAAAAGAGCAGATGTCGTTTATTTCCCCTGTGAAGGAAGCCTTTCAGACAAGCGATGAGATTGCAGTTAAGGATGGAAAAGATCCAGTTCCTTTGGAAAACACTGTGGTGCTACCCAGGGATGCACCTGGGCTCCAGAGCGGACCAGAGCAGACACCGACACCTCCGACAAGTCCAAGTTCCGTATCAAGGAGTGGAACGTATACCAAAGTGCTTGAGCTACAGCAAGGTCTTCTTCCACCTGAGAGTAAATATGACATCTCTGTTCTTTCAAGTGATGATGAAACAGAATCTGAAAAAAACCCTGCTCCTGAAGGCACCGTCAGTTTGCAAGAATCGAGTGATACGCTAAGTGTCCCTTTAGAGACAGCAAGTGACTTAGGAAATATGGCATCTGTTAATGCCAAAGAGCATGAGAATTTCTTGAAAACCACCCAAGAGCATGAGACCATTGAATCTGCAGGCCAGGGTTTAATTTCAGTCCCAGCGTCCATGGAACCAACGGAAATAGACTCTGAAGAAAGTGAGTCTGACGGTAAGTGCTTGTGCTCTTTTAGAGATAAAGAAAACTGGGATTTCGCATCTGCAGGAACCGAGAGATGCTTTAGTGTAGTCCAGATCCACATTGTTCAGGTGGTGAACTAGAGGCCCAGAAAGGTCAAGTGGCTTTGCCAAGGACATACAGCTAGTAATGGAATCTTGACCTTTGCTGTTCGGCTACTCTTTTCGTTTTTGTTTTTAAAGGGAGGGAGTGCCCTAGTTGGAGAAGGTAAAGGTGAGTTTCCCTTTAATTTTTTAACTTTTTATTTTGAAATAATTACAAATTTTAAAAAGTTGAAAAAGTATCTCAAAACATTCTATTTCCCTCACCTAGGACCTCAGTGGCTGGAATTTTACCACATTGGCTTTATCATCTCTTTCTCTCTGTCTCTCTTGCTCTCTATATTTACACATGTATATTATATGTCTATATCTATGTACGCTTATGTACAATCAATCCTCATTTTTCACAGATTTCAAATCTGCAAAATTGCCTACTCACTAAAATTTATATCTAACCCCAGAATCAGTCCTCACGGTAGTGTCTTTGTGGTCGTTTGTGGACATGTGTAGAACGGCCAGAAACTTGAGTTGCCACACCGTTCCCAGGTGAGGTTGAGCCAGGGGGACACTTGGCCTACTTGGTTCAGCTCCCCTGCCGAGGTGACCCGAGGGTCGAGACGGGAGAGAGCAGTGCAGTGTAGACCAAGAAGCTCTGGCTCTGGGGCCATTGGATGGGGTTTGAATCCCAACCCTGGCACCTGTTCGTGGGGCCGTGTATACACCCATGAGCTCACACTCGCATCTGCAGTGCTTCTCCAGCATCCCAGATCTCATTCTACACTCTGCCTGCTTTATATTTCCCTGTCTAACAGTGAGGGACCTTCTATTATCTTCAGGGTATTTACTTACTTGCTCATTCTCTGTTTGTAACCAGCTCCCGTTATCACTGGCCTCCTCCTTGGTCCTGGCTGTCCCCTTGGTCCCAGCCCCTCCGTCCTGAGTGTGTTCTCAGATCCAGACTCCTCCCCCTGAAGTGAAGGAAGGGAATCAATAAATGCTTTTTAAAGAGAAGAAAGGACATCAAGAGAGGAAGGAAGGAAGTGGAAGAGGAAGAGCTCTTTCTTCTGTGTCCTTATCCAGGATTCTTTCTTCTGTGTCACAGTGTTATTCTTTGCTGTGTTCATAGTGAAATAGCATAAAAACATTTTAAAAAAACTCCATGATTGTGTACATACCCTGATAGTTCTTTTTGAATTTCAAAACAATATTAGTTAACTTAGAGGACGTTTTTGTATAAAGCAAATATGCAAATATTTGAGAGCGTGGTCCCTAATTTCAGAGACAGTGCCAGGGTATCTGATTGGAAAGGCTTACTTTGAAGTTACAGGCACTTATTAATGAATTTATTTAATAACAATATACTACTGTTACATGTTTTCTATGACATTTAAATCTCTTCTTTTTAGGATAAAACATTTTTCAGGATACTTTGGAAAGCTCTTGATGATTTCAGGGTAATTTAAATGTTTTAGTTATAGACAAAATGATCTTATTATTTTGGTACAGGAAGTTTCATTGAAGTGCAGAGTATAAATAGCAGTGATGAACTTCAAGCTGAGTTACACGAAGCTTCCAGACCTCCCTCTGGACAAGGTGAAGAGGAACCAGTAGGAACTGAGACGCAAGAAGCCACAGGTGACTCCCAGGGCCTCCCGAGAGACAACTCTGAGAGGGAGGCTGTGGACATTGAACCACCTGAAGAAACTGAAAAAGATGCAGACGATTTGCTCAACGAATGGCAAGATGTTGACCTGGTAATAACGTGACATCGTGTTTTTACTCATTGCTGAGGAAGCCAAGTTAAGTAGCTTCTGAGTTTTTAAGGAGCTGATGGATGAAGACATAATAGCTCTTTGCACCCATCTTCTTACTCCTGCTGACATGGCTCCTTTCCTGTGGAGGTTCCTGGCTAGGATAGTGTCCACTTCCCGTGGGGGTTAGTGAGGGAACGCTAAAGGTATTACAAACTTGCTCAGAAATCCAAGTGGAAACCTGCATAAGGAGAAAAAGCTTATTGGTAACTTCAGTCAGACTAAATACAGGCTTTTTATAACCAGTGAACTTAATTGGGTTATTAATATAATTATCTACAAGCGAAATTATCTTATAGGAGGAGCTGGAGACGCTGGAGAGCAACCTTTTAACACAGCAGAAGTCACTGAAAGCTCAAAAACAGCAGCAAGAACGGGTCGCCGCTACTGTGACAGGACAGATGTTCCAGGAAAGCCAGGTAGGTGTACAGCTTGGGTGTCCTCGAACAATACCTACCGATGTCTTTCCTTAATCAGACTCCCCAAGGGCACGTGCATTAAGTTACCTGTTTAAGCACTGCTCCCACTTCCGGGTGGAGGCCAGGTCCTGCATTTCAGCAGGGGTCATCGTGTGTCTGTACCTCTTCAGGAACTTCTTCGCCTGTTCGGCATCCCCTACATCGAGGCTCCCATGGAAGCAGAAGCTCAGTGCGCCATCCTGGATCTGACTGATCAAACTTCCGGAACGATCACTGATGACAGTGACATTTGGCTGTTCGGAGCACGGCATGTCTATAAAAACTTTTTTAATAAAAACAAGTTTGTAGAATATTACCAGTATGTGGACTTTCACAACCAATTAGGTAAGACTTCCGAGTACGATTGCTTTCTCAAATGTACCTTCAGAATTTGTAGTATGAATTCTTTCTTCCCAAGGAGCTAATTTGGTGCATTAATGGAAATGGTAGATCTGTACAAGTTTTCATATAAATGATCTTTTGCTTCTGTAGCAGAATACGATTTTTAATTTGGAACTAAGAAATTAAAACCCTAGTAATGTTCAGACATTTTCTGAAGTTTTAATCATCAGGCCTGGTTGCGCTCTGACTGGTTACCTGAGCTCTCCAGAGAAAACCAAAGGTGGTAGAGTGGGGAGACAGGTGGGGGCCACTCCTGCTGGGATCTTGAGCCTCATGTCCTTGCTGTTTCTGGCAGTGATCCTTCGTCCTCCCGTTGATTCAGCAAATACACACTGAGCGATTCCTATATGCCAGTTGTTGTTCTTGGCAATGGGAAGTGGGGAAACAGCAGAGAATAAAACAGTCTAGCAGGAGAAACAGATGGTAAAAAAAATACATAAATCATAATTTGACAGTGGTATGAGCCATAGAGAAAAACAAAGCAGTAAAAGAGAGGCGAGAGTGACCTGCAGTCGCAGGAAGTGCGTGTCCTTTGTGGTCAGAAAAGGCTTTACTAATAGGCACCTTTTGGGCTGGAGCCTAAAGTAGAGAGGAAGCACGTGCTATGGATACTGTGGGGATGAGCATGTCAGACAAAGGGACTGGCATGTGCAAAGGCCCTGAGACAAAAGCCTGCTTGGTGTGTTCAGGGAAGCGTGGAGATAGTTACGGGCTGAATTGTGTCTCCCACAAATTCATGTGTTGTAGTCCTGACCTCTGGTACGGCAGAGTATGACTGTGTTTGAAGATAGGTTCTTTAAAGAGGTGACTAAGGTCAAATGAGGTCATTAGCGTGGACCCTAATCCAGTCTGACTGGTGTCCTTGTAAGAAGGAGAGATTAGGACACAGAGGGAAGACCACGTGCAGACGTGTGGAGAGCCGGCCATCTGCCAGCCAAGGAGAGAGGCTCAGAAGGGACCAACTGTGCCGACACCATGAGGTCAGGCTTCTAGTCCCCAAAACTGTGCGGAAATGAATCCTCTGTTTAAGGCCCTCAGTCTGAGCACTTTGTTACGGCAGGCCCAGGAAACGACTTCAGGGACCAGTGTGAATGAATGAGGAGGAGGATGGCAAGAGGTGAGGTCAGAGAGGAAGGAGGAGACCAAAATCAAGTAGGGTCCAGAGTGTGGTGGAGAGGCTCTGCGGGTAGACTGGGTTGGGATGTGAGAGAAGGAGAAGTCAAGGATGACCCTCCTCCACCCCCACAGCAGCGCATGGAGTGGACTGGCCTTGGCGAGGTGGCGGAACGGGGGCGGAGCAGGTGCGGGTGTTGCGGGAGTGAAGACCCGGGTCTGGATGTGTTGTCTCTGAGATGCCCGTTAGACATCCCGATGGAGATGTTAAGTTGCCAGTTGAGTGTGTGTGTGACTGTCGTTCAGAGGAGAGGTCCCTGTGAGAGGGCCGAATTTGGGGGTCAGAGGTTATATGGCACTTAAAACTGCAAGGATGCGTGAAACCTGAAAAATCCAAGCACAATGCCATTTAAAAAAAAGGAATGTATTTCAAATAGCAAAAGAGAGATACCTTTGGATATTGGATAAGGATATATACAAGTATAGTATCTATATAATGAAGTGTTTATAAATGTTATGTAATAAATGTTTATAAAATAAAAAGTGGAAAAATATATAATAACTTTTACTCTTATAGGATTGGACCGGAACAAATTAATAAATTTGGCCTATTTGCTTGGAAGTGATTATACGGAAGGAATACCAACTGTAGGTTGTGTTACAGCCATGGAAATTCTCAATGAATTCCCTGGACATGGCCTGGAACCTCTCCTAAGATTCTCGTAAGTCCTTTCTTAATTTCTTTAGTTCACGTGTTTATATATAAATACCCAAATTAAACAGAACTATTATTTACATTGTGAACTGTCACAAATCATTGTTCCCTGAGAAAACAGGAGGAGGTAATGGTTGGGGTTACTAAAGTTTGTTTTCCCTTTTCTAGAGTTTGATGAAATCATAGGCAATTATTTTTAGAGGTGCCAGGCTTATCCGAGTTTAAGGATACATAGCCAGTCCAGTGGGAATTCCCGGGAGTGTAGAGGTTACCGTTTCATTCATTCAAATATTTCCTGAGCAGCTACTATGTGCTAGACAGTGTGCTAGGCTGGAATAGGGGAGGTGACTGAGCCCCAGGCTGTGTCCTCAAGGAGCTGCCACACCCTGGGGACGAGGGAGAAGCATCCACGTGCTTGTACTTCTGTGTGCCGAGTGTTCTGAGGGAGGTCGGCCAGACGGGCACGGGGCTATATGCCAGGAACGTTTTCTCTCTGCTTGTAGACTGTGATGTATTCAGTGGTGGCGTCTCCTTCGGTCCGGAACCGAGTTGTGCTGTACTTGGGGTACACTCTTCATTTTTGGAGATTCTGAGAGGGTGCTAGTTACGAGGTTGTCTGTGAAAGTAGTCCTTTCTTAAGGTTGCTCCTTGGTGGCATTTTTCCAAAAAAAAATATATAATTAGCACAGCATAAATTTTACTCTTTAAAAGTACAATTCAGTGGTTTTTCGTCTAGTCACAGGTTGTGATGGCAACTTTTAATCATCAGTTTGACATGGGATACTATTTGGCAGTAGCTGATTTAATGATTCTTTAGTGTTCTCTTCAGTCGTAGCTCCTGGTTTGAAAAATTTCGGGATGTTCTGGTCTGAAGATTCAGTGATTAGAATTAAATACAAAGTTGTTTGAATGATTGCTGTCCTCCAGCCTTAGCACACATAGCGATGTATTTTATTTTTTGCTTTCGTCATCTCTCTTTTCATAATTTTCTTATTGTTGAGGAAATGTTTATACTGGAGGTACGTTGTTAGGTTGCTTGTAAGTCATGGTATGTAAATAACTTGTAAAAGTACAAGTAACTTTTATACAAATAATAAACACACATTAGAAAAATGACAAAATATGAATTATAAAGATTACAGATAACATTTTGGTTTTTACGGTGTTAGTCTTTTCTATGCACAGTATACACATGCGTTTTATATATAATCACACACACGCACAAGTATACTCATATAAGTCTGTTATTATCATTATTTTTTTTACAAGCATGGGACGATGCTGTATACTTTTTATGTTACCTGCAACTCATTTGGTGATAGAACAGGGCATATTATCAACAACGAATAGATTTACATCGCTGTTTTTAATGACTCCATAGGAGTCTTTTGATGTATCATGAATAACTAATTTAATCAAATGCCTATTGTTATTTCTGGGTTTTTTTAAAGTCTAAACAAATACTGCCTTGAGTGACTTTATATACATGTCTTTGAGTTCTTATCCGATTATTATTTTAGGATAAGTGAAAATGGTGTCTAACTTTTCGATTTGGTGTCCTGGTTATTGGTGAGAGTAATTTTGTTTTCATGTTTTTTGACAGTTTGCCATGCTGGTCTAGTGAATGCCTGTTTATGCTGTTTTTCTCCTTGCAACAGTTTTTGCTCGTTTGTGGCTGTTTGAATGGTTACGTTTTTAGTCAGCTCTAGCAGTTTCTGCCTTGGTCTTTTAGCTCGCTGATGGCAGATAGGAGCTGCCCCTTCCTGCCTGGCTCTGCAGGGTTAGGACGGGTGCAGTTAAAGGGCGCGGGGACAGTGGAAGAGCGGTAAGACTGAGAGTGTCTGCCCCTTGCTTTCTTCTCTGCTTTCCCTTTTCCTAACCAGACCCTGGCCCGCCAGTCCCCCTTTAAAGGAGAGCTGCTCTGAGTCTGCAGGCTGAGTTCAGCCCAGCTGTGTTTGCTTTGGCCTGCACAGTATGTTCTTTAATTTTGAGTGGGCTACCAACATTTAAATTGGGGGAGATTTCACAGAAAATTTTGGATTTTCCAGAGGGGGGAATGAGATCTGAAAATACTGAGCCCAAATTCCCAAATAGCCCGGAAACAGAGAACAGCAATTCCACTCTACTGGCTTGGTCAGGGCACAAACCCTTCAATTTTATCACTGTCGCTGCTGCTGCGTCCTGTGTCCCCCGAGCCCAGCTGATTGGCAGATGCCGTCTTTCAGCTTCAGGTGCCGGCCCTCCTGCTTGAAGGCGGGGTGGCCCTTTTGGTTTGATGAGCCTACAGTGTGTTGTGCTGCTCTTCCTAGCTGGCAATCATGAGTGCTATTTCAAGGATGAAAATCCTCAAGAGAGTAGGGGAGAATTGTAGATATTCTCCCAGCGCCCTCTTGAACAGTATTTTAAAACTGATGAAGATAGATCTTTTTTTCCTTTTTGCATTTTGATCCTGCGCGAAGACTGAAGTTAGAACGGTAGGTGGCACTGCTGCCTTGGTGAGGTGCAGCACTGGTGGGGACCAAGCCTGTGAGTCAGTCCTGAGACCCATGAGTATGTGAAGCAGCGGATGTAGGGTTTTTGAGGTTCCGTTAGTGCGTAGATGGGAGAGGGTTATATTTATGTTTTGAACTTTTATGCCATTTATTTATCCTAATTGTGTAAATTTTTCTGGTTGTCCGTTGCCACATTACAAACTACCGTAAACCTCAGTGACTTCAAACAGCAACAGTCAAGAGAGTTTGCTTGTGAGTCCGCAGTTCGATCAGGCTGCACGGGGTGGGGGTGCCTCGCCTGGTGCCAGGTGTGTTGGGGGCATCTCAGCTGGGCTAGAGGGGCCCCGTGAGGTGTCTCGCTCGTGGCTGGCAAGCGGTGCTGTCGGCCGGCACGTGGCCCGGGGGCGCTTGGACCCTCTCCATCTGGACCTCCTCACGAGCTGGAGCTTCCTCACAGCATGTTGGCTGCTTGCAAGGCAAATATTCTAAGAGACAGGAAGTGGAAACTGCAGTCTTTAAAGGCCTGGCACAATGTCCCTTCCTCAGCCACGGAGCCTGCCCGACTCAAGGGTAAGGGACATGGACCCCACTTCTTGTCGGGAGGAGGGTCCAAGAATGGGCTTTAACCCACCGTAGTGATTTATACTCACAAAGGAAAAATTGAAAAAGGAATAAAACAAAGAAAATAAACAGCTGTATCCTCGCTTAGAACATTGCCTAGCACATGGTAAAATAACAGTTGTTAGTGTTTTTTTATTATTTTAAATATCCCTGTTTACTTTTTCTTTCGTTCTCCACGTATATACATTTTTTTTTCGAGTATTGGGATCACACTTGATGTAGAGTTATATTCTGCATTTTAAAAATTTAACATCTTCTTGGCATTTTTACATTTTATTAAATATTCTTGGTTCCTGATTGTAGTTGACTGGAGGTAAATAATACAGATACATTGATATTACTTGGTTTTACCACTGGGAAAGCGAGGAACTTTGACTTTTCTATGAGTGTGGGCTCTGGAGGGAGATTGCACCAGTCCCAGCTGTGAAATCTTGAGCAGGTGGCTTCTGCTTGAGTCCAGTTTCCTTGTCTGTGCGGTGAGGACAGTGGCAGGACTGTGCTCGTGTGATGACGGGGCCTGTAGAGCAGTTAACACAGTGCCAAGCCCAGAGGAAGGGGTCAGTCAGTGATTGCCTCATTGTATACTGTGTTAATAACACGAGAAATATACCATTGTCATTCTGTAAGTCATAGGCCTTGTTCTGGAGTTGGGTGGGACTTGAGTTTACGTCTCTGAACTTTACGTTTAGCTCTTTGTCTGCGGTGCATCTGCCATAAGGCAGATGCCTTATGGCATCTGCCATAAGGTCTTACTGCTTCACGAAGGTTCGTTTCCTTTGCCTTGTAGCGAGTGGTGGCATGGAGCTCAAAAGAATAAGAAGATAAGACCTAATCCTTATGACACCAAAGTGAAAAAAAAGTTACGCAAGTTGCAGCTCATGCCTGGCTTCCCTAACCCGGCCGTGGCAGACGCTTACCTCAAGCCTGTGGTGGATGAGTCCAAGGGTTCGTTTCTGTGGGGCAAACCCGATCTCGACAAGATTAGAGAATATCCTTTCCCTTCCTCAAACCTCAGGAATATCAAGTCAAATATGTGTTTTGGTTTAAAACTTACGGGACATGAACTTGGATCAGTTTTTTAAAAAAAATATTCCATCAGCTAAGATGCTTCTTTCTGTTCCTTTCTCTCTCTCCTTAATTTTTTTTTTTGTGGTAAAATACACATAACATACAATTTACCATCTGAACCATTTTAAACATACCATTCAGTGGTTATTAAATACATTCACATTGTTGTGTCACCGTCACCACCATTCATCTCCATATTCTTTTCATCTTGTGAAACTGAAACTCTATCCCTGTTAAACACTCACCCCCCCATTCCCCTCCCCCAGCCCCTGGCCACCACCATTCTACTTTCTGTCCCTGTGATGTTGACCAGTCTGAGTATGTTCCTCATATAAGTGGAACCATACAGTACAGGTCTTTTTGTGACTGGCTTACTTCACTTAGCATAATGTCTTCAAGTTTCATCCAAGTTGTAGCATGTGTCAGAATTTCCTTCCTTTTTAAGGCTGAATACTGTTCCATTGTATATAATGTCGTATTTTGCTTATTCATTCATCTGTTGATGGGCACTTGAGTTGCTTCCATGTTTTAGTTACTGTGAATCATCTTTTTAGTTTTAAAGAGAATCTTTATTTGAAGTAAGTAGTGATAAGCATTCATAGATACACTACATACTTAAGTATTCATTCTGAAAGAATAGAAAAGATTATTAGTTTTATTCTTTCTATTACTGTTCCTTTCTGCATATTTAAATGATCATTTGGATAGATGTTTAAAAGTTTGCCATAGTATTAATCTAACTACATCTTTTCTCAAAGAAAAAAGAAATATATGTGATATCAGAAATTTGTTTTTATTCTAGATTAACCTTTTTTCATAGTCATGAGTCTTTGATGTCCTAAAATGAGAGCTGAATATCTTTTATCTTAGAGGATATTTATAAGAACATCGTGCCAGATGATTATGTTGGAATAATTTGTTTTGTTATTGTTTTCTTTTATCATTTTAATCTTTATAAATAAGAAAATCTTTGGAGACATGGGGAATGGAATCAAGGGTGGCTTTTTTGGACCTTTTTATTTGTCACTTGTTTAAATGTCTTTAAAAACATGTATGAGTCTTAACTGCCTGCATATTTTGTCAGCGGTATTTTGGCTGGAACAGGACGAAGACAGATGAATCTCTGTTTCCTGTATTAAAGCAACTGAATGTCCAGCAGGTAATCACGGCAGCTCTTTTCCTAAGTTCAGGATAGAGAGTAAAGTTAGGAAGGCTGTGAGGGCCAGCTGTTAAAGACCAGTTACTTTTATTTTAGGGCACGTAACATACATTTAAAAATTATTATACTTTAGTAAGAGAACAGAGGAAAACAGAAAACGGGAAAGCTGGACTTTGTCTTCATTTTCCAATTTCACTCTTAGGGCTGAACTTTGATATCCTTTTGTATTCATTCTGACTTTGAGAAAAACAGTCTAATAATGGATTGCATACTGAGGTGTTTATGGTTAAATATTTTACCCTTTTAGAGCTATTTTCATTTTTTAAAAGTTTAAGAAGTGCCCAGTCCAAAGCAGTTCTGATTATTAAGTGTCTTCAAGTACTAATATTCTTTAATTCTGTAAATGAATCATCAAAGGTACTAATTCAGTCATAGTAACTGGCAGGAGAGATGACCCTCAGTTCCCTTAGGTAGGTAACAGCATCTCGCTTTATCCCTGAGTGTGTTCCTGCCCACACAGAGACCGCCTCCCACCCCAGAGGCAGCCCACAAAACATACATACAGGGAAACCATTCAGCGGAATTCAGACCAGATCCTGCAAGATACACGTTTGGGTTAAATCCTTTTCCATTAGATTGGGTTAATTTTGGAAAAACAAACAAACAAACAAAAAACTGAGGTAGACCACCTTTCCAGAAACTTTCATGTTGTTTGACTACTTTCTGTACTGGAAACATTGTACGCCCACCAACAAGGAAAGCTAGTTGGCTTAGTGACTGATTACTCCTTAATTTCAGATAAATTTTGTTGTAATACTCTTCTCCCTTTTCATTGTAGACGTTAATATGAGTTTATTTCCCCAAAATCAGAAAGTGAAAAAAATGAATTAAAATTACTCATTGTTTGCTTCCTCTAATACAGATGTTAACATTTATGTCCATTTTCTCTTATTTTTCCCCTCCTTCCCACATATATTTATTATCAGACATAGTGCAATTTATTGTAAATAAAGCCCCCATTCACTGGTTAAGGTAAGTTTTTTTTCTGTGTATTGCATGGCCTTCATTGTTTCAGATGGCCAGATTACATTTTGTCAGAGAGATTTAACTTGGTTCACTTCACTTAGTAGACCTTGAATTTTCAGGTTTTTGTGTGTAATGCTGTGATAAACATCAGGCATGTAACTTTTCTCAAATGTAACTTTTTTTTTTTTTTTTTTGAGGCAAACCAATTTCAGGAAATTTATTTCCCAGTAGTAACAAAGATTTCATAAGTTGACTAAAATTTATTAATGAAGATTCAATAGATAAAAATAAATAAAATATAATTAAAATAGAGTATAGGAAATAATTCACGTTAATTTAAAGACAAATACATGCTTATTCAATATGTGTTTCAAATTTGATATTTATTACTTTTCATCCCCTCATCCTCACCAAATTTTGAATATAATTCCCAGAAATGCAGGGCTTTGGTCTGTTTTATATACCATCTGGTATTTGGAAAACACTCAGTATTTTTTGAATGATAGTTCTTATTTTAAGCATCACACCCTAAATGTAATACTGACAAATAAAATACATAATTTACCCAATGTTTTTCCCTGTTAACATATTACGAAACCTTCTATTAATAAATTGTCACTTGGTGATATGTTCAAGAGCGGAACTGTGCACTATAGACATTGCTGTGGAAAGTTCTAAGTATATATTACACAACCATTTTCTAAGTCTATATTATCCTACCATGTTCTAAGTCTATATTATGCAACTATTTACTGTCTAGTGTCCTAATTCTCCCAGAAATGGTCTTTATTTGAATTTCTGCTGAGCCGTCCCTGAAGCAGTACATCAGCATATCATTTAGTCTTTATTTGACAAAGACACACTATTTCTTACTTTTAAAAAAGTTAAGCATCATTTATTATACACCTGCATGGCACTAGTTTTATGGTGTTTTACATGTCTCAAATTATTAAGTAACACAAACAACTATGAAATTATTCTACAAAAAGTGGGAGTTTTTGGTGAGTCATCATTTCTAGTTGCGTGGCTATATCATTTAGATCCTCCTCACCATTATTTATTTTTTATCCACTTATTGTTTCGTGGGCTTACATTGTGAAGTAGGATTATTAATG
>NC_041226.1:73173215-73192697 GCF_002837175.3 Physeter macrocephalus
TTCCCTTTTCTCCACACCCTCTCCAGCATTTATTGTTTCTAGATTTTTTGATGATGGCCATTCTGACCGGTGTGAGATGATATCTCATTGTAGTTTTGATTTGCATTTCTCTAATGATTAGTGATGTTGAGCATCCTTTCATGTGTTTGTTGGCAACCTGTATATCTTCTTTGGAGAAATGTCTATTTAGGTCTTCTGCCCATTTTTGGATTGGGTTGTTTGTTTTTTTGTTATTGAGCTGCATGAGTTGCTTATAAATTTTAGAGGTTAATTCAAATGTAACTGTTTTTAAAGAATGTCTTCGTGGAAGTGGATTTGCTGAACAAAAGTCAAGACTATCTCTTACGACTCCTAATATATAATACTGTGAAGCTTCTTCGTGAAGGTATCATATGATGACAGTGATTTTAAAAGGAGGGAAGAGTAGAATTTAGAAACGGACCCCATGAAGTTGTGTTGCTCTAAAAGAAGATGATATATTTGGCCCCTGAAAAATATTTAACTCTCTTTCTATGCTGAGGAAGGGATTTCCTACTTGATGTGTGGCCAGAGGGCTTAGTTGACGGAGGTGGTACATGTACTGCTTTAAGTACGATCTTGAAAGTAAAATTTGCTGCCAGCCATTCATTTGGGAGAGATGGGCTTTTGAGAGAGAATGAATTAGTATTTTCTGAAAGAGTCATCCAATGCCAGTAAGCAGGATGGAATTCTTTGATTTGCTTTATAAAGTTTACTTACTTGTCCGATTTATTATTATTTTATTTCATTTTTTTAGACACAGCTCCGAATTGATTCTTTCTTTAGATTAGCTCAACAGGAGAAACAGGAGGCTAAGGGTATTAAGAGCCAGAGACTTAACAGAGCTGTGACATGTATGCTGAGAAAAGAAAGAGAAGAAGCAGCCAGTGAAATAGAAGCAGTTTCTGTTGCCATGGAGAAAGACTCTGAGTTCCTCGATGAGGCAAAAGGAAAAACCCAGAAGAGAAGCACAACAAATAGATGGAAAGAGTCATCCAGCCCGAAAAGAAAGAGGCTTTCGGATTCTAAACGGGGGCATGAATGTGGTGGGTTTTTGGGGGAGGCCTACCTCTCGCAGTCATCTGATGCCTCTTCAAGTGAGGATGAGGAATATTTTTCTGTAGCGAACATGCAAAGGGGAAAAGCAGCTGTAGAGTCAAAAGTCAGCTCTTCAGATGCACAGAGCACAGCGCAGCCTGCTCCCAGGAGAGACGGAGGTGCCACCACGAGCAGCTCCAGTGATGACGACGGAGAGAAGGCAGAGCCCGTCCTGGTGACCGCCACGTCTGTGTTTGGGAAGAAAAAGAGGAAACGGAGAAGTACGAGAGGAAGGAAGAGGAAAATCTAAAGACACCTAAATACACATGTAGTCTCTCTAACTGGGTACAGCTTAACATTTTGTCATGAATTGGTTGTGAGGAAATAATAAAGTTCAGAGTATTTGCACAGTCTTTGTTTTGTGGTTTTTAAAAATATGGACGTTAAACACTACCTTTATTTTTAAATATATTACCTTTTTCTAGTGTTTTCCACTTCATTGAATATTTCCTTGTATTTACAGTCTGTGTCTGTTCATGTTTCTATTATTATACAACATCTGATGCTTTCTGACAACATTAAAAAGGGAAAAAGGATTTCTGTTGATCAGTACTCACTCTCAGCGTGCGTTTCCTCTGACTCTCCGACCTAGACGAGAAGAAAATATATTTATATTTATCTTATTTATATACATATATTTATATTCATTTATATTTACATTTCAGTCCAACTTCTCAAATACCTGGACTACAGCTGCTGCTTTTCTTTGCTCGTTATTTATTCCTTCCTAATTTGAAATACGTCTTCTGCTTCAGTCTTCTCTAACAGCTTTCTACTAAAATCAACACTGACTTCCACATAAACTCAAGTCTTTTCTTAATGCTTCCTTTCTCTGGAGGTATTTAAAGCAGAACACTTTTGGGGAAGGGTTGGGGAGAGAGACATCAACTTTTTCATGTTATTCTCATTTCTCAAAGCTACTTATAATTGGGAGTTTTCTGCATATGTGTTTGTAGGTAGAAGAGCAGTAGTTTTTCTAAAATTTAATTTTGTTGCCTTTCATAGGTAATTGACATTTGTCCTGCACTGCCGTAGCTGGCGTGAAGGCTAAGCTGCTGTAGCAAAGAGATGTTCCCATGCAGTGGCCTAAACGCTGGAACGTTACCTCTTAGTCAACAGTCTGGCCAGTCTGAGCTGGTAAGGCAGTTGTGCACCTTGATGTCACCCAGGCTCCCAGGCTCAGCCATCCCCTAGGCTGCTGTACTGCTTCAGCGGTGTCTACCGGGTCACGGCTACATCTGCGTTGCAACCTGCTGGAAGAGGAAAGAACCAGAGTCCTTGGGTGAGCCCAGTGTCTTATGTTAAAGGTGACTAGAAAAATCACTTCTGCTCCCATACTGTTGAACTGAACTGACCATATACTCGGAGTACTCAGAAAAGTAATCTCTACATGGGCTATGGATCCAGAAAGAGAGGAGAAATAGATATTCGGATCCATTAATAGAAGACCTAGATATGTTTGCAGAAAAGCCTGTTTACTTGTCTGTATGCTAATAGAGATAGAAGTCTGGAAAAAAATCATTAGTAGCTTATGCCGTAAATACAGTATTTACAGAACAGTTTGATATTATACCTTTTTTTCTCTTAACCCTGCAACCAAGGTATATCCTTTTACAAGGGAAGAAACAAGTTTACAGATGTTAACTGACTTCACCAAATTCACCCAACTAGTAGGAAACTATTGTGACCTGAACTCAAATCTTCTAATTCAAAATTCAGGGTGCTTATATTACCTAGAAAATAGGTTTCCTGTTGAAGACAAACAGCAGCAAAGCAAATTTATCATTAGTCAAAGTAAGTGGGACACCTATAACTTATTTAGGATGGTGACCATCATATACGTTTTCTATAAAGTTATCTTTCAGCTTATTAATCTTTCCTTTTGCTTTCTTTATATTTGCTGTTAAACTCATCTGTGGAGCTCTTTATTTCATTTATTCTGTTTTCAGTTCTATTTGACTTATAGACTCCAGTTCTCTGGTGTAATTCTTATCTATTTTTTTAATAATATCTTAATCACAGTTACTTTAAAGTCTGTGTCAAAAAGCTCCAATATCTGGGTTACCTGTGGGTTTGTTTCTATTGTCTGTTTTTTGGTATGACTAGTAAACTTTGAATGAATGCTGGACATTATGTATAAAAGATTGTGGGTCTTGTGTGTCTTCCTCTGGAGAGGATTCCAGAAGGTATTCTGGCAGGCAGCAGAGGGGAATGTTATTTTACTTTAATCAGGACCGAGTGAATGCAAGGCTAGTCTTTGTAAGACTCCATCTCCTGGTTTCCTCCCATTCCTAAAAAGTAGTTTTCCAGGGATACTAACTGTCTGCTGGGGCGTTTCTCTCATCTTTTGAGCTTTGCTCTGTTTTTAGCCACATTATGCTTGGAAAATTAGCATCTTGCCCTAAACATCTTACTGTGCAAGTACCTTGAATGAAAAGTCAGTGCTGAGTGTCAGGCTTACTTCTCTGTCCCTTCCTTCTGGGATCTGGGGCTCCCAATTCCTGGCAGCCTCGCCAGCTACAAACACTATTCCCTTGTCTCCCTATTTCCCTTGTCTCCCTAGCTAAAGCTCTGCTGGTGTCCCTTCTTGTGTTCCTCTCTTGGGCTTCTCAGCCCCTTTACACCAATAATCAGCAAAAGCATGGAATTCTTGGCTGCCTTGGAAGCTGTCTGATGCCTTGTAACAGGGTGTGTGTGTGTGTGTGTAAAATCTGCTTTTCTAGTTATACTGGGAGGCAGAAGTCTCTGTGTACTTCTTTTTAACCGTTCAATGAAACTGAAATAATCATTGTCATCATGTCGGTTTAGATGATTGATTTAGATATTCTGCCTCTTAGGAAATCCAGCACTGAGGTTTCTTGATCTTTTAAATAACTTGTGGGAGAAGACAGGTGGTTTTTATGTGCCACATAATTCTTAATTCTTGTTTTAAAAAGACCCAAAAAAGGGAGTGTGTCCTCTGCCCAGAATTAGCTGCCTATGAATAATTGTTTTCATCATTTAGGATTTTGCAGTTTCCAGGATGTTTTTTACCTACCATATTCATCTCACAAATAGGTATTATGTACCTTTTATGTCTCTGCTTTATAGATGAGGAAGCCAAGAAACACACTAAGTCAATGCCTAAAAATGACAGGCTAATTATTGACAGGAATGACTAAAATCAGGCTCCCAGACCACTAGTCCTGTCGGATACATTAACGTGACCTCCGTCCATCATGGTATGTGAAGTATTTCTTAGAAGCTGTACCCACACTCCTAAGTTTAACTTTACAATATTGCTCGATTTCATTACCTGGAATAACTTCTTATTCAGGCTATTTTCAGTGATCAGGGGAATTAATTCATACTCTGAGATGCAGCCCTAAATGCACATGAGCAGGTGCACAGGCGACATACACCCTCAGCCTTCCTATTCACTGAGTAGGAAGGAACTGTGGAAATATAATTCCTGCGTCCAGATCACTGCTGCACACACACTCTCCAACATTCTGGTGTGGTTGTCTGATTCTAAAAATGGTGTTTGCACCCAGACAGGTGACCTGAAAAACACATGGCCTCCGTTTCACAGGACGTCATAGCTGTGGACTCTTAAATAACTCCTGGCATCAAAGTTAAAAATAATCGCTTTGCCCCGATGGCCTTCACTCACTTGCAGGAATAGTTTTTACTTACCTCTTGGCTCTTGCTCTGTTCACGAGCCGCTCACATGGAATGTGCCTACTTACTTTCTTCAACCCCCTTATTTAAGGGCGTTCCAACCTCACTGCTGTATGATCAGAGGCTGTGAAGCGGCAGCTGTCAGGAGTGGTCCTCTGTGAGGACTCTCTGCTAGTGTGTACGGTAGTAAACTGCGTGCTTTGGTGCTCGCCTTTCAGGCACCGTCGGAGGGCTCATCAGCAAAGCAAAAGTTGTGGATGAGACTTTTTAACCTTCTAGAAACTCAGCTAACTCGTGTATGTAGGTATGTCCAGACTTGACGTTTAATAAATGTTGACCATCAGGTAGGCACGTGTCATAAAGACCGCTTTCTTTAATGGAAGAGAAACTAAACTGGGAACAAAATGGGTGACCACTTTGGCTACTGTTTAGCCATGTAACCTTTGATTTTCCTTGTTTGTAAACTGTAGGGAAAATAATTTGTCTCCTAATTTACTGAGCATATTGTAAAGAAAAACGTGTTAATTATGAAATGTGTTTTGGGAGCCTTGGAAGAAAGGAATGAATATAAATTCATGGTAGTACAGTGATTATTAAATGGTTCAAAAACTGATACCTAGAACATCAAATTGTTGTTTTCCAAAGTTGGAATTACAGCTTGTTTAAGCTTATTCACATGATATGCTCTGCTTGAGAGGCATTAAATACTTGAATTTCTTTCATTTTAAATGTGTTTGCTGAGATGGTATGGATTTTTTTTTAAAGAAGAAGCTATTTAAAAAAACCATTTGGTGGTTGGGTTATTTGCCCCAGGGTACATGCTGATGACCATGGATGAGAGCGACTTTGCATCTATTACTATGTAGGAAGCTTTGTTTTAGATTAATGCTATGGTTTTCACTACACTGAATGAAAGCCATTCTCTCCCAATGTTTTAATCACCTCTTAAGTTTTAGGATCGCTCTCTGACTAGTCAGTATAACGATGATGCCTTGCTTCATGACAGCTGAGGTGGTCTCTGGTGAAGAACATGTTTTCTTTTTCCAGGAGCTTCTAAAATTTCTGACCCTGAATTTTGGTTGTACTAGATAGATTGCGTTTCAGTGCACTCTTTTTAAAATCATGATTTATTAATAAGATATTTTAATATAATTTTCTCTGCTGTATTTGATGTTAAACTTTATTAGGTAAATATGAAAGCACTTAACACACATTTTGAATTAATTATTACCATATGATATTTTTATGTATTATTTGCCTAGTTTTCAAGAAGTGATCAAGAAAGCATCAATATATAGCCATCCCTTAGTTCATCGCTTAATGGATCTCAAAGCTCAAAAAGGTAAATTATTTTATGTTTCTTTATGTAATTTGGCCAATTCTAAGAAGACAAACAACAGAATGTAAATGTTTACCTTTGCAGTGTTCGCTGATGTGGTAAAGAGAGCTAGGACTTATCAATTGCACATTATATCTTGGCTTGTGTTTGCTAACCTGTAACTATCTCTAATAATGTTTAATGTCCCCTGCTATACCTGTGGGCCTGATGATTTGTTAGAGATAATTTTGACAGATAATAAATCAAATATATAGACTTGCTAGGTATTTAGAGATTTTTTTTTTAAATCTGGAAAAGTGGAATAAATTTTTCCCCAAGTGCTGTACACTAAATATATGGTTGTGATTTCGTGGTTATTTCTTTTCAGATAGGAAGGTTGCAAGAGAGATAAAATAGTTTTATGAAAAACTAAAGGTTTTTACAAATGCTTCCATGAAAAATGATCTTAGACTATAAAATATTTCTAGACTGTGCTTATGGTCCCTCTGATGTATTAATTAGAGGCAAATAATAATGTATTTTGACCTCTTGTGGTAAGGAGAATTTAAGGTTGAATTCTACTACCAGTGGAATTATTTGGAATTGACCCACTGTTTTTTACATCATCCTAAATATCAAGTATGACTTTGCATAGATTATATAATATAACTATCCCCACTGTCTTGAGATAAAAAGTGCAGACATATGCTCTTGACATAGACTAGAAGAATTATTACCATGTTTTTGTAGAACAGTTGTAGTACAAATTTAATTATCATGGCTTCTTTCTCTTTCTCCTTTACACTGTGGATATTTTCTAAGGACTAGAGTTCTGTTTTCCGCGCCTTTTTTAGGCATACCAGGTGGCCTCTACCTAGGTGAGCGTGTCTTTAGGCCAAGAGAGCTGGGTGTATGCCCAGTGTTGGCAGGCTATGTGGCTTAAACATGTACGGTTTTGCTGTAGTAATTTTTGCAAATCTAAACATTTAAAGTCATAATCACTTAGAGAATCCAGCCATTTAGATAATTTGAATGAAGATGCACTTTCTCTGCAGTTTATGAATAAAGTGTCATCATTATCATTACCAAAATGCTTGGTTTCAACTTTGCATATGATAATTTGGCAAATTACAAAGGCTATGGAAGAAGTTCAAGGTAAGGTGGAGACAGAACTAACAAGAAAATAGTTTACAACATGAACAGACACAGCCCATAATCACCTACATTGTCAGCTGAAGCTTTAAAAATACATTCATAGGCACAGTGCTAAGGGGATTAAGTGTGTGCCACTGGGACAGAGGCAGATTGCATTTTGTTGGAAAGGTTCCCACTAACCAGTAGAACACTCGGTTTTCAAGTACTGTAGGGTAGTGACTTTTCCTGTCCTAACTGTTTATACTTAGTCATCTTGTGCTTGGAAAGGATGGAGCAAACCTACAGCCCAGTTCTTGTATTTCAACACTGGCCTGACGATCCAAAGAATTATAGGATGTCACTTCGTTATGCACAGATTAAAGTTAGGACTGTAGTGGATGCTAAAAATTCCTCTGTCTGTGGTTTCTAATGTTGCATTGTAATCTAAACCATCTAAAACCTCATCCACGTTAACTATTCCGAATCTCTTAGGTTGCCTCCTCTTGCCAACGGCGGCTCTCCGGCTGTTAGCACAAGTAGCAGTGTGTTGTAAAGGGCACTCCTCAGGGTCTGCAGCCTTGGAACAGGTTCGTACTAACCCGAGGCGCAGTGATTCCCATGCACAGTGACTCCCAGATCTGTCCTTCCAACTGCTTACTTGATGTCCTCCATTCTGCCTTGTGTTAGTTCGGTTCCTTCAGGAAGCAGATGCCAGAATGAGATTTAACATGCGCGAGATTTACTGGAGGAAATGTTCGTGGAGGGTAAAGGAGGAAGGAGCGGAAGGAGGCCGGGAGAGCCTTCGCATCACTGCAGGTCCGGGTAGGCAGAGGGCCGCATCACGGCTCTGAGAAGGTCTCGGGCAGGCCCACGGGGAGTCACCCCACAGAAGCTGCCCCCTGGACGAGCGGCCTCTGCAGCGGGAGAGGGCCGGCTTACAGGCAGCCCAGGGGAAGCCTGGCCTCCGAGGAGCCAGGGGCACCTGCTGCAGCACGTTCTCTTAATCCAAGCAGCACACCTCTGTAGCCCGCGTGCCAGATGGCAGATCCAGATGCATTAAAAAATAATTTTCCTTTTGCAGAGTTGCCCCTCCGCCTGTATTTTCTGTCTCAGTTTCTGGCAACGTCATTTCTCCGGCTGCCCCGAAACCTGGAATTCTGCCAGTCTTGCCCCTGTCCCCACACCCATCACCATCTCATCCCGTCGATCTTTGCCTCCTGATATGTTTCTCTACCCCTCGCCCCCTGTTTGCAGCAGCATCTTGATTATTTCTTCTCTTGACTGTTGTAACTGCCTTCTAACTGGCCTCCCCAGCCCTGGGCTGCCTCTCTTTCTTTATCATCTCTAGTTCTTTCTCCACAGATACATGATCTTTTTAAAAATTAACATCTTGTCACATTCTCCTCCTCCCTAAAATTCTTCAGTGCCTCAGTGTTTCCTATAGGATAAAATCGAGACATCTTAGCATGGCACACAGTGTTTTATCTCATGCTATGACCCCCACTTATCCTATATTCAAGTTCTCAGAGTTTCCCAAATTGGAAAATTGGTCAAGAGTCTTTCGCCAGTGGGCTTCTGCACATGTAGATGCCTACGTACGGCGTATCTTGCCTTCTCTTATCTGACTTACAAACCCATAGTCATCAAGGCTCAGGTCATTCTTTGCTGAGCTCTCTGAGGCATGGAGCTTTCTCTTTCCGTTTTTGAGTTAACTAGTTAAGTCTCTATTCGACCACTTATATGTTGCTCTATCTTTGTATTCACAGTGCCCATGTACTCGGTAAATGAGGGAACGAATGAATTAGCTATAACTGAGGCCTAATGGCTGGACTTAAAATCTGCTCATTAGGGATGATCTTGTATTTCCAGCCACTAGTCAGTTGACTCTTTTCAGGACCAGGTACAATGTATTACTTAGGGGTAGCACAAAATCTTTCACAGGGATCTTCATAAATCTTTACAGAGTTGGATTAATGGAAAATGTGGCTTTTATAAGCAACATTGCCTCAATATAGGAAGAAGAAAGTTTGAGTAATTCTATTGCTGCTTAAGAAACATACCAAACTAGAGTCTGAGTTAATATATTAATATACTAGTTGGAGTACTATAGTCGCATAGTTACTAATGTGAAAATCATCCATCGACACGTTTTACATGTTTAAAAAGTAACCTGAAGAAGTATCTGCTAGATAAGACTAATAAATGTTCCACGTATCGAATAAAAATAACTCAAACATGATTATCTGCCTCAGATATCTTCAAAACTCAGGGTTGAATGTCAAGTTTGAACGTCACTTATTGCCCTTGACAGGGGCGTCTGCCACTGCCTCAAGAGCTCACAAATTCACGCTTGGCTCCCAGACCCAGGGCTGCTGCCTCACTTCAGACTTTGTATCTTTTGTCTAGATTATTACGTCCTCCCATTAGCTTCTAACGTAGCCTCAGCTGCTGCTGCCAGAAGTCAATTCTCAAATACCAATTTTGATTGTGTCAGTTCTTGTCCTAATGATTTTTATTGACTCCTGTTCACCTTGTAGAAGAAAGGTCAACATTGCCCACAGGTCTGATCCCAGCCTGCTTTCTTCAGGCTTATTTTCTGCACCAGCTTGTACACCAGTTCCCCGGTCCTTCCAGGCTCTCAAGCTGCCCTCCACACCCTGGCAGTGTTGCATCTCCCTTGACCTTGCTTCCTTCTTTCTCCGCCTGGCAGCCTTCCCCTTCCCTCCACCTCAACTCAAATGTCTCCTCCTTGAGGATGCTTCTCCTGATTTGACCAAGCAGTGGTGCTTCCCATAGCACCTCAGAAATATTTCTTTTATTCCACTTATCACACTTCATTGGCATCTGTTTAACTGTCTCTCCTCGGTACGATCCCAGCAGCAGGCTCTGAGTACAACTAGATTTGGTTCTGTTTTTTTCCCACTTGCATCCTGAGCAGTGTCAGTAAAAAAATGAATTTTCTTTCTTTGGTCATTGTAGCTATCATTTAAGCCACGTGATGAAACTTACAGCTTCTTTTTATTCTTGAAAGTACGTGGACATCCAGACAAAAAACATTTGTGAAAATGTCTCAAGAATTAGTTTCAACATAAGGGCCCGAGACCTTGACATTGCTGAGGCATTCAGAATTGTAGCTTTCAGGTTTACCTGTGACCATTCACTAATCTGAAAGTATCTTTAACATCTTTAAAAAAAAATTCTCTAGGTATTTCTAAGAAGCACATGACATTCATCTTTGAATAGAAGATTCGATTGAATGACAGTGTCTTTCATTTCGTTGAGGGGTTTTTACTTTAAATTTCACAGACAGGTTTCCGTGACAGCCCTCAAATGGAAGCTTGAATTCACTTGTCGTAGCTATTAAAGAATTTTTTTTCTTTTCATGTATTTCTGTGATCTGACCCTTCCATTTATTATTGCTTTTATTGACCTTAAAAGTATAAAAGAGAAGAATACAGACAGAGCCTCTATTTTTGAAGGCTTCTTACAATCCAGCCTTGGAAATCAATTCACTGTCGAATTTTCCTCTTAAGAAAAACATCATCGTGATGTGGCAGAATCTTGCTAATTTTTACTTCATACTTGAAACCCCTTTAATTCTCTGGAGAACAAGAGCACCTGGTAGATTTTAATCACTATCAGCAAAGATTTAATAGCAGGAAAATGGTGTTAAGCCTTTTTATGTATAAAAAAGCATTAAAATAGATAAGCCTAAGAGAGCAACATAATTGTAATACTTTCTTGATTATGTTTTATTTACAATCTGTTTTAATATTTGTGTTCAATATTCAATTCATTAATAAAAAAATACTCTAAGATTCTAGTAGATAGCTCTTATCTAATGGTATAGATATCAGAAGTTTTCTGATTTTCATGCCGGGAAACCAAATCCAACATTTTGTGTAACATTTCCTCGTTTTAGTTATTTGTCCTGAGGCCTAAGTACTAGATAACAAGCAGAGAATATGTATGGAAAAATTATTCTTCAGAAGTGTAAATCAGAATTCCGTTGTGTGATAATGCTGTTAATTTTGGGGGAAAGTTGCTGTTCAAATCTTACCTAAAAACCAAAGAATAGGGCTTCCCTGGTGGCGCAGTGGTTGAGAGTCCGCCTGCCGATGCAGGGGACACGGGTTCGTGCCCCGGTCCGGGAGGATCCCACGTGCCGCGGAGCGGCTGGGCCCGTGAGCCATGGCCGCTGGGCCTGCGCGTCCGGAGCCTGGGCTCCGCAACGGGAGAGGCCACAACAGTGAGAGGCCCGCGTACCACAAAAAACCCCCAAAACCAAAAAACAGAAAACCAAAGAATATCCACTCATTCATTAACCTTCTCAAGATTCAATCCCATAATCAACAAATAACTAAGCATGCACTTTGAGGGGACCACTCTTCGTGTATTATGTTTGGAGCATAGATGTCCCCCTGTTATTACAACAAGGTGACATTGGGGACACATTTGTAATAGTGCAGCTCTTTCCGTTAGATTCCTGTCCAACGGTTCTTGTCATCAACCTTGAAATGGGTGGTGATGTTGCTAAAACACTAAACTTGTCTTTTGATTTAAATAAATAACTACGGTTAAAATTGTTACCTCAGGGAGTTCCCTGGCGGTCCGGCGGTTAGGAGTCGGCGCTTTCACTGCGGTGGGCCCAGGTTCAATCCCTGGTCGGGGAATTAAGATCCTGCAAGCCGCGAGGCACAGCCAAAAAAAAATTGTTACCTCAAAATCTTTAAATAGAAGTTAATGCTGAAAAACAGCAAAGTTTTAAGATGGACATAATTGTTCGTGTGTGTACATTTGCTTTTTTAAAATTTTTTAATTTTTTGCGGTGCGCGGGCTTCTCACTGTTGTGGCCTCTCCCGTTGCGGAGCACAGGCTCCAAATCCAATGTATTACATCTAGACAAATTATTTCAAGTAGCCAAGTTCAGTATATTTTGGTTTCCTGCTATAAATTATGCTATTTTTTATGAGTGTCTCTTCTTATGGAATGAGTGGTAGTTACATAGTCTTTTTGATACTAAAACACTGTCAGTTAAATTTTCTTCAGCTTGATAATGTTTTCTAAAGGATATGTGGTCATCCTAGGTGTATGACTAATTTCACATGACCATGTACGATGGATAGAATTGTGTTCTTTTAGAGTGTATGTGCAATTAATAGTGGTTACTGTTGTTTCATGAAATCTCTTGGAAGATTACTTTGGAGGGGTGTAAGTCATTTTTGATTATGTAATATATTCACATATATATTTTTAATCTCATTTCCATATAGAAGTAAAGATGTCATTCTTTAAAAAAAAATGACTAGCTCTGTTTATTTAGAAAGACAGTGAAAAAACAGGAATCATTTGTTATTACACTGTAGTTTCTGGGACAGCAGCACCGATCTGGTCAACTAACCTCTAAAAGAAAGTGCAGAGTCGGAGATGTCAGTGTGGTAGCTGTAGATATTCACTGGCACAGTTTTTATAACAATGATTGGAACCTTAGGAGATGCTCCTGGGATTTAGTGTACTCTAACATCTATTAATCCCCGATACCTTAGGTGACTTGTCAAAGAAGTGCTGCATTTACAAGGGGTTTGCAAGGAGGCCCAAGAGGGCACATTCAGCTAAAGGTCAAGGAAGCAATTAACGTTCTCTGCTTTTCCCTAAAGAACTTCCAGAGCAAAAGCTGCCCCTCCACCCCCCATCTTAGCAAGGTAAGTGAATCTAGTGAAATGAAAGTTAAAGTTCAAATACAACATATTACCAATATCATTTGGTTCTTAGAGCTCTTCCTGTGAATGTGAATACATGCCGTGGTTTAAGGAGAAATATAGTGAAATATATTAGAAGAGGTGACTCTTGCTGAAGACTATCCGTTTTTCATCTCTTTGTTTTCTCTGCGTCTCTGCCAAAGGTCAGTGTTTGTGGTGGTGATAGAGTAGGTGGTGGCGGGGGGGCCCTCTGTGGCACGCAGTGAGATTAGAGTCCTTTGGAGAATGCTTGGTTCTGTCTGGATCCTAGACAGGGCTCTGTGAAGGGATCACAGAATTTAGGACTGGAAATCATCTTGGCTGAATGTGCGTGGATTGTGGCCACTGAAGGAATTTTCCAACAAGGGGGCAAACTTAATTTACCTCCATCTTTCCACTGTATTCCTCGAATGCTAGGAAATAATGTTATTGGAGCTCATAGGACAGTTTGACAACTACATCTTCCCTTAGGACTCAGAGACTCAAGACCCCTCACTCCCGTTCTTGCCTCAGTGCCATGGAGAAATTGGAAAGTCTCTTGAGGCCTTCACTTACTTGAGGCCTTCACTTACTTACATGGTGCATGTTCATCATCTCAGAAAGGCCGCACTGTTGGATGTGTATCTGTCTGTATTTTGTCTCATTCATTCAACCATTCATCTATTCTTTTACCCATTTCCTACTTCCTTTCCTTTTCCACCTCCCTCCTGGCAACCATTCTAGTGTGTTTGATGTGTATCTTTGATAAATATTTTCACGCATATCCACTTAAGGACTTGTGTAAAAATTTGGGGGTATGGGCAGGGTTGCTGGGTTGTAGGACATTTGTATATTTAATTTAACAAAATACCTTAGATTGCTCTCCAGAATGACTGCAACATTCTGTATTCTCACCAGTGGTACCTGAGGTTCTGCCATCCCCACAAGCCCCCTGTCACTCAGCACTGTCCAGCTTCTAATTTTTGTTAGTTTAATGAGTATAAGAGATACCTTGTTTTAATTTGTCTATATCTGAGTTGGAACATTTCCATGTTGCTTTGTGGCTTTTTTGGTTTCGTCTTCTGTAATCTGCCAGTTTATCTCCTTTGCTTATTTTTCAGTGTGGTTACTGTCTTTCTCCTTGTCAATTTGGAGGTTATACAGATTTCTTGTATATTCGAGATATTATCTCTTTTCAGTCTTAGACATTGTAGCATATCTTCTCTCATCTGTCATCTTCTAATATCATCCACACTTTTAATCTTCATTCACAGAATAGAAATCTTCACTTTTGATATAAGAATATTTATCACTTTCGGGTATTGCAGATTTTAAGAAGTTTCTCTCCTCCCTACTTTCACAAAGATAACATCTTATACTATTAAATTTTTTTTCCTCTTACATTTGGTCTTTAATCCCTCTGGAATCTGCCTTTATAAAAGATTTTACATAGAGATCCAGTTTTATTTTTCTCCATATAATGTGGCAGCTAACCCACCCCCTCTATCTACATGGGTTTGTCTGTGAGATCCCTATTTTGCCCACTGGTCCATTTATCTCTTGCACCATTACCATACTGTTTTTGTTACTATGCCTTTGTGGTATACCTAAATATCTAATAAAGCAAATATTCTCCTACCTCTTATTCTTCTTTTGCAAAGTTAACTCTTTATGGATGTTTATTCTTCCATTTAAGTTCTGGAGTGAGTATATCATGTTTCTTAAAAAAGCTAACTGGAATTATGATTGATATTGTACTGAATATATATGACATTTTTATAGTATTAAGTCACCCCATTTGTGCATAGAGCCTCTCTCCATTTATTCATATCATCTTTTATATCTTGTACTAAAAATATTTCAAAACAGCAAGTATGAATTTGGGACTGCTGAATGTAATTTCAGCCTTGAGGTGTGTACAAGAATTTTGAAAGATGTGTTTAGAATGGCAGACATTTAACATATCATCTAGATGTAAGCAATGATTCTATTCTACTTGAAAATAAAGGACTGCAGCCTTCGATACTCTTATTGGTTAAGTTCTCTCTGAGGCAGGACTTTGCCCAGCTCAGCCTACCTCATGAAGAGAGGTGGGAAGGGGGTATCAGCACATGAGGGCTGACATTTTAAGGCACAGCTACCCCTCACACTAGGAAAAACCATGGTCCAATCCACATTTTAGGCTGCTAATCAGATGAATGGCTTCTCCTCTCTTGCAAGGAGAAGCTAGTAAGGGACTAGAAAAGGAGGAAGACATGGGAAAATGTGCCAGAGTGTTCTAATGTATATCCTCATCTGTTTCCTGGATTATTCCCCAACGAGGGCTGTTCGAAGATGCCTCTTCGTCTTTAAGCTCCCAGTCCCTTCTTTGGAGTAACAGTCTTACTTTCTCAGTTCACAGTGATGTCACCATTCTGCGGTAAATACCTCTAATCTATAATTTATCCTCCATGTATAGATACATAGACTCCACATCACATTGTTACTATTTTCTTTAATTTTTTTGTGTGTGTGAGAGAATATTTAAGATCCCTTTAGCAAATTTCAAGTATACAACACATTATTATTAACTGTAGTCATGGTGCTGTACATTAGGTCTCCAGCACTTATTCATCTTACAAACTTTGTACCCTTTGACCTACATCTCCGCATTTCCCCCACCCCCTGCCCCTGGTAACCACCATTCTACTCACTGCTTCTACAAGTAACTATAGAATTTTCGATCAAATACCACACAATCCAATATTTTTGTTTATGTGGTGATCTTGTTTTATCATTTAGTTTCATGACCAAAATATAATAACAGTTACAATGACAATAATTATAATAATTTATTGAACTCTCTGTAACAAAGTGCTAAGCACTTTATATACATCATCTCATTTAAATCTTCCAACACTATTTGATGTAGGTTCTTTTATCTTTCACATTTTACAGACAGGGAAATAGAGGCTTAGAGAGAGATGTGTATCTTGCTCCATAACTAGTTTCTGAATTCTTAGAGACAATTGGATTTTTAAAAATTATATCATAGCTTTTTAATAGTGCAGAGAGGGGCTTTGGAGCAACCAAAAAGGAGCTCAAATTTTGGCTCCTTCATTTACAATTTGCATGAGCTTGGTCAAGCTGACAAAGCCCTCTGAGTCTTAGTTTCATTATCTGTAAAAGTGCAAATAATAATGCCTACCTCACAAAGTTGTTGCAAAAATTACGAGAAATATTATATACCTATCTACCGTGGTCTGGCCTGTGAAATATGTGTTCAGTAACTGGTGGTTGATGTTGCTTATGAAACATACGCGATATTGTGGATGTTAAGATGCCATGAGTTGTCACCAAATAATAATATAAAATAAGTAATAATAAAATAATACAAGGGTATATTGTTGGGTGGTATCAAATGTCTTTTGTCTGGATAAAGGCAGGGCATAAAAGATCTGCTACTATTCCATTATTGAAATAACTGGAATCGCACTGTGTAGCCAATACAAATAGTTGAGATCTTAGATTCCATCACCAATCTTTCTTTTGCTCTATGAATAGATTGGTAGCCTTTAACATACATTGCTTTTTAAAAAAGTATATCAGTTATTGTTTATTTCACATAGCATTGCAGAAATGTCTAATGGTGATTTCAACCTCTGTGAAAATCAGAAGGATGTTGCTATCCTGATGTATGAAATATTAGCTTCTGTTAAGAGTTATTTTCAAATAGCTTACCTTACTATTATTATGTTGCACCTAAAATCAGTGCCTATTCAAAAGCTACTTAGCATAAGTAGAGATGCTGCACCTCCATCAGGTTCTCCTTCGCTATGGTTTAGTACCACAACCACTGCCTTTTTTTCCCGCCCCCCCTCCTTTCAGAGGACAGAGAAGCCGATGATGACCGGGAAGTGGTTGCAGAGATCATACGGAGGCGTTTTGTTCCAACTTTTGTAACAGCCATCTCCTGGGAGGGATTTCATTTCGTTGGTCATGAGATTCGGATTACTGAAGCCGTGGATTGTTACGGTGCTGTTGTTTGGCCATCGGTATGAATTCATACAAAATTTGCTGCATTTCAATGAGTTCTCATCCAGTGTTGTTCGTTATTATATACTGTTTGGAAGGAGAAAGGAGGCTCCATGGTTCTCTTTTGTGACCTCAAACAACACTAAAATTTAGAAATCACGAAATTGGGAAGATGCTTTTACCAATGAATTCTATTTCTGATTTGTAGCGTTAATAAAGAGTGTTGTTTACACCTTCAGTTTTTTGTGACTATAAGTCACAGAAGTTTAGAATAGTAAACATTTTAATTTCCCATTTAACTGGTTCCATTTGAGTTAAACAATTATAATGAAATCCGTTTCAGTCTCAACACGCAGAATATTCTAAAAGACCACCACTTATTTATCAACTGTCCTATGAAGGGTGCAGACCCCCTCCCCGCACTGTCTGCCTCAATCCCAAACACACACTTCTTTTGTTTTCTTTTATAAATTTATTTATTTTTTGGCTGCGTTGGGTCTTTGTTGCTGTGCGCAGGCGTTCTCTAGTTGCGGCGAGCGGGGGCTACTCTTCGTTGCCGTGCATGGGCTTCTCGTTGTGGAGCACGGGCTCTAGGCACGCGGGCTTCAGTAGTTGCGGCACGCGGGCTCAGTAGTTGTGGCTCGTGGGCTCTAGAGCGCAGGCTCAGTAGTTGTGGTGCATGGGCTTAGTTGTTCCGCGGCATGTGGGATCTTCCCGGACCAGGGCTCAAACCCGTGTCCCCTGCATTGGCAGGTGGATTCTTAACCACTGCGCCACCAGGGAAGCCCCACACACTTCTTTAAAATGACTGTTATTATTAAAAGTTGCTTCCTTTAAGGATAATCAAGCCTAAGTAACTGAACTCTATATTCTTAGTTCTCTTTTCTCCCCAACAATCCCCAAGGACTTTTCCTATCCTAAGTGTTGAACCTATTGAAGGATGTACTTCTGTGGATAATTTTCTGTAGTGATGTGTATGGGTGCACACATGGGCTCACATACGTATCATAACGTTCTTGGGGTATTTATCTAATAGAGTTTAATTTTACTTTCTGTGATTACTTGCCAAGCACTACTTTTTTCTTTTTTTGAATTTTCATAGGCCCTCGTTCTATGCTATTTTCTGGAAACAAACGTAAAGCAGTATAACATGGTTGACAAAAATGTGATTGAAATTGGAGCTGGAACAGGGTTAGTCTCCATCGTGGCGAGTCTACTTGGTAAGCAGGTGTTTTTGATTGAGTGGGATCAGAGAAGTCCATGATCCTGTATCATTAGTTGCTTTTACTATCCAGTTTACTGTGACCTGGACCTATTTTTAACCCCTTAATTTGTTGAATGGGCTTTATCAGGAAACTGATGTTAAAGTCACCCATTTGGTTTTCTGGGAAGCTGGATTTTTATCCTGGCTAGCTGGGATGTGCACCCCAGCATCCTAACTGCTGGAGGACGTGTGAAATACTAGGCATAGGCAGAGCTGACTATGCAGACTCAGACGATCTTTATTTAAATTTTAGCCCCATTTCAATATTCCCATGTACTTGCATATTCCTTTTGGGTTTTGAAGTCCTGTGCTTTTATGAAAAAGCATCTGTTAGAATAGAGAAAGAGTATGAGAAATCACGTCTGCTTCTAAGTTTAGGCGTTTGTCCATCAATTAATTTTCTCAATTATTTCCATTTTTCTTTTGCAATCCCTTGTTCTTTCACCAGCATCTTCTTTTCCAATTAAATGTGTGATTGTCTATATGTATGCCTGAGCCTGCTTCAGTTCAACCTTTTTTGTTGTTGTTACCTATTTCACGGCCTTAATTTAGCTGCCTTCTCTGATGTGTGCTACCCAAATCTGTCTTGATTTCCTTGATCCTCAGAAGTGCACACCTGCCACTCTAAAATCCTGAGAGGAATTCAAGATTTAGCAGTTTACAACTTTCTAAACCCTGGGGAAATATAAGACCCTTGAAGTCCTCTCCAAATATATTTTTTAGATTGCTCTGTCCTGATATTGCTTTCTAAAGTCACCATTCCATTTAGTATGGACAGTGTCAGAGGCACATTGGATTTATACCTGAAGCCTTCCTCATTTAAGAGCAGAATTTGTGTTTTGGGAAGTCGTTCATTCATTTAAAAAAAATTAAAAAATATTTTTTTATTGGAGTAGAATTGCTTTACAGTGTGTTAGTTTCTGCTGTACAACAAAGTGAATCAGCTCTACGTATACAGATATCCCCTCCCTCTTGGACCTCCCTGCCCCCCATCCCACCATCTAGGTCACCACAGAGCACTGAGCTGAGCTCCCTGTGCTACAGAGCTGGTTCCCACTATCTATTTTACACATGGTAGTGTATTTATGTCAAACCTGATCCCCCAATTCATCCCACCCTCCCCTTCCCCACTGTGTCCACATGTCTGTTCTCTACGTCTATGTCTCTATTCCTGCCCTGGAACTAGGTTCATCTGTACCATTTTTCTAGATTCCACACATATGTGTTAATATACGATATTTGTTTTTCTCTTTCTGGCT
>NC_041226.1:73194659-73205262 GCF_002837175.3 Physeter macrocephalus
GTCATTCCTTATCATGGGATTTTAAAAAGATTTGTGGAAAATGATAGACCCACCCACCCCACTAGAATGTAGAGATTCATATCTCTGTGATTCTACCAATGTAATGCTGATTTTCCTCCCATTTTAATATTTTCCAGAAAATACAGTCAGTGGCCAGAGAAACTTGCCATCTTGGGTGAAGAATGGGCTCTAAACTGGTCTGGGCTGCACTAGACTTCCCTTCCAGTTCTGCTTTCATGTCTGATGATGTAGAATTAGCCAATCCTAGGCTTATTTACACATTGTTTTCAGGCTCTGCTACAGCTCAAAGTTCACTTTAAGGGCCAAATGTTATTGGTTTTTGCTTTCTGATTTCTTCCTGACAGTGACCACCAGTACTCACTTTTACCTCGGGGATTGTTTATATCTTCTTCATCTGAGCACATGTCTGTTCTCTACGTCTATGTCTCTATTCCTGCCCTGGAGCTAGGTTCACTAGGTTCACCTGTACCGTTTCTCTGGATTCCACATACATGTGTTAATATACGATATTTTTGCCATCTTGGGTGAAGAATGGGCTCTAAACTGGTCTGGGCTGCACTAGACTTCCCTTCCAGTTCTGCTTTCATGTCTGATGATGTAGAATTAGCCAATCCTAGGCTTATTTACACATTGTTTTCAGGCTCTGCTACAGCTCAAAGTTCACTTTAAGGGCCAAATGTTATTGGTTTTTGCTTTCTGATTTCTTCCTGACAGTGACCACCAGTACTCACTTTTACCTCGGGGATTGTTTATATCTTCTTCATCTGAGCATTCTGTCCTGTGTCTATGATCTTTGGTTGTATGAGCACTATATGTGGGTTGTAGCTAGGTTTTAACCTCTCTTAATGGGAAGAGACAGACTTATAATGGGGTCAAGCTGAAAACGTGGGCATGAACATGGCTGTCCTGATACTTTCCAGGTAATGACGTTGAAAAGTCTTCTCTCCTCCCTCCATTTCTCACACTTGAGCACTTGCTGGTCAACGATAGGATGCCCAGTGTTATATACACCCGTTTGGTCTCATGTGACTGGGGCTCAGACTTCTTTTAGTGAAGAACCCTTGCATCTTCCAGTTGTGACATCTGATTGTTCCAATGAGGGTACCAAATACTTTGAATTTCCCTTTCTCTTGATTTTTTAAGTAGATAAATAGAAAATAACAGCAACAGTAACAAAACAAGACAGACAAAAAAACCAGGAGAACAGGAAAGTGCAACGGAGTGCAGAAGTGCCTGGGGAAATCTAGTTGTTTTTAAGGGGAGGCATAAAGGTGCCCTAGCATCCATTTCGAGGGGATTTCCCTCCTGTGTGCACCGACCAGTCCTTGACATGAGGTTAGCATTTGTGCAGAATTGCAAAGTGCATGGTGGCTTGAAACCTAGTTGCTTTACCTTATCCCATGAAGGTTAGGTTACTTTTCCTACTGTCCTTTGTTTCCCAGGTGCACACGTGACTGCCACAGATTTACCTGAGTTACTTGGAAACCTGCAATATAATATTTCCCAAAACACCAAAATGAAATGTAAGCATTTGCCTCAGGTTAAAGAGCTCTCCTGGGGTGTAGCTTTAGACAAGAACTTTCCCAAGGCTTCCAGCAACTTTGACTACATCCTGGCGGCCGATGTTGTCTATGCTCATCCATTTCTGGAAGAACTCCTCATTACCTTTGACCATCTGTGCAAAGAAACCACCGTCATCCTCTGGGTCATGAAATTCAGGTTGGAGAAGGAAAATAAATTTGTAGATAGATTTAAGGAGTTGTTTAACCTGGAGGAGATTTCCAGTTTCCCTAGCCTGAATATTAAGTTGTATAAAGCTATGAAGAAAAATTGGAAGAGTGCATGATATCCTCAGAGGAGGACTTGGAAAGGGAAGGCAATTTCTAGTGATTATTATTGCTTTAACAAAGAACCTGGAGGGGAGACACACACACACACACACACGCACACGCACACGCACACGCACACGCACACGCACACGCACACGCGCACACGCGCCCACACGCACACGCACACGCGCACACGCGCCTTGCCCCAGACAGGGATTTTCCTAGGAATAGCACACAGGTGTATAGGATGGCAAAGCCATTCTGTGTGGTAATTGGTTAGGACAATGTCTGCTTTCCTTATCTTTCTATAGTACCATTTATAATTATTATCATCTTAATAAATGGTGCAATTATTGTTAATGTATAACTGTAGACTGATGGTTTTTAATAATGGTATGTCTAAAATGTTTTAAACATAAGCTTATGTGATTCTCTCTTTCGAAATAATGAAATGGACTATAGTGGGCTCTACAAATAAATCTGAATAGGTAGACATAGAATGTAATGGTCAGTGTTAGATTATTGTGGCTTCATTAGTGCCAGCTTATTGGTGGTCTGTCTTCTCTGCTTGGCAGGGTGGGTCTCCAGCACACCCTCTGAAATCAATCAAGCTGGTGGATTCGAGGTTACAGGCAAGGACATTTCACTCCAGTAAATGAAAAATGAATGGAAGAAAACATAAAAGCAGTTGAGATTTTGGAGGAGTCATTGTTTTCTTTTTAAGCCAAGTACAGTTATTCTGCATCACAGAAAGAGAAATAAATATAAAAACTTTTCATGTGTATAAAAATACACATGAAAGGATTTCAGTCTCTAATCTCAAATAACCAGACATATGGCTGGTTTTAAAGTTTAAAGCTCTTCTGATAAACATATAGAGACCTAGATATTTGAAATCCTATGTGCTTTTTTTTTTTCCACAAGGACCTTAGAGATTAGAATGAAGTCTGAAGTAATTAAAGTCAGTGCAAGAAGAGCAAAATATTAGGATTTTGTACCATGTAACAAGACTAGCGGTTGGTAACTCTTCCAGGTTCTCGGTGATGGTGATGTTCGCTAGGCAGGCTCTGTGCCCTCAGGGTGGTACTTGCCCAGCCCTCTCTGCTTTGCTGGAAGTTCTCAGTCTACTCAGGGTTGAACCGAGCTGAAAAGTTTATTTCCTAGGACTGACCTTAAGCTAGGATGCAAATGTACTCTCAGTGGGTTTTTTGGTATGCATGGTTCCTGGGGTCATCTCTCAGTAATTACCAGTATTTATATGCCCCTTTATAGTTTTCACAGCCTGTTGTGTACATAAAGTCAACTAACCCTCACGACCATTCTAAGAGTCTATGTAATATCAGTATCCCCACTGCACAAAGGAGCCGAGGCCACCAGGGCTGGAGCCACACAGCTTCAGAGTGGCAGTGCTAGGCACTCAGGCCCAGGTCTGAGTCCAGAGCCCCTGTTTTTTTTTTTTTTTTAACCATTGCTCTGCCTTTATGTATTTAAAACAGTAATTTTCAGACTCTTTTGGGAGTGAAGTCATTTCTTTCAAGTGAAATCAGTACCTGGAAAGGTAAGCAAATGCATCAGGAAAAGATTAGAATCTTTTTCTCTGGTTTCAGGGAGGCTCATTTAGAAGGTGACATTTAAGCAAAGCTGGAAGGAGGTGAGGGAAGCACCAGTGCAGGTATCTGGGGAGGTGTGTCCCAGGCAGAAGGAACATCTCTGCCAGGACCTTAAAGCAGGAGCCCACCGGTCCTCAGGAGGAAACATCGGAGGCCAGTGAGCTTGGAGCAGGGCGAGTGGGGAGACTAGGAAGATTCAGCATCGGCGGCGGGAGGGGGCGTCTGGATGCCGTCGGGCGGAAGCAGGCCAGGAGGCGCGTTTGCTGTGCAGAGGCCGTTTCTAGGGAGTGTCGTGGGGCTCAAGACCTGCGGAAGGAACAGAAGGAAGTGGGGCTAGAAGCAGAGGCGGGGCTGCCGTGCCCGGCCTCAGCCGACCCATCCCCATGGGGCTCTGGACCTGGGCGCGGGGACGGGGGACGCTGCGACTGCTGAGTCTTGATAACCCGCGTCGCTCAGTCACCGGACGTGGGTGGCCTTCGAAGGCTGTGACCTTGCGCGAGGTGACTGCGCCGGGGGTGGGGTGAGGTGATGCCTGTGGACCTTGACGGCCCAGGGCCGCGGGCCAGCAGCACTGCCAGTGTGGAGGCGATGAGTCAGCCTGAGGGGCCTGCGCAGCACATCAGGGCAGCCGCAACCTCAAGGCCATCGCGGGGACCTTGGCTTTTCCTCCGGTGAAGTGGAGGATCGCGGGATGGTTTGGAGTAGAGGAGAGGAACAGTTACCCCTCTGTGTAAGGACCGCTCGGGCTTATGTTCCTAGGATACTACGCAGGGCGGAGGGGCCAGCGGGGAGGCTGCGGTGAGGATGGCAGCCCGGACCCCAGCGGGGCCTGTGCCCGGAGGTGGCGAGAAGGGGTCGTTTCTAGAGGAGTCTGGAAGCCAAAGCCCACCGACCTTCTCTTCATGAGTGTGAGGCTGACTCGGGAGCGTTTGGTCCGAGCTGCTGGACATCACGGAACAAAGAACATCAGAGCCATCAGCTGAGAGGTCGTTTGCACAGCTCACGCAGGGAGCAAGCGTGAACAGGGGCCCGGACGAGGACTGAGCCCCGAGGTGGCCGAGCTGAGGTCAGACACAGCTAGACCTGAGCGATGCCTTCGAGGCTCTGCCCTCCTTCCTCCCAATTATATTAGGGTCTGTTGACTCTGAAAGAATTTACTGTCACTGTGTTTTTTGTTTTTTGTTTTTTTTTTTTTTTTTTTGCGGTACGCGGGCCTCTCACTGCTGCGGCCCCTCCCGTTGCGGAGCACAGGCTCCCAGGCTCAGCGGCCATGGCTCACGGGCCCAGCCGCTCCGCGGCACGTGGGATCTTCCCGGACCGGGGCACGAACCCGTGTCCCCTGCATCGGCAGGCGGACTCTCAACCACTGCGCCACCAGGGAAGCCCCCACTGTGGTTTTTGAGCTGGCTAGCAGAGTCTCAAGGTTCCTAGAAACTGCCTCAGAGGCTTCTAGGAGGGTTTTAGGTGAAACAGCATGAATCTTGGGGTAACAAATGAAAAAAATGGCTCCTCTGCTAAAAAAAGGTTGTATATCACTACTAAGCTATTTTTAGGTAGACTAAAGTGTCCTTCTTTCAAAGACTGTGTTAGAACCAAGCCAGCCGTGTGGTTCTTAACAGTTCCTCTTTCTCTAAGTGTCAATCTGTCAAACACAATATCCGTTGTTTTATCCTGTTTATAGCATTCCCTTGCAAATTGGAGCACCCACCCACATACCCTGTGGCGCTCCTGTTTCACTCCATTCTGCGTGTTGGTCTACTTTTATCTTTTTGCCGTCGTTTCTCCACACTTTTCTAGATTCAATTTTACAATAATTGAATTCCAAAAGATGTAATTTGAGTAGCTTTTTTCTATCTTTTTTAATGGCTAGGAATTGATTTGTTAACTTTAATCCCAGAGAATTTACTGTGAATTTTGCCTTTGCTCCCCTCCCTCCCTCCCTCTCTCTCTTTCTCTCTTTCTGTCTTTCATTCTGACAGGTTAAACTATGCTACTGAAAACCTTAGTCTATTTCTTGCAGTAACTTTCTGGGTTTCTAATAGAGTAACAGTACGGACTGTCAGGGTTTTAATAGAGCTTATCACAGAATCATTATTGCTTCACAGCAGACATACCAACTTGCTGGCAATACTCTGCAGCTTAAAATTTCCGTTATATGCATGTAAACGCGAGAGTTTTTGTGCCCCAGCATGTCAAGTGACTTTAGGAAACTAAATACTGAACTCAAATCTTCTGTCTTAGAATTTACTGATCTACCCTATTTCATTTGTACCAGTTTTTGTCTACCAGAATGTTAAAACATTGGTTTGCGTTCCATATTAATATTTGGTTCTCTTTTTGGATAAAGAATTGTGGCATTGGGTAACTTCCTAAGAGATTTGGAGCCATAGAATAAAGAAAGAAGATGAGGAAACATAACAGAATGGAATGTTCCTTTTTTTTTTCATTTAAATCCTCAGATTCCAGGAGCTTGGTGTTCTCTGTGAATGCCTGGTCTTTGTACACAGAGATCAGTGATGTCCAACTTGCTTTAAGCATTGCTGTTGGCATGAGATCAGCTAAGTAATTTCTGAATATCCTTTGGTAGTAAAACATATCTACTGGGTAGGATTTTGATACAAGAAAATATTTACATGTACTAATTTTGAAAACAATCTTGGGACCTTGAGCTCTCGAAATAAAAGAATTAAAGTCAAATTAAGTAGATCAGATAAGTAAGCTTAGTGATAAGTTTAGAAGAAAGTTAATTATACTGTGCCTACTTTTCTCGATTCCATTTTAACTTAATTTTCATGGAAATCTACACGTGAAGGAAGTAAAAAAATTGTCAAATATGTGCATTTTTTCCACCAAATTATAAGGCAGTACTAAATAAAATTGGGAATGCAGCAGGTAAATCCTTTCACAAAACGTAGGGGATACGGGCAAAGCAAAATTGAAAAATCATAGATATTTGATGGTGTGTTTGTGTGTGGACCTAATTCTTCATGTCTGCTTTATGGAGTCTGGAAATAGTTCACAAATGATTTCCACATCCAGGTTTTGGCATTTTTGAGTTTGTGATGTAAAATTAAGTCTAGAATATTTACCTGCAAGCCCAATTTCAGTATGTGCTCTGCTTCCAAGTTTCACATGTAATCAAAGACAGTGTTCTGTACAATTGTGAGGTTGTATTAATGGGACAGTTGTGTCTTAGGTGGCCTTAGGTAGCATCAATTAGTTCTGTGGTCATACTAACTCCTTTTACTAAGAGTTTCTGGCTTGAACATGAGTATTTACTTGGATTGCGTATAGCTATGTTGTAGTTAGATTGCTGGGCACACACCATTGACTGCCTGTGCTATTGAACTAACCTTTGGCCTCTATCATCAACAGTGCTTATACTGGGAAAGCTTGAAGGCAGGAGTTTTTCCTCTCACTTCTCTGTTTCTTTGTTTCTGAGGCAATTGTCTTTCCTTGAAATCCAGTCCAGTTTTAGAATTGGCACTCAACCATCAAGGAATTTAAAAGCATCACTAAAAATGAAAACAGATGTCCAGGTCAATTTTTTGATAAATGGCCTTAACAGAAAAAAAATGGGAAAATACTGGCTATCTGCTGCTAATCACTAACACTTTAGCATACCAAAATGTATTGTTAGGTGTTCTAAACAAAAGCACAAACTGACTAAAACTAAAATAAGGCATATAAAAATACTTTAATGGCTAGGCATTATTTCACAAATACAGGACACAAGGCATCTGAAAGTTTTTTATTTGGTAATGCAAGATTTTGTAGCTTCGGCTTTTGAAAATTTCCATATTTTCATTGTCCACAGTCTGTATGTCTCTACTCTTCTTTGTTTTGATTTTAAATTATTAGTCACCCCTTACCCTCACTGGATTTTGTGTGTGTGTGTGTGTGTGTGTGTGTGAGATGATTTAATTTGGGTTTCTTATCTCTTTCTGTGTTTCCTTTGTTGGAAGGGTATAAATCATAATGGTAAAGGTTGTCTCTTTGTCCCAAGCCATCATAAATAAGCCCAAAGAACAGGCCATAAAAATGTAAGAAATTCTTAGATTAAAAAACATGAGTAATGTTTTTTACCCACCTGGTGTTCAGAGGTAAAAGTACAGTTTGCAACTAGTAAATTATTAACACTTTTCTACCAAGGATTTCCTTCCTCCTTAGGATCTCTGTGATTAATATGTCATCAGTTTAAGAATGAGAAGGGTGTCAAACATGATAAACACATTTTATAATCATGTATTCAAAAGAGGAATTGAGGAATAATTCTAATATGATTATAATTAGTTGGAATAATTATACAATTATTCTAATAAATATAATATATAATAAGAATGTGCAGCATTCTTGGGGTGGGGGGAGCAAAGTGCTAGAGCTGCTGGGAGCAGATTTCATATTTTTATGAAGGTAATTCAAGGAGACTTAAAGGCAATTTTAAGAATGCAAAATAACTAAATACCTTTTACTTTCCTGATGTTTTATTTTTCTTCTCTAGGTAGCCATCTAATGGCTGTCATTCATTCATTCATTCATTCATTCAGTATTTACTGAAACCCCAAGCAGGGGCTGTAGACACACAGTGAACAAGGTGAATGGGGAAGTCCTCCTGGAGGCTTCAAGTTCAGTGCAAATGGGCAGATGCAGCAAAGTCAGTGCGCGGAGGGGAAGACAGACATGTTTTCAGTGCAGTGGCAGGTGTGCTGATAGGAGGGGACCTGATCCACAACCAGGGAGAAAGTGAGGACTTCCTGGAGAAATAACGTGTAGCTGGGAAAGGAGATGGAGACAGGGTGCTTTCTGGGCAGCCGAGAGTTAACCCCCTTGAACCACTCGCTGGAAAAATTGTAGCTTCTAATAATCCTTGCTGAAACAACTCCATTTACCGAATACTCACAACTTTGGTCTCTGTGTTAGATATTTTACATAGAGCTCACTGAAATACCTCTAATACCCTGGAGGTATTAGCCCATTTTACACATGAAGAAACTGAGGCTCAGTGGGGGTGAGCAGCTTCTCTGATGGTGTGTCCGGTTGGGATGGGAACCTCGGTCTCTAAGGCACCAAAGCTTGTGCTCTTTTCGAGTACTGCCCTGTGTCCATCTTCCACTCTGAGCCTCGCAAGAAAATCCTGAATTTGAATTTTATTCTAGCTAATTCGGAGCAATTCACTAATTGCTCTGAATTTAGTGAATACTGTCTTTATTTGTACAAATTAACGTAAGTGGGATACTATTGCTATGTATCTGCATTGTGAACAGTAAATCACCATCTTCTTTATCCATTCATCTGTCAGTGGACACCTAGGTTGCTTCCATGACCTGGCTATTGTAAATAGTGCTGCAATGAACATTGGGGTGCGTGTGTCTTTTTGAATTATGGTTTGATCCTTTTGGTCTGCTCCTATAACTTGAAACAAATATCAAAAGATGGAAACTTTGTTTAGTCAGTGATGATATTTACCTCTCTAGACACAAAGATCTTAATAGTCAGATAGTTTCTATTCCTATGGGCAGGGTCGGGGGACAGAGGGGGTCATTCCTTATCTTGGGATTTTAAAAAGATTTGTGGAAAATGACAGACCCACCCACCCCACTAGAATGTAGAGATTCATATCTCTGTGATTCTACCAATGAAATGCTGATTTTCCTCCCATTTTAATATTTTCCAGAAAATACAGTCAGTGGCCAGAGAAACTTGCCATCTTGGGTGAAGAATGGGCTCTAAACTGGTCTGGGCTGCACTAGACTTCCCTTCCAGTTCTGCTTTCATGTCTGATGATGTAGAATTAGCCAATCCTAGGCTTATTTACACATTGTTTTCAGGCTCTGCTACAGCTCAAAGTTCACTTTAAGGGCCAAATGTTATTGGTTTTTGCTTTCTGATTTCTTCCTGACAGTGACCACCAGTACTCACTTTTACCTCGGGGATTGTTTATATCTTCTTCATCTGAGCATTCTGTCCTGTGTCTATGATCTTTGGTTGTATGAGCACTATATGTGGGTTGTAGCTAGGTTTTAACCTCTCTTAATGGGAAGAGACAGACTTATAATGGGGTCAAGCTGAAAACGTGGGCATGAACATGGCTGTCCTGATACTTTCCAGGTAATGACGTTGAAAAGTCTTCTCTCCTCCCTCCATTTCTCACACTTGAGCACTTGCTGGTCAACGATAGGATGCCCAGTGTTATATACACCCGTTTGGTCTCATGTGACTGGGGCTCAGACTTCTTTTAGTGAAGAACCCTTGCATCTTCCAGTTGTGACATCTGATTGTTCCAATGAGGGTACCAAATACTTTGAATTTCCCTTTCTCTTGATTTTTTAAGTAGATAAATAGAAAATAACAGCAACAGTAACAAAACAAGACAGACAAAAAAACCAGGAGAACAGGAAAGTGCAACGGAGTGCAGAAGTGCCTGGGGAAATCTAGTTGTTTTTAAGGGGAGGCATAAAGGTGCCCTAGCATCCATTTCGAGGGGATTTCCCTCCTGTGTGCACCGACCAGTCCTTGACATGAGGTTAGCATTTGTGCAGAATTGCAAAGTGCATGGTGGCTTGAAACCTAGTTGCTTTACCTTATCCCATGAAGGTTAGGTTACTTTTCCTACTGTCCTTTGTTTCCCAGGTGCACACGTGACTGCCACAGATTTACCTGAGTTACTTGGAAACCTGCAATATAATATTTCCCAAAACACCAAAATGAAATGTAAGCATTTGCCTCAGGTTAAAGAGCTCTCCTGGGGTGTAGCTTTAGACAAGAACTTTCCCAAGGCTTCCAGCAACTTTGACTACATCCTGGCGGCCGATGTTGTCTATGCTCATCCATTTCTGGAAGAACTCCTCATTACCTTTGACCATCTGTGCAAAGAAACCACCGTCATCCTCTGGGTCATGAAATTCAGGTTGGAGAAGGAAAATAAATTTGTAGATAGATTTAAGGAGTTGTTTAACCTGGAGGAGATTTCCAGTTTCCCTAGCCTGAATATTAAGTTGTATAAAGCTATGAAGAAAAATTGGAAGAGTGCATGATATCCTCAGAGGAGGACTTGGAAAGGGAAGGCAATTTCTAGTGATTATTATTGCTTTAACAAAGAACCTGGAGGGGAGACACACACACACACACACACACACACACACA
>NC_041226.1:73206305-73225925 GCF_002837175.3 Physeter macrocephalus
GCTGCGGCCTCTCCCGTCGCGGAGCACAGGCTCCGGACGCGCAGGCTCAGCGGCCATGGCTCACGGGCCCAGCCGCTCCGCGGCACGTGGGATCTTCCCGGACCGGGGCACGAACCCGTGTCCCCTGCATCGGCAGGCGGACTCTCAACCACTGCGCCACCAGGGAAGCCCCCACTGTGGTTTTTGAGCTGGCTAGCAGAGTCTCAAGGTTCCTAGAAACTGCCTCAGAGGCTTCTAGGAGGGTTTTAGGTGAAACAGCATGAATCTTGGGGTAACAAATGAAAAAAATGGCTCCTCTGCTAAAAAAAGGTTGTATATCACTACTAAGCTATTTTTAGGTAGACTAAAGTGTCCTTCTTTCAAAGACTGTGTTAGAACCAAGCCAGCCGTGTGGTTCTTAACAGTTCCTCTTTCTCTAAGTGTCAATCTGTCAAACACAATATCCGTTGTTTTATCCTGTTTATAGCATTCCCTTGCAAATTGGAGCACCCACCCACATACCCTGTGGCGCTCCTGTTTCACTCCATTCTGCGTGTTGGTCTACTTTTATCTTTTTGCCGTCGTTTCTCCACACTTTTCTAGATTCAATTTTACAATAATTGAATTCCAAAAGATGTAATTTGAGTAGCTTTTTTCTATCTTTTTTAATGGCTAGGAATTGATTTGTTAACTTTAATCCCAGAGAATTTACTGTGAATTTTGCCTTTGCTCCCCTCCCTCCCTCCCTCTCTCTCTTTCTCTCTTTCTGTCTTTCATTCTGACAGGTTAAACTATGCTACTGAAAACCTTAGTCTATTTCTTGCAGTAACTTTCTGGGTTTCTAATAGAGTAACAGTACGGACTGTCAGGGTTTTAATAGAGCTTATCACAGAATCATTATTGCTTCACAGCAGACATACCAACTTGCTGGCAATACTCTGCAGCTTAAAATTTCCGTTATATGCATGTAAACGCGAGAGTTTTTGTGCCCCAGCATGTCAACTGACTTTAGGAAACTAAATACTGAACTCAAATCTTCTGTCTTAGAATTTACTGATCTACCCTATTTCATTTGTACCAGTTTTTGTACCAGAATGTTAAAACATTGGTTTGCGTTCCATATTAATATTTGGTTCTCTTTTTGGATAAAGAATTGTGGCATTGGGTAACTTCCTAAGAGATTTGGAGCCATAGAATAAAGAAAGAAGATGAGGAAACATAACAGAATGGAATGTTCCTTTTTTTTTTCATTTAAATCCTCAGATTCCAGGAGCTTGGTGTTCTCTGTGAATGCCTGGTCTTTGTACACAGAGATCAGTGATGTCCAACTTGCTTTAAGCATTGCTGTTGGCATGAGATCAGCTAAGTAATTTCTGAATATCCTTTGGTAGTAAAACATATCTACTGGGTAGGATTTTGATACAAGAAAATATTTACATGTACTAATTTTGAAAACAATCTTGGGACCTTGAGCTCTCGAAATAAAAGAATTAAAGTCAAATTAAGTAGATCAGATAAGTAAGCTTAGTGATAAGTTTAGAAGAAAGTTAATTATACTGTGCCTACTTTTCTCGATTCCATTTTAACTTAATTTTCATGGAAATCTACACGTGAAGGAAGTAAAAAAATTGTCAAATATGTGCATTTTTTCCACCAAATTATAAGGCAGTACTAAATAAAATTGGGAATGCAGCAGGTAAATCCTTTCACAAAACGTAGGGGATACGGGCAAAGCAAAATTGAAAAATCATAGATATTTGATGGTGTGTTTGTGTGTGGACCTAATTCTTCATGTCTGCTTTATGGAGTCTGGAAATAGTTCACAAATGATTTCCACATCCAGGTTTTGGCATTTTTGAGTTTGTGATGTAAAATTAAGTCTAGAATATTTACCTGCAAGCCCAATTTCAGTATGTGCTCTGCTTCCAAGTTTCACATGTAATCAAAGACAGTGTTCTGTACAATTGTGAGGTTGTATTAATGGGACAGTTGTGTCTTAGGTGGCCTTAGGTAGCATCAATTAGTTCTGTGGTCATACTAACTCCTTTTACTAAGAGTTTCTGGCTTGAACATGAGTATTTACTTGGATTGCGTATAGCTATGTTGTAGTTAGATTGCTGGGCACACACCATTGACTGCCTGTGCTATTGAACTAACCTTTGGCCTCTATCATCAACAGTGCTTATACTGGGAAAGCTTGAAGGCAGGAGTTTTTCCTCTCACTTCTCTGTTTCTTTGTTTCTGAGGCAATTGTCTTTCCTTGAAATCCAGTCCAGTTTTAGAATTGGCACTCAACCATCAAGGAATTTAAAAGCATCATTAAAAATGAAAACAGATGTCCAGGTCAATTTTTTGATAAATGGCCTTAACAGAAAAAAAATGGGAAAATACTGGCTATCTGCTGCTAATCACTAACACTTTAGCATACCAAAATGTATTGTTAGGTGTTCTAAACAAAAGCACAAACTGACTAAAACTAAAATAAGGCATATAAAAATACTTTAATGGCTAGGCATTATTTCACAAATACAGGACACAAGGCATCTGAAAGTTTTTTATTTGGTAATGCAAGATTTTGTAGCTTCGGCTTTTGAAAATTTCCATATTTTCATTGTCCACAGTCTGTATGTCTCTACTCTTCTTTGTTTTGATTTTAAATTATTAGTCACCCCTTACCCTCACTGGATTTTGTGTGTGTGTGTGTGTGTGTGTGTGTGAGATGATTTAATTTGGGTTTCTTATCTCTTTCTGTGTTTCCTTTGTTGGAAGGGTATAAATCATAATGGTAAAGGTTGTCTCTTTGTCCCAAGCCATCATAAATAAGCCCAAAGAACAGGCCATAAAAATGTAAGAAATTCTTAGATTAAAAAACATGAGTAATGTTTTTTACCCACCTGGTGTTCAGAGGTAAAAGTACAGTTTGCAACTAGTAAATTATTAACACTTTTCTACCAAGGATTTCCTTCCTCCTTAGGATCTCTGTGATTAATATGTCATCAGTTTAAGAATGAGAAGGGTGTCAAACATGATAAACACATTTTATAATCATGTATTCAAAAGAGGAATTGAGGAATAATTCTAATATGATTATAATTAGTTGGAATAATTATACAATTATTCTAATAAATATAATATATAATAAGAATGTGCAGCATTCTTGGGGTGGGGGGAGCAAAGTGCTAGAGCTGCTGGGAGCAGATTTCATATTTTTATGAAGGTAATTCAAGGAGACTTAAAGGCAATTTTAAGAATGCAAAATAACTATAAATACCTTTTACTTTCCTGATGTTTTATTTTTCTTCTCTAGGTAGCCATCTAATGGCTGTCATTCATTCATTCATTCATTCATTCAGTATTTACTGAAACCCCAAGCAGGGGCTGTAGACACACAGTGAACAAGGTGGATGGGGCAGTCCTCCTGGAGGCTTCAAGTTCAGTGCAAATGGGCAGATGCAGCGAAGTCAGTGCGCGGAGGGGAAGACAGACATGTTTTCAGTGCAGTGGCAGGTGTGCTGATAGGAGGGGACCTGATCCACAACCAGGGAGAAAGTGAGGACTTCCTGGAGAAATAACGTGTAGCTGGGAAAGGAGATGGAGACAGGGTGCTTTCTGGGCAGCCGAGAGTTAACCCCCTTGAACCACTCGCTGGAAAAATTGTAGCTTCTAATAATCCTTGCTGAAACAACTCCATTTACCGAATACTCACAACTTTGGTCTCTGTGTTAGATATTTTACATAGAGCTCACTGAAATACCTCTAATACCCTGGAGGTATTAGCCCATTTTACACATGAAGAAACTGAGGCTCAGTGGGGGTGAGCAGCTTCTCTGATGGTGTGTCCGGTTGGGATGGGAACCTCGGTCTCTAAGGCACCAAAGCTTGTGCTCTTTTCGAGTACTGCCCTGTGTCCATCTTCCACTCTGAGCCTCGCAAGAAAATCCTGAATTTGAATTTTATTCTAGCTAATTCGGAGCAATTCACTAATTGCTCTGAATTTAGTGAATACTGTCTTTATTTGTACAAATTAACGTAAGTGGGATACTATTGCTATGTATCTGCATTGTGAACAGTAAATCACTAAGAGAATGAGTGTATAAACAAAGATTTAAATAAAACTGTCTTTGCAAAAAAAAGAAATCGGACAAATATTAGATTAATTAATTTAAAGATATGTAGTGATCTTAAAACAGCTCAGGCCGAATGAAGTGAAGGCAGTGGATGTCCTCAGGTGACTCCTCAGCAGGAAAGGCCAAGGGGGCGGGGCTGAACTTTAGAATATCATCCGATCTGTCAGTGACGCGGGTGTTTACAGGGCTGTTCCTAGGTGGGAAGGCTCACTCTGCATCAGCACGGAGCTAAGCCACGGGGTGAGGGGAGCACCCCAGTCCAGGAAACCACCTTTTCAGCAATCTTCCCAGGCGAGGGCAGAACTGACTCAGGCAGCGTGGCCTTCTGCAGCCCGAGCAGAGGGCACTGGGGCTGTGCCGGGGAGACTGGAAGGACACCAGAGTACTTGGCTAAGTGGAAACGGCCAAGGGTGTCCATCAGCCTGAGGTTTATCCGTTGACAGGCCCCGCGGTTCCGGGAGGGCGATACTGATACTGCTGAGTAAGCCTCACACCCTGGCGGGAGGCCTGGACCAGTGACGGGATGTTAGGCGATGCGGGCGGGGCCGGGCTGGGGGCCTGCTGCCGTGACGTCAGCACAGCGCAGCTGTCAGGGTCTGTCCCTGAGGGCCCCGCTCAGAGGACCCTGGCCATCGCTGCTGGATAGCGACGCGAGCCAGAGCACAGAATGTTCCAGAAAACAGAGAAGGATGTACGTAAACTTCCGGCGGGACTTGGCTACCCGGGGCAGTGACAACTTCCAAGGCGGGATGGTAGGGAGGAAACTCTAGAGAGAAAACCTCAAGATTACTGAGGAAAAAGAATCGCAGGATAAGTTTCTCTATTTATTACATATATTCCTGGTTGGTGTGTGCACTGACCGGCAGATACCGAAGCCCGCTGACCGACCTCTCTACGCAGCAAGTGCCTGAACGTGGAGTCTGATAGGCGCAAGAAGTGGAAGCCAGCATCTGAGGACATGTCAACTCGAATGCCCATAAAACCCACTTCAGATAAAAAGCGTGCATTGATTCTATCTTTTGCTTCTACCAACTAGGTGAAAGGCTAAGGATTGCGATACCATTCGCTCAAAACTCGGGGAATTAAATCCGAGTCTGAAATTACCAAACATTGCCACTGGGAGGCCCCAGTGATCTGTAAAATGAACTTCCCTAGCTGAATAAATAAGTGAAAATAAAAGAAATGATTTAAACAAGTGAATTGAATTATGAAAGATTATATGCAAATGTACCCAAAGCGGTAAGGGGTAAATACGGCACAGTAAAATGTGATAAATACGTGGTGCTGTCTGCCTTCATTAGGGATTGTTTAAATTCCACCCCTGCCTCAGCGCTGTGCACACGAAATGAAATAAAGTCTCCAAGAAAAGGGAAAACAAGGGCTGGTTTCCATTTATTTGAACACTATACACGTGTTCGTGGCTACATGTGTGTGTGTGTTTGGGTACGTGTGTGAGGGGGAGGGGAGGAGAGGGAAGAGTGTAAATATCTGGCCATATTTTCATTTCTTGTAATGCAGTGGTTCTCAAACCTGAGCATGGCTCAGAATCACCTGGAGAGCTTGGTAAACACGCCTAGGTGGGTCCCAACCCCAGAGTTTCTGATTCAGCAGATCTGGAGCGGGGCCTGAGAATATGTGCATCTCTAACAGGTTCTCTGGCCTGGGGACCACACTTTGAGAACCGCTGTTGTCATACATGACACTTCAACCTTGAGGGCTAATCATTTGAAGTGAGGGCATTTTGGCAAATCAGGGAGATGCGCCCTTTCCCCTGTTCTGTGTCCGATCATTCGCATCTTAAAATGCAGCCTCTTCCTCGAATGAGCACTTTACCCCGTGGGACCTTCCATGAACCCCCTACATACATTCCTGTAGGCTCTATCCTTTCGAAGTTGTTGGGAAGACAACTTTATCAGCATGGTGTGATACAGACTAACCTTTTTGCTTGCCTTTAATGTTCTTTTATGTGGATGCACCATTATGTTCATTTTGAGTCTAGCTCATTAAGTGTGGTTATAAATAGGCTGTGAAGTGAAAAGGGAGTATGAAAAATTATATGGAGGTTGTTTCACAGTCAAAGACTAAAGGGATATTTCTTGAAACTCTAGCTTGGGGGCTCTGAATATAAAATGCTTGTAAGCTGTTAAAGAACAGACAGTGACGATGTTTAATTTTATTGCTACAGTGTGTAATAGCTCCATATTCGGATGGGCTCTTAATTAAAATATGTGTAGATGTTCCTAGCACCAGCCAGAGATTTGACTCCCAACTCTTGTATTGTCTTTTTAGAGGGAAAGTTCTGATATACACAAGAGTGAAAGCATTTGGGGTAGGGTTTGTTGTGGTGCAAAGGAGTTTGTCAGGCCTGGGGTGTGGGAGTCGTTGGTTTCACTGCAGTAGGTAGGTATCTGGGCAAGCACCCCATTTGTCACCTACCTTCACCACCTGCCCAATAAGCTAGAAGATGTTGGCATTGGTGAGATTTTTTTTTTTTTTTTATTGCCACAAGTGAAATATTCTGGCAATGGGGTGTAGTATTTTTTTCTCTTTTCAAATTTGTGATGAATTAGAGCCACGTTCTTCCATGAAACTGGCCTAATCATACCTCCAACTAGATGATCTCCGTGAAGTAATTTGAAAAACTGGAATTCCTCATCATTACTGTAAAAAATAATTAAAAATAAAAGCAACTGGAATATTCTGGAAGTGGGGTTGGAGGGAGGCATTCCTTTTCTCTTTCCTAATACGAGTGCACAGGCGTCGTGTTGATCTGCTGGCTCAGAGCCGTGGTCCTCAACCCTGGCTGGCACTCGGAAGCCCTGTGAAACTTTAGAGAAAATGCTGTTTCCCTGGCCCTGCCTTTACCCACTGGATTAGAACCTTCAGGGGTTGATAGGGGTGCATTTTGGTACAGGAATCTGTATTTTTAAAAATCTCCCTACAAGATCCTGTTCATTAGCCATTTTGGGAGAAGTGTTGGTTTGGTGTAGGTGATGAAACCAGCTCAGGTTGTCCCTCTGTGGCTTTTATTGCAATCTCATGGCTTGTGAGTTACTGAATCACTTATGAATTCCGAGTTTTCTCATTGCATGTAATAGCTAAATGGAGAATTTTCCACCTGAAAGCCCCCAACTGTATTGAAACCAGCCTCAGATATATCCTAAGATACGTTTTCTCTGGGGCTCAGCCAATACAGATTAATTGTTGTGGGAAGAAAGAAAACATACTGCCTCACCTCAGCACTGGAATATTAATTGATTAATCAGGAGAAATTGGAATATTACCATGTTCAACACAAACCACACCCTTTGCTCAACAAGCCACGGAAACACCATTTTCCAGGAACCCAGGAAGTTCAGTCTCCTCGAACAGGGACTGTGCTGTCCACAAAGCAGTGGGCAGGTGTTACCTAGACAGGAAGATTCAGCCAGGGGCCAGATGTGTCGAGGGAAGGGAGAAACAGTGACTCACAGGCCCCAAGGGAGGGCGCTCACCCAGGTTCTCAGTGCTTTCAGCAACATTTATTATTTCCACTTTTTGTGTCAATACGTTGGATGGAGGGAAAATACCGGACAACAATGCCTAACATCATAAGAAAATAACATGACATTAAAACCGGGGGACGAAGCCGTGTCCCCTGCATCGGTGGGCGGACTCTCAACCACTGCGCCACCAGGGAAGCCCAAAATAAAAAGTTTTTAAGAAGAAATGTGTGTGCGTTCAGAGGTATTTATTTGTGTATGGATGAGGCATACAAAACTTTTTGTCCTTCCCTTTCCCCACCCGCCTTCCTCTGTATGTGGATGTCTAGGATCATATGGAAAATCTTCAGACAGTGCAGTGCTTGGGGTGCGGGGGCAATGAAGGGCTGTGAGTTGTCTGATATCACAGCTGCCCTCCATTGAAGGGTTTCTTTGAGCCAGGGACTTTGCTAAGCTTCCTATGTTCATTATCTCATTTAATTCTTACAACGGTCTTGTACCTAAATAGTATTATCCCATTTTGCAGATGAGGAAATTAAAGCTTAGTGAGGTTAAGCTAGGTAACCTAGGTCACAACAGGCTACAAATGGTGGAGTAGGATTTGAATTTAAACGTTGAAGTCCATATGCTTTCTTGGTTTTACCTCCTACCCCATCTGTAAGGTAATGGGAATTGTACCTACTGGCATCAAATCAAGTGTTTTTGTCTGACTGAGCTGCTTTAGAAGAAACTATTGACTCCAGAAATGATTCAGAATTCTCATGCCAAAAAAAAAAAATATATATATATATATATATATATATATATTTAAAAAGAACTAACCAACTATATAGACTGTTAATTTCAAGGTTAGGAGTCCAACCTCTTACTTAGTGTGAAATCATCTTCTGAAAATGCAGTATATTCTAATTATGAGAAAGTACATTCTTATATGGAACTGAAATTTGCTTGCCTCTTAGATCTAACAAAAAATAAGCCTCTCTACACAAAACAAGGCTTTTCTATAAAACTGCAATGAGAGAAGTATGAGACAGTCTGTCCTTTTCAAGCCAGACATTTCCAGTTCTTTTTCAATCATTTGCCATTTGCCATTACTTTGAGAATCTTGATTATATTCCTTGGACATACTCCAATTACTCAATATCTCCTCTTAAATTGTGGTCTTCAAGACTTGAGGCAGTGCTACAGAGGTGGTCTGACCTAGATGGAAAGCACTTTTTCTGAACATAATACTTTAACAATGGAATGCAGGCAGTGACTGTACTTCATAGATATGGAAGAAATCAAGAAATCTTGCTTCTAGGAATCTGACTTTAGACTTCAGGTCTATAGGAAATACAGTAGTAAAATGCATTGCTGTACATGTCTGGGCCCACCCAGGGAGAGTGTGGGATTTCCTGCAGAAATTCCTATCCGCCATAAACTCAAAGAATTATTTGCTTTGCAAGGTCAGAGTCCAATGTTTCCCTTTTGCTAACTGATGAAATTACTCAAGCCCATGCTAGGGTTGAGTAATAGGTAGGGAGCGGTCATCTACCTGAAGGAGATGGGAAATTATAAGTATCTACCTGAAGGAGTTGGGAAATTATAAGTACCTACGTGAACTTGGCTCCTAGCTGAAGGGTCAAGAAAGAACGTGATCTTCATATCTGACGTTAGACATTTTTCCTATATATGTAGATTCATTTAGGGAATTTGAAAGCCACATTCAATATTTTCTTAAAACCATTTATGGTTTCTTCAGAAATCTCAAGTTAAGTTATAGTAATAAACCTGCTTTGGAACTTTCCCTTTTAAAAGAAATCCTACTTACCATTCAGTGCAACCTGATCATTTCAAAATAGCATCGAGCCAAAGACAGCCATTTGGACCACTAGAGTTGGCATATTTAGTCCACTTTTTATTTGAGTTGAATTTCCTAGGTCTGTTTATATTTTACTATGAAAACAGACATGAACCACAATGTCGGTGTTAAAAAAATTACACTTCTCGCTTTAAAAAATGATTAAGAACACACAGGTATTCTCAGTCTTTAGGGTTAGCGGAAGAACATTGTATTAATCTTAGGATGGCTCTACTCTTTGTATTGTTCAAGAACTCCAAAGGCTTGCTTGGTCTGGAAAAAGTGGGAAGAGTTTTTGGTCCAGGGCAGCTGATACTGTTACTATTTAAGTATATAGTGCTTTTTCACCATCTGTGGGGCTTTGCTTCTCCTGCTGGATTGTGGAAGCGCCTGCCTGGAGCTCCTAGGGGGTCATGGAAGCGCCTGCCTGGAGCTCCTAGGGGGTCATGGAAGCCCTTGCCAGTGTCCCCAGGGGTCTGCGCTCTGTGTCTAGTTCTTTGTAGACACCACTCATAGCCATATTTCCATTGACAATGCAGCTTTAAAGCAGCACGTAGTGCCTCCCACTGTCATTGGGGAAAAGCTTTTATTTTCTAACTTCAATTCCTTCTAGAGAAATTATTTCTCTCAATAGATCATCTTACCATACTATCTTGTTTTGAACTATCTCAAATCTTTTGTGGAAACAGGCCATACAAAGTGAAACCTTAAGTTTACCTAACGTTCTCACAATGCTAAGGTTTGTCAAATGGCCACTTAGATGAAAAATCTTTAATAGACATAACTTTGCCCCTTTGTCTTGGTCAATATCTGCACCCATGGCATTTTGGTTTTTATTAGGAGAGGCTGTTGCTACATTGAATGACTGCCACACTTTTGGTTTTTCTTTCCTTTGATAGCAATTTAAAGATGAATTCTCCAGGTTTTAGTGCCTTGTCATCTTGATGGTTTCCAGCTTTGTTACTGACTTAAGGAGAGTTCTGTTAGAGTTCCTGTTTTTATTCATGGAAGAAATGCATACACTAATAAGCTGATTTGGAATTTTAATAGAGTATCAGCAATACAACCAGGCAGCTGTGATTAGATGTCAAGCAATCTGTTGCATTGGGAGTTAGATCCTTAAAATGTTTTGTGCAGGGTTCAGGAAGAGGAGGTTGCTTTCCCCTAACAAATCCTGTCAGGGCAGACCCAGGTTGGAAGACAGCATCCTCGGTCTTTCACTAGAGGGCTCTCTGCAGGCGGCTTAGTTTGGCCCATCTTTTTGTTTTCTTCCGTCTCTGTATGAGAAGTCAGAAAAAAGCTCTTCTTAACGCCTCTGTAGGGGACCGGTCCTTAAGGCCCCCCATCAGCTGTCATGTCTGGGAAGACCAGAGGAGTCAGGGTCCTCCTCTGTAACCCAGAATGTGTCGCCCCCCAGCATTCCTGGGTGCTTCAGTGGCTCCAGAGACGCAACAAGGGAGCTCTATGCATTGGGGTTAGTCATTTTGTCCAAAACAGCACAGAGGAATTAGAGAAGAATTACTTGATTTTTGCTGATCCCATTGGAAGTGTGTCCCAGCATTGTAACCAGTCTCCAGGTTCCCGGAGAGGTGATGTTGGTGGGCTGCAGAAAGAGAGGGCTGCCAAGTCAGTTCATGCTGGGAGAGGGAACTGGACGCACAGAAATATGCTATCCCCCTGAGCAAAGACCCTGGAGCAATGTTTTGGAAAGTCACTTGGGATCGTGTGACTGGAGAAGCCGGAAGGACAACCCCCTGATGGGTTCAGGGAGCTGCTCCGACCTGGGCAGCAAACAAGGTCATGAAACAGGCAATCAGGACAGGGTAGAAATGCCAAATCCAGGCTTCTCCCCAGACCCCAGGAGACCTGCAGGCCCCGGATTGGGTGTGCACATGAGCTCCCTCCTCTTCGTCGCCCAGTATGTCCCCTGAGCAAACAGGCTCTGTGTGGAGGTGGAGAGACGAGGTCCCCTCTACTCAGGGGGAGGGGAGAGGGCTGGGCTTTTATAATTCCTAGAACATTCCAACACTTTGACCCCTCCTACCTCCTTCGATTTCACAGAAACTGGGAAACATCCCCAGCTTGGAGTCTGCAGTTTCCCCCTTTCCACTGGCCTCATGTGAAGTCTGTCAGTCAGTCCTTCCTAACACTCAGGGGACCTTCTGAACCCCTCACCTGAGGGAATCTACCAATTGTTCACTAGATGGAAGTGGGCAGGTTTATATCCCAAGCCCAGACCCAGGTCCACCAGGCTAAAAATGGAGAAAGAACAGTGAACCTTTCATTTCCTGTGAAGGTTAATTGAGGTAGTGGATGAAAAGTGCTGACCTCATTGCTCACCAAGCTGTGTTCAATAAACAGAGAGGTTTATGATTATCATTGTTACTAATCTCACTCTATTGCAGCTTATTAATAAGAGGGTTTGGTGCCCTGGGAGTTAAAGAAAAGAAAAAGAAAAAAGCTCTTCTTGAATGTAAAGGCAAAATACAAAAGCTGGCCCAATTCATGTGGGATTTAAATTCACTCATGCTTCAGGTCATCTTTGATATGTTTCAGATAGTAAATCAAAGGGGAAGTAGACTATGGCTTTGAGGAGGCAGAGTAGATTATGAATAGTCAATTCAATTAGCTATCTTGATAGGTGTTACCAAGCAATAGAATAAGAAAAATGAAGCCTTCCCTGTGAGTATAAGTAAAACAATTCGGTCGTTCCTTTTATCTGGGTTACAAATGTGAGTCAACAGAAGTTAAAAATGAAGATTCTCTTTGCAAGCAGGGGTTACCCACACTTATCCTTTCCTCAGTAAACTATGTAGTTAGAAAACAGGACAAGAATATAGGATTTTTCATGAGAACAGCTTGGATGAATTGTAATGACTTTGAAAACTGTATTAAAATATTTTCTGACTTCCCTGTGTTTACATTTGTAACGTAAATATTGTTAAAACATGTTTTATCCTTGATTCCCGGGGTTTGTAAGAGAAAAGAAAGAGGAAGAACAAAAAATAAAACCAATGGCTAGAACCAGCTAGGAAGTAGTAATAATTTTCCTGTGTCACTTTGATACAGAACAGAAACCAAATGAAATACCTTATTGTGCAAAACTATACTTAATTGGCTTATAATTAAAAAAAAACAAAACCTCCTTTTGGAGTTGAGTAAAAATCCTACATAGTGGAGTACTTGCAAACTTCAGCGTAAATTGAAACATTTACCTGGTTTTGAGTATTTAAAATGCCAGGGGAAGCTTGGGAAAATGTGATTTTCAGGTACATTTCGCAACAGGGAAGAGACTATTTGCATAGCTGTGTCCATCCATTTGTCCGCATGTTTGAAAGCCTGTGCTCTGGGTGCCAAAGGCAAAATGAATGATGCCCAGGTCTGGGTCCCCAAGGCCTGGGCCAGAGGAGGACCGAGGGAGGGGCCACCCTGGCCCAGACAAGCCACTGAACTCTCTGTCTCATATTCATACGAAACGTGGTTCACTTTTCTATCATTGTCCGTTGTTTCTGGACCTCGCACAGGTTTTTGAGCTCCAACTTTAATACGGAAACAAATGCGTGCTTTTCTCAGGGGAGGTAAAATTGCGATTGCATTTAAAATCAGGAATTTAGCAATGAATGAACATGGGGCTTTATCACTGAAATGCATTTTCATCCTTAATTCCAAACGTCGCCTTGCTTTCTCATGTACCATAGGCACAGAAAACAAAAACTATACCTTTGCTAAACTGCAATATTTTAAGATAATACTTTCCTTGATCTCTGTAAGGCTTGTCAGGATCAAAGTATTTCTTGCTGTTTTCTGGCACAGGTAGGAAACCTGCCATTGGCCTATGCCTTTAAGCATGTAATAGTTCAACACAGTGATGAAAATTTTGAATCTATGTTGAGAGCCCAGTGCCTCTTATTTGGAGTGAAAAATAGAGGTTCTAGTCTTCTTTTCTGATAAGCATTTCTTCAACCATTCCAGTGCTGCGCTAGGAACCTCAGAGTCATCTTCAAGTCTGTTTTCTCTCTTAATTCGTGGATCATTTAGTCATCAAGGCTTATCCTTTTTACCTCCTAAGTATTGCCCTTGAAATAGCCATAAGCGGTCTTTTTGACTTTTTCTTCTACTCCAACCTATTTTCCACACTGTGTTGTTTTTTAAGAGACAGAATCTCTCTGCGGACATTCACTCATTCAAAACTTCCAGAAGGACACCCAGGAAGTGAACAGGAGCAAGGGAACACTGACTCAGCCAATTGTCCTCCAGCTGATCTGAGCAGCTAACTCCCCTACTTTACTCCTTTGTGGTACCCTGTGGCCTGTAGACTCAAGTCCCAACTTCTTTCTCGGTAGCACACAGGCCCTGGTCACCCACACTCCACCCCACATGCTTTCTTAGTCCCTACAACTTTTCTTTCCCTCTTTTCACCTTTTCTGCCTCCTTTTTTCTCTACCCTGTTCATTTTCCTTATGAACTGGACACTCAAGGAGCCCCTTCCTTCTCTTCTGCCTGCCCCCTCAGCCTGGAACACCATCCTCCTTTGCCATCTTGGTTTCCTGCTCACTCTCCAGAGGCCCAGCTCAAATGTCCCTCCTCTGTCACCTTCCCAGGGCTGGTAGCCCCTTTCCCCGGGACCCTCCTGATGTAACCGAGGAGAGCGATTCCCCAGTGCTTGTCATTCTTTGTTCTCATCTCCACCCTCTCAACTAAACTGAACTCTGACTGACACAGAGTCGATGCTCTTTATCTCTGTGCCCAAGTGCCTAGTGCAGGGGCTGACACATCCTAATTGTTGATAAATGTTTGTTGATTGAATAAATGAAAGAACGTCACCCTCTAGCTAGTGTTACACGTTTTTCATTGAGCTCCAGGCACTGTAATTCTGGGCTTTAGCCAAGAGCATCAGTTTGGCTGAATGGAATGAGCTCAGTTAATTGCTATAAAGTTTCTTCCTTTACTAGCCTTTAAATGACCATCCAGGTATTTACCCATTCTTTCATTTCACAAACACTGCGGAACATTTTCTATTGTCAGGTGTTTTGTCAGTAGATGAGAATAAAAGATGTCCAGGCCAGATACCTCATTAACTTCATCCTGGATTCCTCTGAGGAAGGCAAATGAGGACTAAGCAGAACAAATTTGTCTCCTACACATTTCTTCTGGCAGGTTCTTTTCTAGGCTAATCTTTCAATTCCAACAAAAGCTTGAGTGAGTTGAGGGCAAGACCAGTTGACATATTGATCTGGTTATAAATGGTCCTGAAAGGTCCCTCTTGGCTTTGGTTAAGGTCTGGGCTCCGGCATCCCTGCAAGGCTGAATTATTTGTAGGTCAGCCATTTCTTCTTGGTTCTTTTCTCCAAGTGAATGCTTAGAAACTCAGATAAGGAGTATTTCCTAGGTAACGCAAAGGTGGAAAGTGAATAGTTTTGGTTGAGTTTCAAACGTGTTGTTCTTTTTAGGAAGACGGGAGGGCACTGACTTATACGCTGGCGCTCTGGTTTATTTGTTGTTATGTTGTTAATCAAATGCCCACTCCCTTTTCTGTTCCTCTCTTCTCAGCCTTCAGGAAAGTGCTGGCATCTGAGTTAAGTGGAAGGGAGGAGTGACTTTTATGAGGTGGCAGGATGCCAACGTTCCTTTGCCTTCTGCTGTCTTATGAGTGGGGCCAAGTCATTTGGTGGCTACCTGTAGCCGGGGAAAGAGTTATTAATTACTCCCTGACAATTGGCTCAAGGATTTCTCAAACCATTGACTTAAAGTAGCTATGGTGAAGATGTTAGAATGACAAAACACAAGGGCACTTAGTAGAATGACTATTCTACAAAGGGACAGTTTTGCACAGGTCTTCTTCTCCTCATTTTCACACCATCCCCCCTTGTGTCTCCTGAAAGGAGGGAGAATGAATATATAGGGAAGCAAAGCTAAGACAGATGATGACGTCTCTTCCCAGCCTCCGAGTGATCTTGTTGTACAGCGATGAGTGTACACAGTGTGGGCTCTGGGACGGGAGAGGAAAATGCTGACCGAGCACTTGCTTTGACTGGATTTATAATATTATAGGAAGAAACTTCAAGCGACAGGGAGAGATGGGAAGGGGTGAGGTAATCTGGGGTGATGGCTGCTTAGTGGTCATAATTCAGCAGCTTTGTTTGGCCCACTCCGTGACCTGACCTTCCCCAGTACTCTTGTTGGACGGCCTCAGAGAATAAATTCCTCCTTCATCCACCACTAAATTCCTCCTTCATCCACCTTGCAGGCCCGGCAGTGGTAGCAGGAACAGAGCAGCTCCGCACAGAACTGATAAGTTCACTTCCAGGGGCGAGAGGGTAATTCCTTCGGCCTGCTCACCCCATCACTGACCTTTCTGTTCCACTGCTGTCCAGGGTACCAATTAGTGCTAATTGCTGCTGATGATGGTGAAAGATTCTGTGACAAGTGTCTGCTAAGAAGAGGGCTAAGACCCCTAACTCATTTCATGTAGAGTATGCCCATGAGAGGAGGTACTTTGGGATAAGATAGCAAGAAGGCTGGGCTGGGAGAAAGAAGATCATTACCAAGAGCGCAGTGCTTTTCAACAGACCTGTCTTATTTTCATCCACTAACAGATACTGAAAATCGCATGTTAATTCATTTTCCTACAAAGAGGAATTTTACTACTTCTTTTCCAGATCTCGCTTTGATGTGGGAAGACCCAAAAGCAACCCCAAAGTAAGAGTCAACTAATCATGTCTGGGGTAAAAATTCATTGCTTCAGCTCCGCCTAGCAAAGCAGCAGGAGCTCTTTATGCCCAGGGAAATAAATTTTTAACAGACTTGCTATAATGTGTCAAAGTTTCCTGAATAAAGTTGAGTGAGTAAGCATCGCTTTTAAAATCTTTCAATTTGATGGACAAGAAAATACCAGTGTAGCAAAGTAGGTCTCCTTATATCATTGCAATTAGCCACATTATTGCAAGTGGAAAAATACTCTCAAAAGGGGATTGGTGGCCCTGGTGCAATATTTTTAAATGAATGTAAAAAGAGCTGCTTTGTATTAGCCAGGAGAAAGTTGAGAGTTTTCTGATTTGACCGTTCCACCGCTGAAAAGGGCAATTCGTTTCATATATATATTTTAGCCAGAACTAGCTTTAACAATTGCCAACTGCCAGTTATAAATAGCTTTCCTCTTTGAAACAAAGCTTCATCTTTCAAACTGCTACTATCTTAAGCAAAGAAAAAAAAAATATCATGAACTTCTTTTGGCACATACCAGCTGTTCCAGATGTTATGATTACACATGTGGACCACATTCTGAACTAAAAATACATACAGGAGATTGACTTCGAACCTTTTTAGTAAAGCAACATCATAAATTATCTTGGTTACCCCTTAGTTATGTTCTAGAAGTGTTTGTAAGTGGTTTGTAAGGGGAGGAATAACTTCAGGCTCCTTTTTCCCCCCTGTGAAACCTACTATGATTAATACTAAATTTCACAAATAAAATCATAGCCTTAGAAGAGTATGACATTAGAGTCCAGTCCAGACTTTGTTTTACTTACAGTGAAAAATAATAAAAGATCCTGGGCTTCCCTGGTGGTGCAGTGGTTGAGAGTCCGCCCGCCGATGCAGGAGACATGGGTTCGTGCCCTGGTCCGGGAAGATTCCACATGCCGCGGAGCGGCTGGGCCCGTGAGCCGTGGCCTCTGAGCCTGTGCGTCCGGAGCCTGTGCCCCGCAACGGGAGAGGCCACAACAGTGAGAGGCCCGCGTACCGCAAACAAACAAACGATAATAATAAAAGATCCTATTGCTCTCATATTTTTAAAAAAAAAAAAAAGAAAATAACTAAATTGAATAACAGATGTTTTTAAATGTAGGACTGGAAAGAGTTTGATTTGAGAAGTTAGAAGACTTTGGGGGATTTTTCTGGGAAGATGTGGGTGTTTTCAGAGGCTACAGGATCAAACAGTTCCGAATCTGGTCACCAGATGGCCTTATGAGACCAGAGCTTTGTGTGTGGACACTGGTGGTGATGGTAGGTTAGTGGTGGCAGCGACAGCAGTTTGAGGGTAGATTGGGGGTCAGGAAAAAAGGATGCAACTGCCCAGCTTTCATTTTTTGTTCTTGTTGTTGTTTGTTTTTTTGTTTCGTTTTGTTTTGTTTTTTTGCATCTGCTCAAACAGTTTTCCATCTCAAGCATTGATCGGCCAGTGTGGTATTTTGGAAATGGAACTCAGATGATGACATTTTCTTGCTCAGAACTCTCCAATGGCTTCCCAGCACTGGTCAAATAAACTCCAGATTCCTTACCCTGGTTTACAGAGCCCTGCATAATATGGCCCATGTCTACTTCCCTGACCTTGTCTTAGACCATCGTCCCCTAATGTGGCTGCATTCTAGACACACTAGCCTTTGTGATTTTTGAAAGATCAAAGCCTGCTCCCTAAAAGCCTTTGCATTCATTGTCACATTTGCCTGGATGCTTTGATTCGTATTTTCAAATGGCTGGTCCTCTCTTATCCTTCAGATCGCAGCTCAGTGTTACTAGAGCGTAAGTCCATTCAGATCTAAAGTATTAACCCAACTGCTTCCCAGTGCATCACTTTAGTTTAATTCTCTGACTAAGCCTTAATCATTATCTATTTCCTTCCTTCCTCCCCTCTTGCTTCCTATCTATCTATGTATCTGTCTGTCAATCAATTATCTAATAAATGCTCTATCTAGAATCAGATCCTCCCCACTGGAATGCAAACCCCATGGGAGCAGGCGCCTTGTATCATTCATTGTCATTTATCTCATCACTAGAACAGTGGTTGTTCTTGTATAGAGAATGAATGAATGAATGTTTGAGGTATTTATAAGTTAGGCATTTATAGCCTGAGGAGTACTAGTATTTGGATAATTCTTTATAGCAAGGTTTGCCATAACTGATTTAACTTTCAGTTTTTTCATCTACTTTTTTGTTTTTCATCAAACATTCACTGAGCACCAGCAAGTAGCAGGTATTGTGGTAGGTACTAGAGAGAATGCAGAGCCAAGCACTGGTAACAGAAGTTATGTTTTTAGAGCTGAGTCTCTATGCTAAGGGCTATGTACATATGACCTCATTTAACACTTGCAGCAATACTCTGAAACAGGAATTAGTCCCTAATTCCATTTTACAGACTGGGAAACTGAATTTAGTTAGGTAATTTACCCAAGATAACATGCCTATTCCGTTGTGGAACTGGGACTCAAAGCTGGTAGAAAACAGTTCTTCCTGAAGGAGTCAGCAGGGAAGACAAACAACGGGCTTCGGCTCCAAGCAGGCCAGGTGATAGAAGTATCAGACAGTGACCTACAGCATGATTAAATGCCTAAGTTATCAAAATGAGAACAAGACTCTCAGAGTGGCCCAGAGGTATCTGACAGAACAAAATAGAATTTCTAGAAATTAAAAAAAAATAGATTTTGAAATAAAATTCTCAGAGGGTAAGATAAAGTCCAGATAGAGCTACAGTGTTAGTGAACAGATGAAGAGAGAATTAGTGAACTGGAAGATTGATCTAAAAAAATTGTCAAGAATACAGTACAGAAAGATTGAGATAGAAATATAACAGAGAGAAGTTTAGAGATGTGGACAATAGAATTAGAAGGTCCAACATATTTCTAGTAGAAGTTCCAGAGTGAAAGAAGAGAAGGAGGGGAAAGGGAAATACTGGAAGACTTAGTGACTGAAACTTTGAAAAAATTCATTATAGGCAGATGTCTTCAGATTAGGAAATTCAGTGTATCCTGAGTTGAATAAATAAGCCCACACCTAAACACATCGTGGTGAAACTTCAAAACGCCGAAGGCAAACATCTTGAAAGCAACCAGAGAAAAAGATGTAGCTCAACTACAAAAGAATAACTGTTCAACTGACATAAGACTTATCGTCAGCAAAAATAGATGCTAGAATGTAATGGAATAATATTTTCAAAGTGCCAAGGGAAAGCAATAGTTAGTAAAAATTCTATACTGTTAAACTGTATCTCAAGAGGCAGGGCAGGGCTTCCCTGGTGGCGCAGTGGTTGAGAGTCCGCCTGCTGATGCAGGGGACGCGGGTTCGTGCCCCGGTCCGGGAAGATCCCACATGCCGCGGAGCGGCTGGGCCCGTGAGCCATGGCCGCTGAGCCTGCGCATCCGGAGCCTGCCCTCCGCAACGGGAGAGGCCACAACAGCGAGAGGCCCGCATACCG
>NC_041226.1:73225935-73231075 GCF_002837175.3 Physeter macrocephalus
AAAAAAAAAAAAAAAAATCAAGAGGCAGGGCAAAATAAAGAGGTTTAGAGATAAAGAAAGCCTGAGTAGTTTACCACCAACAAAACTCCTGATTAAAAACATCAGTATAAATTTACTTTGGGAAAAAGAAGATTGAACCCAGAAGAAAGGCATGAGATGTAAGAAAGAACGGCAAGCACGAGGGGTAAGTAGGAGTAGGACAACAAACATGGCCATGAATTTGAAGGGTGGTAAAGTCAGGATGCATAGTTGTGTAAGATGGGAAGGGGGTGTCTGAACTTAAATTATTCTAAGATCATCTAAGGTTAGATATACTGATTATCTTTGGACTTTAATTATGCATTTGACTATGCTAAGGTAAACCCTGAAATTTCAGGTTGATTGTCCTTGGAGTGCTGACTCAGCAATCCAGGTCTCTTCCAGTCTGGGACGCCACTGCCTTTAGCCACGTGGCTTTTATACACCCAGAGGGGAGGAGAGTGGAGCATCACACAGGATGAGTATGGCCAGGCTTGGACGTGGAGGACCTCACTTCTGCCCTCATACTTTGCCTAGATACCGCTCCCATCATCCCAAATGAACTGCCCTCTTTTTGTGTACCAAGAAATGGGGACAACTTGTCAAAATACTAAAACGCTAAACACTAAGAGAACAGAAATAGAACTTGTAAGTTCCAAATAAATACAAGAGAGAAAAGGGATAAGTAAAACTTGATGAAAGCAACAGAAAGCAGGGAAGGAGGAAACATTGTAGAAAAAAGATGAGAAGAAAGCATACAGTAAGATGGCAGAAATAAGCACAATAAATATAATTACATTAAATTTCCCACTTACCATGCAGAGATTATTGGAATAGGTTAAAACTTCTTTACAATCAGAAGGCAAAAATAAAAACATTAAGCCAGCTGTGTGTAATTTACAAGGGACAGATCTAAAATACAAGGTCACAACTATTGGAAATTAAATGGTAGAGAAAGATATACCAGCTAAATACTAACCAAAAGAAAGCTAGTTGAACTATATTAATAGCAAGCAGCAGGGGCCTTAAGGCAAAAAACATTGTTAAGGCTAAAGAAAATTACAGTTGTCTCTCTGTATGTGTGGGTTCTGCATCTGTGGGTTCAAACAACCTCTGACTGAAAATATTCAGAAAAAAAATTCCAGAAATTTCCAAAAAGTAAAACTTGAATTTGCTGCACTCTGACAACGATTTACTTAGCACTTGCTTTGTATTGGGTATTATAAATAATCTAGAGATGATTTAAAGTATACTGGAAGATGTGTAGAGGTTATATGCAAATACGACACTATTTTATATAAGGGACTTGAGCGTCCGTGGATTTTGGTGTCCACAGGGGTCCTGGAACCATCCCCTGAGGATACTGGATACTGAGGGATGACTGTATTACATTTTGATAAAAGGAAAAATTCAGGAGGAAGCATGAGAATATAACAACTCTGCAGGTTATTTTTAAGAAGCAAAAATTAACAAAATTATGAGGCAAAATTGACAAATCCGCCATCATAGTGGGAGATTCGTAGCACACTCCTGTCAGTAACAAGTAGATCATGCAAAATGAAAACTCATAAAGTTAGAGTGTATTTGAGCAACACAGCTAAAACGCTTGATCTAACTTACCTGCTCCCAATACAAAGAACTCACATTTAGAAAGATTCTACCATCATTTCTTCAAGAGATGAAGTCGGTCTAGACAAAAACAGTATCGATGGATTGAAAGGGCTGAACTGGTGGTTGAATGACAGGATTTGCTACCTAACTGAATATGGGGGTTGAAGGAGGGGGAAGTGGAATGGAAAGTGATGAAAGCCCAGGTGGACAGTGATGCTATGGATGGTGAGAATGAAAAGGAGAGAGGAGGAAGTTTGGGCAGAGGGGAGGGTGGTGAGTTCCAATGGGATCTCTTGAGTTTAAAGTGCATTTCCAGTAGGAGGCTGAGCTTCAGCTCCCTGTTCTTGTTTCCTTTGAGTAATATTCTGGAGCATCTGGCGTTCCATATATACTGGTTCAATAATAACATTGCTGCAGATTCACCCGTGTTTAATAGATATTTGTTAGTGGAAATGCTACTTGATCAGTCGGATATTATTTAGTGAACTTATATTGAGGCAGCTAATTTTAGAATGCACTATTTACTATTAATTGATTAGAGCACTTCAGTAGTAATAGCCTTTCCTTTCAAGTGGATTATAGAAGTATCTATCGATTCCCTAAAGGTGATCTATATCTTGGATCAGACATAATAATAATAGCCACTTGAGAGCTTAAGAACTCTTCCACATATGTTCTCTATGGTGACCTTCACAGCCATGCCAGCAAGTAGATAGGGTAGGAGTTTGTTATTGTACCCACTTTGCAGATGAGGAAATTGAAGATAAAGTCACATGATTGTATTCTCCTGTTGGTTTTACAATTCAGCTTTTGCAGGGTGGAGAGGTTGACATGAAAGAATAACCATGTTCTGTTTTTCTTCGGTGCTTAATGCAGAGTGCTTTTTTTCCCTGTCTTATCTCATTCTGGGCTTGTTGTTTTAAGGTCCCTATTTCTATGGCGAAGTTTTGAGCTGGGAGCCCTTGGATAGGCTACAGGTGTGCAGATTTTTTTTTTTTTTTTTTTTTTTTTGTGGTACGCGGGCCTCTCACTGTTGTGGCCTCTCCCATTGCGGGGCGCAGGCTCCGGACGCACAGGCTCAGCGTCCATGGCTCACGGGCCCAGCCGCTCCGCAGCATGTGGGATCTTCCCGGACCGGGGCACGAACCCGTGTCCCCTGCATCAGCAGGCGGATTCTCAACCACTGCGCCACCAGGGAAGCCCAATGTGCAGATATTTTTGTGCTTGTTCTCTATTAACTCTTTTTCTATGCTTTTTAACTTACTTTCTGCCATCCAGGGAGCCTTTCTGTTCTGTCGTGGGTGAAAAATACAAAATACAATTCCCAAGTGGACTCTGTTCTTTGGGTTGAACTTTGACCAACGTGTGCAGTTTTCTGGGGAGAGGGTCCACAGCTTTCATCGGTTCTTGGAAGAATCCAGAACCTAGCAACATTAAGAACCACTGTACAGAGGGGAGGGGATAGTAGTAGAAAAAATGTTTCAAGAAATTATTAGATTTCTCTGTAGAGACCATGAGGTCAGTTAAGGAGTGATTTATGACTTGGTGAAAGAACAGAAGAAGAAGTTTCCACTGTTTTATTCTTTTTGTTCAGGAGCAAATACCTGGGTACTAAGTTTTTCTATGGTCTACCAAAGGGAAAATGCCCCTAATATGCCTACTATTTTTAAAATTAAAGTATAGTTGATTTATAATATTATGTTAGTTTCAGTTGTACAGCATAGTGATTTAGTATTTTTGCAGATTATACTCCATTAAAAGTTATTACAAGATAACACTTATAATTCCCTGTGCTGTACAATATATCCTTGTTGATTATCTATTTAATTAATTAATTAATTTATTTATTTATTTATTTATTTTTTTGTGGTACGCGGGCCTTCCTCTGCTGCGGCCTCTCCCGTTGCGGAGCACAGGCTCCGGACGCGCAGGCTCAGCGGCCATGGCCCACGGGCCCAGCCGCTCCGCGGCATGCGGGATCCTCCCAGACCGGGGCGCGAACCCGGTTCCCCTGCATTGGCAGGCGGACACGCAACCACTGCGCCACCAGGGAAGCCCTAATTTATTTATTAAAAAAATTTTTTAATTTACAAATATTTATTGAATAGCCATAACAGACAAAGAATAGTGGCTAAGAGGATTAAGCCCAGAATGAAAGAATGCTTGTGAAAAAGGAAAAAGACGTCAAGAGTTATTTCTAAATTAACCTCCTCAGAGCAAGAAGATGTGAGAGGAGTGATCACTGCTTGGGAAGATAACAAAAATTATAAGAAGGGAGAAGGCAGAACTACTATACTACCGTTGCATGCCTGGAAAGATCAGAACAGACCTCACAGGTGAGAAGATAGTAAGATTTATTTATTTATTTATTTATCTATTTATTTAACATCTTTATTGGAGTATAATTGCTTTATAATGGTGTGTTAGTTTCTGCTGTATAACAAAGTGAATCAGCTATACATATACATATATCCCCATATCCCCTCCCTCTTGCGTCTCCCTCCCACCGTCCCTATCCCACCCCTCTAGGTGGTCACAAAGCACCGAGCTGATCTCCCTGTGTTATGCGGCTGCTTCCACTAGCTATCTTTTTTACATTTGGTAGTGTATATATGTCCATGCCACTCTCTCACTTCGTCCCAGCTTACCCTTCCCCCTCCCCGTGTCCTCAAGTCCATTGTCTACATCAGCGTCTTTATTCCTGTCCTGCCCCTAGGTTCTTCAGAATCTTTTTCTTTTTCTTTTAACATTCCATATATATGTGTTAGCATACGGTATTTGTTCTTCTCTTTCTGACTTACTTCACTCTGTATGACAGTCTCTAAGTCCATCTAACTCGCTACAAATAACTCAATTTCGTTTCTTTTTATGGCTGAGTAATATTCCATTGTATATATGTGCCACATCTTCTTTATCCATTCATCTGTTGATGGACACTTAGGTCGCTTCCATGTCCTGGCTATTGTAAATAGAGCTGCATTGAACACTGTGGTACATGACTCTTTTTGAATTATGGTTTTCTCAGGGTATATGCCCAGTGGTGGGAATGCTGGGTCGTATGGTAGTTCTAGTTTTAGTTTTTTGAGGAAACTCCATACTGTTCTCCATAGTGGCTGTATCAATTTACATTCCCACCAACAGTGCAAGAGGGTACCCTTTTCTCCACACCCTCTCCAGCATTCATTGTTTGTAGATTTTTTTTTTTTTTTTTTTTTGCGGTACGCGGGCCTCTCACTGTTGTGGCCTCTCCCGTTGTGGAGCACAGGCTCCGGAAGCGCAGGCTCAGCGGCTATGGCTCACGGGCCCAGCCGCTCCGTGGCGTATGGGATCTTCCCAGACCGGGGCACGAACCCGTGTCCCCTGCATCGGCAGGCGGACTCCCAACCACTGCGCCACCAGGGAAGCCCTGTTGGAAGCTTTTTAATCACAGTTTCAATTTCAGTGCTTGTCATTGGTCTGTTCATATTTTCTATTTCTTCCTGGTTCAGTCTTGGAAGGTTATACCTTTCTA
>NC_041226.1:73231161-73231796 GCF_002837175.3 Physeter macrocephalus
GCAGCATGTGGGATCTTCCCGGACTGGGGCACGAACCCGTGTCACCTGCATCGGCAGGCGGACTCTCAACCACTGCGCCACCAGGGAAGCCCTGTTTGTAGATTTTTTGATGATGGCCATTCTGACCGGTGTGAGGTGATACTTCATTGTAGTTTTGAACTGCATTTCTCTAATGATTAGTGATGTTGAGCATCCTTTCATGTGCTTGTTGGCAATCTGTATATCTTCTCTGGAGAAATGTCTATTTAGGTCTTCTGCCCATTTTTGGATTGGGTTTTTGTTTTTTTTGATATTGAGCTGCATGAGCTGCTTGTATATTTTGGAGATTAATCCTTTGTCAGTTGCTTCATTTGCAAACATTTTCTCCCATTCTGAGGGTTGCCTTTTCATCTTGTTTATGATTTCCTTTGCTGTGCCAAAGATTTTAAGTTTCATTAGGTCACATTTGTTTATTTTTGTTTGTATTTCCATTTCTCTAGGAGGTGGGTCAAGAAGGATCTTGCTGTGATTTATGTCATGGAGTGTTTTGCCTATGTTTTCCTCTATGAGTTTTATAATTCTGGCCTTACATTTAGGTCTTTAATCCATTTTGAGTTTATTTTCGTGTATGGTGTTAGGGAATGTTCTAATTTCAT
>NC_041226.1:73231898-73245029 GCF_002837175.3 Physeter macrocephalus
GATTGCTTTGGCTCTTCGGGGTCTTTTGTGTTTCCATACAAATTGTGAATTTTTTGTTCTAGTTCTGTGAAAAATTCCATTGGTAGTTTGATAGGGATTGCATTGAATCTGTCAATTGCTTTGGGTAGTATAGTCATTTTCACAATGTTGATTCTTCCTGATTATCTATTTTATACATAGTAGTTTGTACCTGTTAATCCCATATCCCTAATTTGCCCCTCCCCCCCGACCCTCTCCCCTTTGGTAACCACTAGTTTGTTTTCTATATTTGTGAGTTTGTTTCTGTTTTGCATATACAGTAGTTTGTATTATTTTTTAGATTTCACATATAAGTGATAACATGCAGTATTTGTCTTTCTCTGACTTGTTTCACTTATATGCTGTACTATTTTTGGTATCTCTAGAATGAAATACAGATTGTACAAATTCAGCTTCCAAAAGATAAAAGCAATTATAAAATTCCTTACATTTGTTCATTTCTTTATACTTTTCAAAAGTCATTTACCTCCATTGGAATGAACACAGGCTAAGAAGACTTGAAAGTGGCTTCCTGCCCCTTTATGCTTCTAGGACTTAATTCGTTCTCTTCTCTCTATGAGAAGTGTCCTCTTCTTTTATTCCACTTGCCAAACTCATTCTGGTCCTCAAGACTGATCTCAGTTATCTCTCCTTAAACTTTAATAAGTTCCTGTTATTAAAGGTATAACTGTTTAATGAAAGAACAAACTCAGACCTTCCATCATATATCCCTGGGTATCACTGTCAGACACATCTGCATTTTCAAGACTTTGGGTTGCGTTTGCTTATAGAAATCTTACTTTTAGGCTGTAGTATTTTATGTAGGTGGCTAAATAGAACAAAGTCCCTTAGTACCTTTGTTATCTTCCATTGCATTTCATTAACAATTCCATTTTTCTGTTCTTTGCCTTCCCTCAAGTTCATTTAGGATGTAAATATTTTATAAAAAAACATTCCAAATTTGTACAACAGGAAAGAAATGAATCGACCTGAATTTAGTGATGAAGATTTCTTGAGAGCCAGCATTCTGAGTTTTTCTTCAATGACCCAATTTACATCTCTTTGAAAGAAGAAAAGCAAAGAAGTCTCTTTTTCATTCTGTCTCTTTTTTTTTTTTTTTTGGCCTGTGCACATAATCACTATGAGTTTCTAGGCCTTATACCTAATACCAGTGCCACAAAGGCCTTTTAAGATTGAATTCCATTGACATGATTCTGACTTTCACAAGACCCCGTGGAAATGATCTGTACGTTGTATCTTCTAGAATGATTTGACTCTAGCCCTTTCACTATGGTATGATAGGAGAAATCCAGGAAGCTTTGATGGAAGCTTCCTTTTTCCTTCCATTGCTCTCAATGTGTGTCAGACCTTCCCACCTATGACTGGATGGCTGCAACTTCCTTAGGTGACTGCACCCCTATGAGAAGGTGGGTCACATCCATTATGGTCACTGGAAACCCGCAGTGCTAGAGAGACAAGTTAAGGTCGAGCAAGCTGAGATCAGCACAGGTCTCGCTGGAAAGAGAGGTGTGCTCTCCTTAGAATGAGACTGGCAAGTCTGACCTGGCATTTGGCAACATTCTGGACCTCAGACTTGACCTCAAGCTTGACAAGCAGGTGGGAGAAAACTTCAGTAGGGCTGAGTACAGCGTGAAGAATACTCAGAAAGATTAGTAGCTTTGATAAGGAGCCTCTGTAGACTGAGGCCTTTTATCCAGGGCAATTCAGACCTATTTAGTTGGTCCTGTCCCAGGTGGGGACTTGCCGATCTTAGAGGGTCCTTATCAGCTAAGCAGAATCCAGTTCCCTTAAAAGGAAAGGCTTCTCCTTATCTAGTTGTACGTCTTCAGTAAGTGAAGAAAGAGAGGAGGAGCACAGAGCTGGACTTGGGATTCTCCCAGGGGTGCTTGTTCTTGGGGATGGGGTGGGATTAGCCCCGGGGAGTGGGGGGACGGTGAGATGGATGGGGGAAGTTCTTTATTTATCCCCTGCTTGGGTTTCTCCCTCTGACACCAAGTCACCAAATGGAGCTAAAGGCAGAGGTTTGGCTGAGGGCACGTTGATACTTCCTATTTTCCAGTTTTCCTCAACCAACCCTGTCCCTCCAAATCTCTTCTGCTCATCATCATCAGATAAGCCTTCCTGAAATGTGGTTTTCGTGATCTCAGAAGCCTTTAATGACTTCTCATTTCTGTGTGCTAAATTCCAGCTCCCTTAGGCTGACATTCAAGGACCTTTTCTATCTGGCCCCAACCACCCCAATGATCCCCGACACAGATCTTCCACCCGGTGAAGCAGGCGTGCTCTCTGTTGCTTGAATACTCCATGGCAATTACTGTCTTTCAGATTTGTTCATCCTGCCATCACCCACTTAGAATGCCTTCCTTCCCTGCCTCCACTTTTATGGAAAATCCTCAAGATAAGGGCTCACGTCATCCCTGGTCCTTATGGCTCCCTCACATCTCTCCCGACCTCTCTCAGACTAGTTGGGTTCTCGGCATTCTTTCCATCCTGCGTAACTGAGTTTGGTGATTTATGGCGAGAGCAAATGAGTGGAAAGAAAGCAAAACATAAAGGACCATGTGGGTGAACTCTACTTTCCAGAAGTAAGCTGTCTAAACTTCCCTTTGCATCTTTGGCTTTGCACTTGTTCAAGATCCCCTGGGGATATTTTTGCACCACTGACTTTGAACAGGCTTCAGGGGCTCATGTGGCGGAACATTCTCAGGGCAGGCTTAGTGTCTGGAGTCTAGGCTGTTCTCAGTGACTTGCAGCTATTGGTTTTCTTTCCAAGCATGCAGACACTCCTTATGTAATCTGGGCTCAAAGGTGTTTTCAGGACCCTTGACTCTCAGTGGGATGGCACATAGAAAGCAGAATAACTCAGAGAGCATTTCAAACAGTCCATACTCTAACCTCTGACATTCCCAGCTTGAGAGAGACCCGAGACAGAAGGTCTTGGAGGTGTGGGTCAGAAGAGTGGGTTAGCTTGGTGGTAGAAAGTTCTCGAGGAAACACAAGGATATTATTTAAATCCTTAGGCATGTTTGCAGTGCACCCTCTGTATACACAGATTTCACGTGTGACCATGAGAATTGACCAACTTTCCAAAACCTTAAGACAGAGGAACTTTGGTGCAGAGAGGTCAGAAGCTTCAAAATTGTTCTGAAGGCATTGTATAAATGCTTGCCTTAATGCAGCAAATGTTCTGTGGATAATATCTTCCTGCACAGTTACATCGAATGGAAATGGAGCTGTGTATTTTCTTAGCATCTTAGGCCACGATACCCTGTGTGTTTAACTGAAAACTCCTTAAGCCATAATGGAGTATCCTTAATGGATCATGTGGCGTTCGTGGTGATGCTCACGTGAAACGAACTTCTAAAAAATTTAAACGAACCCTTTCCGAAGTCCCCCCTAGGGAGCACAGTTGTACTGAAAGGTAATATAACTTGGGACGTGAGAAATCTTTCGTTAGTCTCTTGTAGAAAGCATTCTTCTTTTTATTTTCCTGTCTTCATTTTCTTATCGTTTTTCAAAAGAAATGTTATTGTTTAGTTGAATGGAGCATCTTTGGATGTATTTGTTTTTTCCAGAAATCACATGGGAAAGTCCGTCACGGTTTCCATCCAGCCCAAGTTATCGATACATATAAGTTATCTTTTATCCAGGTTTTCTCACCCTTTTTTTTTTTTTTTTTTTTTTTTTGCGGTACGCGGGCCTCCCTCTGCTGCGGCCTCTCCCGTTGCGGAGCGCAGGCTCCGGACGCGCAGGCTCAGCGGCCATGGCTCAGGGGCCCAGCCGCTCCACGGCACGTGGGATCTTCCCGGACCGGGGCACGAACCCGTGTCCCCTGCATCGGCGGGCGGGCTCTCAACCACTGCACCACCAGGGAAGCCCTCACCCATTATTTTTATAGGTAAAGTTTTATTTAGGGAAGAATGATGTTGTTTGTGGTGGCGGAGAGATAGGCTGAGACATTCAAATTAATTTGCATTTTAAGGAAATGTTAAGTCTCGAAGTTGTAAACATTGGAAAGAGATTTTTATTCTAAAATTGTTAACTGCAATAATTAATTTTTAATAGACGCTGGTCCTGACATATTTTTCATTAGTATGACTGAATTTAAAAGTCAGAATTTTGTGTCACATACATGTATATATGCATTTCTTTTTTTATGATGAAATTGGCATATTGTCTTTTTCATTATTTTGAGTAGAGGACAGTAGATTGCCATAGAAATCTCAAACAATTTAGCAAACTGTCCCCCATTTCTGTTTGTCCAAATGAGGTTTGTGTGACTCTCATGCCACACAGGCTTAAGTTGAAGACAAAGTGCCACCCAGCGGTTCCTATAAAATTTTTAATGCTCCATTTCGGAGACTGCAGCTGCAATTATAAGGAATTTCACAGTTCATCTTTCATTTGCTCATATATATACAGCAATTTTAAAAATATACAATCTGGACACATAACTCAGTAATATGACACAATTACCCCAAAATATCTGGGCTATGTGAATTAAAAAATGTTCTTAATAACCTTATATTTGTTTCTGAAGAACCTATAAAAAGGAATGATTTCTTTTCAGAGAGGAAAGGGGTAATCAGAGAGTCCTGAGGGAAAAAGCTTTTCTCTTGGCTCTGCCTGGGACTCATCCATCTGCTGTCTTTTTCCTTACCTCTCTCCTAAAGCCAAGAGACTCATGTTCAATTTCTGTTGAGGAGCTCAGTACTTACCACCTTTAGGATACAACCCATAACTTCTTGCGTAAGGTTCAGTTCAATTAATACATGGGTCGGGACTGGAATTCTTCCTTGAGCAAGTTACTGGGTTAAGATTCTAGACTCAGGAGACCTCAGTGATCCTTGAAGTATCTTTTTGTAAAAAATGGCTCTCTTCAAGCCTGGAATCCAGAGCAAGTATTCTTGATGAAAAGCTGATGTTTTAATTGCTGCAAGCACTATTTTATTTACCAGGCACTTAAGTAATGCTTACTCTTTGCCTGATGCCTGCAAAATGCCTTACAAATAATTAACTCATTTAATCCTCATAATAACCCTAAGACAGATACTCTGACTATTCCCATTTTACAGATGAGTAAGTAAAACACCTAAGGTCACAAAGCCAGAAAGGGGCAGAGCCAGGCAATCTGCTTCAGAATCTGGGCCACAGTCTCTGCCGACATTATACCATTCTGCCCCTCCTAGGCCATCCTTCTGGACCCTAAATGGTCACGTGCCCTGGCTGGTATCTCCAAGCCAGTCCTGGAGGATGGTCCTCCAGAATCGTCAGCTCTCCCGGGAGAAACTGACATTACACCACACCTTTCCCCTTCACGTTACAATCCAGCCACTGTGAACATCTTGCTGTCCTTTAACTCAGCGGGTTTTCTCAGACCGCTGTGCATTTGCATGCTACTCACTCCCCTCTTACAGGATGCCTTTTCCCTCCTTATTCATAAGACATCCTCTGAGTCACTTTTCAAGATGTAGCTCACTTGTCACCTCTTCTGACTCTTTCTACATTCTGGCGAATGTAGGCACAGTTGCTGTACACACACACACACACACACACACACACACACACCCAACGCTTCCCGTTCGATTCTGGCCCTTCAGCCTGCTTTGAGTTCTTTCAGGCTGCATCTAGGTTTGAGGACTGGCTCAACAGGCCTTGGAGTCTGATAATTCTGAGTGGTAAGTGTGCGGCCCCTAATGAAACCCTAGAGAATTTGTCGAAAGCTGGCCACCCCTTGAGCAATGCCTCGTTACCATTCTGTGCTTGGCATACTCCTTCTTAGAAGGGTCAGCCAATCTGTTGAAATAGCTCTCATAACCATAATAAATTGTTCTGGAATACAGTCTCCCCAATACATTATATCATGAGGAAGACCTACCTGTGCTAACTTTGAAAGACATCGGTACTTATGAGAATTTGGCCAAAATGCTAAAAACACCCACACACCCACACACCCAACGCTTCCTGTTCGATTCTGGCCCTTCAGCCTGCTTTGAGTTCTTTCAGGCTGCATCTAGGTTTGAGGACTGGCTCAAAAGGCCTTGGAGTCTGATAATTCTGAGTGGTAAGTGTGCGGCCCCTAATGAAACCCTAGAGAATTTGTCGAAAGCTGGCCACCCCTTGAGCAATGCCTCGTTACCATTCTGTGCTTGGCATACTCCTTCTTAGAAGGGTCAGCCAATCTGTTGAAATAGCTCTCATAACCATAATAAATTGTTCTGGAATACAGTCTCCCCAATACATTATATCATGAGGAAGACCTACCTGTGCTAACTTTGAAAGACATCGGTACTTATGAGAATTTGGCCAAAATGCTAAAAACAAAAGTGAAACCAAAAAAACCCAACCATTCCACGGAGAGAATATTAATTTCGTACTAAACATACCTATCATATCTTCATGAATACATAATATTAGTATTTCCATATGGGCTAGAAATACTAAATAGCTAATAGCTTCCCCAGCAATTTGTTTCTTGTTATGACGTCTCTAGTAATGTGTAATAGTTTTGGCAAAGTGCAATAACAATATATTCCTATAACCATAAAAATCTACAATAGTTCTTTAGTTAGCCTGGTTTTGATATTTGAAAAGTAGAGATATTAATTTCACATGCAAACAGAAGATAAGAAAATGTCAAAAAATCAGTTTATAAATCAAATATGTATTATAACAAAGTTGTTAATGTTTTAAAAGATTCTTTCAGTAAGTACCCTTAAGTATACCTAGGTTTACTAATTCCTGACTCTTGTTTTATTGAGATATAATTGATGTATAACACTATTAGTTTCAGGTGTAAAACATAATGGTTCCTTGTATGAATATATTGCAAAATGATCACCACAATAAATCTAGTTAACGTCCATCACCACACAGTTACACATTTTTTTCTTGTGATGAGAACGTTTAAGAACTACTCTCTTAGCGTCTTTCAAATATACACTACGGTATTATTAACTGTAGTTGCCATGTTTATTTATTTTATGGCTAGGAGTTTGTACCTTTTGACCCCCTTTACCCATTTCACTCCTACTCCATGTCTCTGGCAACTGACTGTCTGTTCTGTGTATCTACAAGCTTTGGTTTGTTTGTTCGTTTTTACGTTCCACATATAAGTGAGATCATACAGCATTTGTCTTTCTCCATCTGACTTAGCTTCATTTAGCATAATGCCCTTAAGGTATATCCAGGTTGTCACAAATGGCACAATTGTCTCTTTTTTAATGCCATATGCCACTTTTTCTTTACCCATTCATCCATCAATGGACACTTAGGTTCCACATCTTGGCTATTGTAAATAATGCTGCAGTGAACATGGGGTTACAATTCCTCACTCTCTAATATGGTATAGTTAACCTTTTACTTCATTGGGAAATAAAATTTCTTAATAATTGTATAAAAAGGAAAGGAAATAAATATTTTGAGTCAAATAAGCTCCCAGTCTGGAAAATCTTGCCCTAAGGAGAACCTGCACTCTGAGTCGTTCATCTGTATCAAGGGCTTTTCAGGTCAAGTAGAAACAAAAGGTGCTGAGAGATGGGGATGTGGGGAGATTCTGATGTCACCATAGCCAAGTTCTTCTCAGGTGAACGATGTGAAGTGTGCTTGTGTTGTCTCATAGGGTGATTTCAGAAGCAACTGAAATAACATGGAATTTCCTCTTTTCCTTTGTGAGTGAGTATGGGGCTATCTTCTGAGAAAAAACAAAGGGAATAAATAAACGATCAACTGCAAAGTTTGCAAGGATTACTTGAAGACCGTCTGTCAGAAAAGTTGCCTTTAGCTGAAGAGATTTGGATTTTATTCTTTACCGCTTGCTAAGCAGTTAGTTTTTGTCTTTGTCTTTTTTTTTCTTCTGTTAAGTGTTTACTTGCAGATTCTGCTGGCTTTGATGAGGCCAGATTTTAAAAGTAATTCGGGGCTTCCCTGGTGGCGCAGTGGTTGAGAGTCCGCCTGCCGATGCAGGGGGCACGGGTTCGTGCCCCGGTCCGGGAAGATCCCACATGCCGCGGAGCGGCTGGGCCCGTGAGCCATGGCCGCTGGGCCTGCGCGTCCGGAGCCTGTGCTCCGCAACGGGAGAGGCCACAACAGCGAGAGGCCCGCGTACCGAAAAAAATAAAAAAAGTAATTTGAAAAGTGGAATGGACACATTACTGTGAAATGAAGTACACAGTTACCAAGGATGGTTGACTTTTAACTTTTACCTTGAATCACTTCACTATTGAATTGAACATAAACTTCTTTTGTCAACAGATGAAATGAAGTGAAAAGCCATCTAGGTACCACATGTTTCTTCCCGGGGAGAAGGAAGCACCCTTACTGGTAACTGATGTAGTAACAAAAGGGCTCACATTTTATATTTCATTTACTACAGTTCTTGAAAATGAAATTTGTTTAAAAGCTTTTGCAAATACCTCTCTTCTACATGATAAAGGCTTCTGTGCAAATTCAAAAGTTGCTATAGAAGGGAGGTCTGATCTCTTTGCTGACACTTGCAAATTAGAAATTTTGTACATACAGTAAGTGCAGCCATGCAAAAAACCACCGCCCATCTCAAGCTGAATTATTTCATCCAGTTCCTACCTGGAGGGCTTTTTTCGTTTTTTTCCAGTGCAATTAATTAAGCAAACAGGACCAACTTGGAACTTTTGACAGATTACAAGAACAAATGCTCTTGCGTTGGGGCTTTCATGGGTCTCATAAGTAGACAGTCCTCATAAATCCTGCACAACAGATCTTTTGATTCTCCCTCAAAAGCTTTATCCTCTTCCAGTTGGTACTCATCATCATGGGAGGCTTGCTACTTACAAATTTCTCTATTGCTGTTTTCATTTCCTCTTCAATAATAGAGGCAATCAGTTTCTCATTATCCAGAAGATTCAGTTTTGGCATTTTAATTTTAGCCAGAATTTTCATAATCTCTCTGTTGTCAGCTGCTAACTCTGATGCAAATATCAGTTTGGAGAGCAAAAAAAAAGAGAAACATTTTACATTACTGCTCTCTAATGATCAAATGTAGAACCTGTTGAAATAAGAAACTATGGTATTTCTGATTTTGATTCTTATTAAGATATTAGTTGCTCTTGACATTGGCAAACTTATTTATAAAATTTGCTAAAAAAATTTTAAGGAAATTGTAGCCTAAAACAATGCTAGCCTTTTAACATTCACTGAATTTCTACTTTGGGTGTAGAACCACATCAGGTGTTATCAGGATCATGGGGAACAGGTTTAGGTCCCAGGGGAAAAAATTTAGTTCTTTTCAGCAAGGGAGGAATTTTTTTCTTTTAAACATCTTTATTGCAGTATAATTGCTTTACAATGGTGTGTTAGTTTCGGCTGTATAACAAAGTGAATCAGCTATACATACACATATATCCCCATATCTCCTCCCTCTTGCATCTCCCTCCCACCCTCCCTATCCCACCCCTCTAGGTGGTCACAAAGCACCGAGCTGATCTCCCTGTGTTATGCGGCTGCTTCCCACTTGCTATCTATTTTACATTTGCTAGTGTATATATGTCCATGCCACTTGGAATTTTACTGATATAAGGCAGAGTTGGGCCCCACCTGTAAGCACTGGTCTCTAGTAATTTTGTGCCAAACTCCACCCCTCCACACTCCATCGTTAGCCTGATGTGTTTTGAAGAATAACAAGAATTACTATTTAGGAGAAGAGATAATATATGCGAAAAACAAACAGGAAACTAGAGGAAAAAACTCATGTGCTTTATAATTCAAATTATTAGACAAATTGTACAAAAACAAAGAAAGGGCTTTACTGTAATAAAATACAGAGTTCTTTAAAAAGAACATTGGAAAACAGTCTGAGAATGCAGCCTTCGATACCTCCTTGGTATTCAGTGGTCCAGGGCCCAATTTTTTTTTTTTTTTTTTTTGCGGTACGCTGGCCTCTCACTGTTGTGGCGTCTCCCGTTGCAGAGCACAGGCTCCGGACGCGCAGGCTCAGCGGCCATGGCTCACGGGCCCAGCCGCTCCGCGGCACGCGGGATCTTCCCGGACCGGGGCACGAACCCGCGTTCCCTGCATCGGCAGGCGGACTCTCAACCACTGCGCCACCAGGGAAGCCCAATGCTCTATTTTTTGAGGGAGGAATATTTACATAAATTATTTGGAATTCTTCTGCACAAGATATTTGTCTCTTCTCCCCCGTTATTAATTTATTCAATGGTTTATTTTATGTCTGTATGGTTGCATGGATATTTATTTTATAATTTGGGTTATAACCCAGTAGTATTGATACTTTATTCATTTTGTTGCTGGGATTGCTTTAACTTTGCCCACTGGGGGCTCTTTCAGTTGGCTCCTGCTCCAGAGAGGGGTACTTGTAAGGACCATGTTGTGCTGTGCTCTGTGCTAGCAAGAGGGCTGGGATGCCTGTCACAGGACAGCAGAGGTTGCGAGGTCCCAGAGTCCTGAATGCACAGCAGGGGACTTTGGGTAACTCCATGCAGCAACTGAAAGGTCCTCTACATTCTTAAGTACAAGAGTGACATGACGAATAGTGTGTTGGAAGGTTACTTTGGAAGCTCTATGAATTGCATAGTTTCACTTGCTCATTCATTTAACAAACGCTTATGGAAATTATTCTGCCACCTGCTGGGGAGCGAGGGTGGATCATGATGGGGAAAGAATACTAACATTTACGGAGCACCTACCTGCCTGGTACCTGGTTCTTTACACGCTGCATTTCATGAGATTCTCACAGCAACCCAATGAGACAGATACTCTTTTCAATATTTTACAGATAAGAACACTGTTTCAGAGAGGTTAAGTAACTGGTTTAAGGCCACACAGCTAGTAAGTGGCAAAGCTGAGATTTGAATGGGGATCTGTCTCATTCCACATGAGGTCAGTTAAGAAAGTCACCGATTTTTTGCTACTTCTTTCATTGAGAAGTAGAGTTTAATTTGTCTCCCCTGGAATCTGGACTAGTGGTTTCGACTTTGTTAGATTTATCTGAATTGAGCAGAAGTGACATTCTGGAATTTACAAGGCTAGATCAAAAGAAGCCTAAAGCTGTCTCCCTGGCCTCTTAGAAAGCATGTTTTTGCAGAAGCCAGCTGCCACGTGGCAAGTCCAGCACTACTCTGAGTCTGCCATGCTGTGAGGTGGCTAGAGCAAACCACAAGGACAGGTCTGCCCAGTTCCCACTTGTTCCAGCCACCTTAGTCCAGGCACCGGAAAGGTGAGCGAGGGTGCCTTCTGATGATTCCAGGCCCAGCCAGCACCTGACTGCAATTGCATGAGCGACCCTGAGCAAGAACCACCCAGCTGAGCCCAGTCAACCCTCAGAACCATGAGAGAAAAAAATACCTAGTTGTTTTAACCCACAGTGTTATGGGGTAGTTTGCAGCAATGTGTAACTGGAACACCAGCAAACACAGGTGTTCTTTGTGCTGTCTACCTTCCACAGTGACAGGGTTCCTCCATTGAGGCAAAGAGCATAGGAGACCATTACATTAAAGTATTGAGCACACTGTAGGGACCTGGCTGGAGCTGGGTGCTTGTGCACAAGCGGAGGCAGAGCTGGGAACCATCTTAAGAGAAGAACTCGCGTTAGAATATAAAGTAGAATTGCATTAGCGCTCACTGATGGGAAAGAGAGTGTGTTCGTTATCAGATAGTCTTGAATTGCAATTCTACTTTCTCACTTCCAAGATGTCTGACTTCCGGCAAATTACTTTAACTCTCTAAGCCTCAGCTTCCTTGTCTTTAAAGTTCAGATGACCTGATGATAATAATATCAGAAGCAATGAGGTAACAACAGGTGTTCAATAACTGTGTTCCTGTCGTTTTCTAAGCATATCTATTTTATAGCACCTGTTCCGCTGCATTCGAATTGTTTATTTTCTAGCCTGTCTCCCAAATGGACTTCGAGATTTCTTAGGGAAACAAGATTATATTATATATTTTTGTATTCTTGGTGGCCAGCAGAGTAAACAGAGTGGATGTTCAAATAATTGTGGAATGAAAGAAGGGATTGATATCATCGTGGCTGAGGAATGAAAAAAGGATGACTTGCCTATCTGGTTAGGAGGCCAGAAGTAACATTGGTTAACAGGGGGAAAGTGACGCTGAACAAATCATGAACCAAGTAAATAAGTAATTATTAACTGAAATAAATCCTGTGAAGAGAACATATAATAATAGAATGCCTGAGTTTTGCGGGGAAACACCAGCAAACACCTATTATCTCTTATAGCTTGTCCAAATAACTAAGTTCTGGCCAACAGGATATGAACAGAACTGACTTTTACCATTTCTGGAGAGTGTCCTGAAAAGAAATCTTTCCTTTGGCCCTTTCCTACTTCCTGCTGGAAGATGATGAGAACTGAAATGGCAGCCTTGGACCTCAAGATGGAAGCTGCATTTTGAAGATGACAGAATCTCCTTATAGCTTTGAACTAATGTGACAGAGAAAATGAACTCCCACCTTGTTTCAGCTGTTGTTTCTTTGGATCTCTTTGTTATTGCAGCTGAAAGAATGCGGGGAACTCTGAAAGAGGTAAGAGGGGAGCCCAGTTTAAACGGGAGTGGAGGGGCAAGGAAATCGTCTCCAGCGAGGCAGTCTCTGCGAAGTGGGATGATGAAAGAGAGGGCTCAGGGTGGAAGGAACAGCATGTATGCTGTCCCCAAAGTGGGAAAGGACTTGATACCTCTGAAGAACAGAATGAATGAATGAGAAGCGTGGGAGAGAGTCTGGGAGTCAAGATCACAGTGATCTTGAAATAGGAAGTCCCCAAACTGTTTTAAGTACTGAGGTAATATGGCCTGATTTCTTTTTCCAAAAGGTTCTTCTGACTCTGTTGGAGGGTTTGGCTGGTGGAGGAGGTCACTTAGCCTCAGCCGCAGATGATGGCAACCAGTACTAGGGGTAGGGTTGGGGGTGGAGAGAAGTGATGGTTTTGAGTAATATTTTGAAGGTAGAATTACCAGGTCTTTTTTTTTTTTTTTTTTTTTTTTGTGGCATGCGGGCCTCTCACTGCTGTGGCCTCTCCCGCTGCGGAGCACAGGCTCCGGACGCGCAGGCTCAGCGGCCACGGCTCACGAGCCCAGCCGCTCCGCGGC